>NW_025963601.1:0-364108 GCF_910591885.1 Bombus terrestris
AAACCATGGAACAACGTGGGACAACGTGGGACACCGTTGGACATCGTTGGACAACGTGGGACAACGTGGGACAACGTGGGACAACGTGGGACAACGTGGGACAACGTGGGACAACGTGGGACACCGTTGGACAACGTGGGACACCGTTGGACATCGTTGGACACCGTGGGACAACGTGGGACAACGTGGGACCACGTGGGACAACGTGGGACAACGTGGGACAACGTGGGACAACTTGGGACAACGTGGGACAACGTGGGACAACGTGGGACAACGTGGGACATCGTGGGACAACGTGGGACAACGTGGAACAACGTGGGACAACGTGGGACAACGTGGGACACCGTTGGACATCGTTGGACACCGTGGGACACCGTGGGACAACGTGGGACAACGTGGGACAACGTGGGACAACGTGGGACAACGTGGGAAACCATGGAACAACGTGGGACAACGTGGGACACCGTTGGACATCGTTGGACAACGTGGGACAACGTGGACCACGTGGGACAACGTGGGACAACGTGGGACAACGTGGGACACCGTTGGACACCGTGGGACACCGTTGGACACCGTTGGACATCGTTGGACACCGTGGGACAACGTGGGACAACGTGGGACAACGTGCGACAACGTGGGACAACGTGGGACAACGTGGGACAACGTGGGACAACGTGGGACAACGTGGGACAACGTGGGACAACGTGGGACAACGTGGGACAACGTGGGACATCGTGGGACAACGTGGGACAACGTGGGACAACGTGGGACAACGTGGGACAACGTGGGACACCGTTGGACACCGTGGGACACCGTTGGACACCGTTGGACATCGTTGGACACCGTGGGACAACGTGGGACAACGTGGGACAACGTGGGACAACGTGGGACATCGTGGGACAACGTGGGACAACGTGGGACAACGTGGGACAACGTGGGACATCGTGGGACAACGTGGGACAACGTGGGACAACGTGGGACATCGTGGGACAACGTGGGACAACGTGGGACAACGTGGGACAAAGTGGGACAACGTGGGACACCGTTGGACACCGTTGGACACCGTTGGACACCGTTGGACATCGTGGGACAACGTGGGACAACGTGGGACAACGTGGGACAACGTCGGACAACGTGGGACAACGTGGGACATCGTGGGACAACGTGGGACAACGTGGGACAACGTGGGACAACGTGGGACAACGTGGGACACCGTTGGACACCGTGGGACACCGTTGGACACCGTTGGACATCGTTGGACACCGTGGGACAACGTGGGACAACGTGGGACAACGTGGGACAACGTGGGACATCGTGGGACAACGTGGGACAACGTGGGACAACGTGGGACAACGTGGGACATCGTGGGACAACGTGGGACAACGTGGGACAACGTGGGACATCGTGGGACAACGTGGGACAACGTGGGACAACGTGGGACAACGTGGGACATCGTGGGACAACGTGGGACAACGTGGGACAACGTGGGACATCGTGGGACAACGTGGGACAACGTGGGACAACGTGGGACAACGTGGGACAACGTGGGACATCGTGGGACAACGTGGGACAACGTGGGACAACGTGGGACATCGTGGGACAACGTGGGACAACGTGGGACAACGTGGGACAACGTGGGACAACGTGGGACACCGTTGGACACCGTTGGACACCGTTGGACACCGTTGGACATCGTTGGACACCGTGGGACAACGTGGGACAACGTGGGACAACGTGGGAAACCATGGAACAACGTGGGACAACGTGGGACACCGTTGGACATCGTTGGACATCGTTGGACACCGTGGGACAACGTGGGACAACGTGGGACAACGTGGGACAACGTCGGACAACGTGGGACAACGTGGGACATCGTGGGACAACGTGGGACAACGTGGGACAACGTGGGACAACGTGGGACAACGTGGGACACCGTTGGACACCGTGGGACACCGTTGGACATCGTTGGACACCGTGGGACAACGTGGGACAACGTGGGACAACGTGGGACAACGTGGGACAACGTGGGACAACGTGGGACAACGTGGGACAACGTGGGACAACGTGGGACAACGTGGGACAACGTGGGACAACGTGGGACAACGTGGGACAACGTGGGACAACGTGGGACAACGTGGGACAACGTGGGACACCGTTGGACACCGTGGGACACCGTTGGACACCGTTGGACATCGTTGGACATCGTTGGACATCGTTGGACATCGTTGGACACCGTTGGACACCGTTGGACACCGTTGGACATCGTTGGACACCGTGGGACAACGTGGGACAACGTGGGACAACGTGGGACAACGTGGGACAACGTGGGACACCGTTGGACACCGTGGGACACCGTTGGACACCGTTGGACATCGTTGGACACCGTGGGACAACGTGGGACAACGTGGGACAACGTGGGACAACGTGGGACATCGTGGGACACCGTTGGACACCGTGGGACACCGTTCGACACCGTTGGACATCGTTGGACACCGTGGGACAACGTGGGACAACGTGGGACAACGTGGGACAACGTGGGACATCGTGGGACAACGTGGGACAACGTGGGACAACGTGGGACAACGTGGGACAACGTGGGACAACGTGGGACAACGTGGGACACCGTTGGACAACGTGGGACACCGTGGGACAACGTGGGACAACGTGGGACAACGTGGGACAACGTGGGACAACGTGGGAAACCATGGAACAACGTGGGACAACGTGGGACACCGTTGGACATCGTTGGACAACGTGGGACAACGTGGGACAACGTGGGACAACGTGGGACAACGTGGGACAACGTGGGACAACGTGGGACACCGTTGGACACCGTGGGACACCGTTGGACACCGTTGGACATCGTTGGACACCGTGGGACAACGTGGGACAACGTGGGACAACGTGGGACACCGTTGGACATCGTTGGACACCGTGGGACAACGTGGGACAACGTGGGACAACGTGGGACAACGTGGGACAACGTGGGACAACGTGGGACAACGTGGGACAACGTGGGACAACGTGGGACAACGTGGGACAACGTGGGACAACGTGGGACAACGTGGGACAACGTGGGACAACGTGGGACAACGTGGGACAACGTGGGACACCGTTGGACACCGTGGGACACCGTTGGACACCGTTGGACACCGTTGGACATCGTTGGACATCGTTGGACATCGTTGGACACCGTTGGACACCGTTGGACACCGTTGGACATCGTTGGACACCGTGGGACAACGTGGGACAACGTGGGACAACGTGGGACAACGTGGGACAACGTGGGACACCGTTGGACACCGTGGGACACCGTGGGACACCGTTGGACATCGTTGGACACCGTGGGACAACGTGGGACAACGTGGGACAACGTGGGACAACGTGGGACATCGTGGGACACCGTTGGACACCGTGGGACACCGTTGGACACCGTTGGACATCGTTGGACACCGTGGGACAACGTGGGACAACGTGGGACAACGTGGGACAACGTGGGACATCGTGGGACAACGTGGGACAACGTGGGACATCGTGGGACAACGTGGGACAACGTGGGACAACGTGGGACAACGTGGGACACCGTTGGACAACGTGGGACACCGTGGGACAACGTGGGACAACGTGGGACAACGTGGGACAACGTGGGACAACGTGGGAAACCATGGAACAACGTGGGACAACGTGGGACACCGTTGGACATCGTTGGACAACGTGGGACAACGTGGGACAACGTGGGACAACGTGGGACAACGTGGGACAACGTGGGACAACGTGGGACACCGTTGGACACCGTGGGACACCGTTGGACACCGTTGGACATCGTTGGACACCGTGGGACAACGTGGGACAACGTGGGACAACGTGGGACAACGTGGGACAACGTGGGACAACGTGGGACAACGTGGGACAACGTGGGACAACGTGGGACAACGTGGGACACCGTTGGATAACGTGGGACACCGTTGGACATCGTTGGACACCGTGGGACAACGTGGGACACCGTTGGACATCGTTGGACACCGTGGGACAACGTGGGACAACGTGGGACAACTTGGGACACCGTTGGACACCGTTGGACACCGTTGGACACCGTTGGACATCGTTGGACACCGTGGGACAACGTGGGACAACGTGGGACAACGTGGGACAACGTGGGACAACGTGGGACATCGTGGGACAACGTGGGACAACGTGGGACAACGTGGGACAACGTGGGACATCGTTGGACACCGTTGGACACCGTGGGACAACGTGGGACAACGTGGGACAACGTGGGACAACGTGGGACAACGTGGGACAACGTGGGACACCGTGGGACAACGTGGGACAACGTGGGACAACGTGGGACAACGTGGGACACCGTTGGACATCGTTGGACACCGTGGGACAACGTGGGACAACGTGGGACAACGTGGGAAACCATGGAACAACGTGGGACAACGTGGGACACCTTTGGACATCGTTGGACAACGTGGGACAACGTGGGACAACGTGGGACAACGTGGGACAACGTGGGACAACGTGGGACAACGTGGGACACCGTTGGACAACGTGGGACACCGTTGGACATCGTTGGACACCGTGGGACAACGTGGGACAACGTGGGACCACGTGGGACAACGTGGGACAACGTGGGACAACGTGGGACAACTTGGGACAACGTGGGACAACGTGGGACAACGTGGGACAACGTGGGACAACGTGGGACAACGTGGGACACCGTTGGACATCGTTGGACACCGTGGGACACCGTGGGACAACGTGGGACAACGTGGGACAACGTGGGACAACGTGGGACAACGTGGGAAACCATGGAACAACGTGGGACAACGTGGGACACCGTTGGACATCGTTGGACAACGTGGGACAACGTGGGACCACGTGGGACAACGTGGGACAACGTGGGACAACGTGGGACACCGTTGGACACCGTGGGACACCGTTGGACACCGTTGGACATCGTTGGACACCGTGGGACAACGTGGGACAACGTGGGACAACGTGGGACATCGTTGGACACCGTGGGACAACGTGGGACAACGTGGGACAACGTGGGACAACGTGGGACAACGTGGGACACCGTTGGACATCGTTGGACATCGTTGGATATCGTTGGACATCGTTGGACACCGTTGGACACCGTTGGACACCGTTGGACATCGTTGGACACCGTGGGACAACGTGGGACAACGTGGGACAACGTGGGACAACGTGGGACAACGTGGGACAACGTGGGACATCGTGGGACAACGTGGGACAACGTGGGACAACGTTGGACACCGTGGGACACCGTTGGACACCGTTGGACACCGTGGGACACCGTTGGACACCGTTGGACATCGTTGGACACCGTGGGACAACGTGGGACAACGTGGGACAACGTGGGACAACGTGGGACATCGTGGGACAACGTGGGACAACGTGGGACAACGTGGGACAACGTGGGACATCGTGGGACAACGTGGGACAACGTGGGACAACGTGGGACATCGTGGGACAACGTGGGACAACGTGGGACAACGTGGGACAAAGTGGGACAACGTGGGACACCGTTGGACACCGTTGGACACCGTTGGACACCGTTGGACATCGTTGGACACCGTGGGACAACGTGGGACAACGTGGGACAACGTGGGAAACCATGGAACAACGTGGGACAACGTGGGACACCGTTGGACATCGTTGGACATCGTTGGACACCGTGGGACAACGTGGGACAACGTGGGACAACGTGGGACAACGTCGGACAACGTGGGACAACGTGGGACATCGTGGGACAACGTGGGACAACGTGGGACAACGTGGGACAACGTGGGACAACGTGGGACACCGTTGGACACCGTGGGACACCGTTGGACACCGTTGGACATCGTTGGACACCGTGGGACAACGTGGGACAACGTGGGACAACGTGGGACAACGTGGGACATCGTGGGACAACGTGGGACAACGTGGGACAACGTGGGACAACGTGGGACATCGTGGGACAACGTGGGACAACGTGGGACAACGTGGGACATCGTGGGACAACGTGGGACAACGTGGGACAACGTGGGACAACGTGGGACATCGTGGGACAACGTGGGACAACGTGGGACAACGTGGGACATCGTGGGACAACGTGGGACAACGTGGGACAACGTGGGACAACGTGGGACAACGTGGGACAACGTGGGACAACGTGGGACATCGTGGGACAACGTGGGACAACGTGGGACAACGTGGGACATCGTGGGACAACGTGGGACAACGTGGGACAACGTGGGACAACGTGGGACAACGTGGGACACCGTTGGACACCGTTGGACACCGTTGGACACCGTTGGACATCGTTGGACACCGTGGGACAACGTGGGACAACGTGGGACAACGTGGGAAACCATGGAACAACGTGGGACAACGTGGGACACCGTTGGACATCGTTGGACATCGTTGGACACCGTGGGACAACGTGGGACAACGTGGGACAACGTGGGACAACGTCGGACAACGTGGGACAACGTGGGACATCGTGGGACAACGTGGGACAACGCGGGACAACGTGGGACAACGTGGGACAACGTGGGACACCGTTGGACACCGTGGGACACCGTTGGACATCGTTGGACACCGTGGGACAACGTGGGACAACGTGGGACAACGTGGGACAACGTGGGACAACGTGGGACAACGTGGGACAACGTGGGACAACGTGGGACAACGTGGGACAACGTGGGACAACGTGGGACAACGTGGGACAACGTGGGACAACGTGGGACAACGTGGGACACCGTTGGACATCGTTGGACACCGTGGGACAACGTGGGACAACGTGGGACAACGTGGGACAACGTGGGACAACGTGGGACAACGTGGGACAACGTGGGACAACGTGGGACAACGTGGGACAACGTGGGACACCGTTGGATAACGTGGGACAACGTGGGACAACGTGGGACAACGTGGGACACCGTTGGACACCGTGGGACACCGTTGGACACCGTTGGACATCGTTGGACACCATGGGACAACGTGGGACAACGTGGGACAACGTGGGACAACGTGGGACATCGTGGGACACCGTTGGACACCGTGGGACACCGTTGGACACCGTTGGACATCGTTGGACACCGTGGGACAACGTGGGACAACGTGGGACAACGTGGGACAACGTGGGACATCGTGGGACAACGTGGGACAACGTGGGACAACGTGGGACAACGTGGGACATCGTGGGACAACGTGGGACAACGTGGGACAACGTGGGACATCGTGGGACAACGTGGGACAACGTAGGACATCGTGGGACAACGTGGGACAACGTGGGACACCGTTGGACACCGTTGGACACCGTTGGACACCGTTGGACATCGTTGGACACCGTGGGACAACGTGGGACAACGTGGGACAACGTGGGAAACCATGGAACAACGTGGGACAACGTGGGACACCGTTGGACATCGTTGGACATCGTTGGACACCGTGGGACAACGTGGGACAACGTGGGACAACGTGGGACAACGTCGGACAACGTGGGACAACGTGGGACAACGTGGGACAACGTGGGACAACGTGGGACAACGTGGGACAACGTGGGACAACGTGGGACAACGTGGGACAACGTGGGACATCGTGGGACAACGTGGGACAACGTGGGACAACGTGGGACAACGTGGGACACCGTGGGACAACGTGGGACAACGTGGGACAACGTGGGACAACGTGGGACAACGTGGGACAACGTGGGACAACGTGGGACATCGTGGGACAACGTGGGACACCGTTGGACACCGTTGGACACCGTTGGACACCGTTGGACATCGTTGGACACCGTGGGACAACGTGGGACAACGTGGGACAACGTGGGACAACGTGGGACAACGTGGGACAACGTGGGACAACGTGGGACATCGTGGGACAACGTGGGACAACGTGGGACAACGTGGGACAACGTGGGACAACGTGGGACACCGTTGGACATCGTTGGACACCGTGGGACAACGTGGGACAACGTGGGACAACGTGGGACAACGTGGGACAACTTGGGACACCGTTGGACACCGTTGGACACCGTTGGACACCGTTGGACATCGTTGGACACCGTGGGACAACGTGGGACAACGTGGGACAACGTGGGACAACGTGGGACAACGTGGGACATCGTGGGACAACGTGGGACAACGTGGGACAACGTGGGACACCGTTGGACATCGTTGGACACCGTGGGACAACGTGGGACAACGTGGGACAACGTGGGACAACGTGGGACACCGTTGGACACCGTTGGACACCGTTGGACATCGTTGGACACCGTGGGACAACGTGGGACAACGTGGGACAACGTGGGACAACGTGGGACAACGTGGGACAACGTGGGACAACGTGGGACAACGTGGGACAACGTGGGACAACGTGGGACAACGTGGGACAACGTGGGACATCGTGGGACAACGTGGGACAACGTGGGACAACGTGGGACATCGTTGGACACCGTTGGACACCGTGGGACAACGTGGGACAACGTGGGACAACGTGGGACAACGTGGGACAACGTGGGACAACGTGGGACAACGTGGGACAACGTGGGACAACGTGGGACAACGTGGGACACCGTTGGACATCGTTGGACACCGTGGGACAACGTGGGACAACGTGGGACAACGTGGGAAACCATGGAACAACGTGGGACAACGTGGGACACCGTTGGACATCGTTGGACAACGTGGGACAACGTGGGACAACGTGGGACAACGTGGGACAACGTGGGACAACGTGGGACAACGTGGGACAACGTGGGACAACGTGGGACACCGTTGGACATCGTTGGACACCGTGGGACAACGTGGTACAACGTGGGACCACGTGGGACAACGTGGGACAACGTGGGACAACGTGGGACAACTTGGGACAACGTGGGACAACGTGGGACAACGTGGGACATCGTGGGACAACGTGGGACAACGTGGAACAACGTGGGACAACGTGGGACAACGTGGGACACCGTTGGACAACGTGGGACACCGTGGGACACCGTGGGACAACGTGGGACAACGTGGGACAACGTGGGACAACGTGGGACAACGTGGGAAACCATGGAACAACGTGGGACAACGTGGGACACCGTTGGACATCGTTGGACAACGTGGGACAACGTGGGACCACGTGGGACAACGTGGGACAACGTGGGACAACGTGGGACACCGTTGGACACCGTGGGACACCGTTGGACACCGTTGGACATCGTTGGACACCGTGGGACAACGTGGGACAACGTGGGACAACGTGGGACAACGTGGGACAACGTGGGACAACGTGGGACAACGTGGGACAACGTGGGACAACGTGGGACAACGTGGGACAACGTGGGACACCGTTGGACAACGTGGGACACCGTTGGACATCGTTGGACACCGTGGGACAACGTGGGACAACGTGGGACAACGTGGGACAACGTGGGACAACGTGGGACACCGTTGGACATCGTTGGACATCGTTGGACATCGTTGGACATCGTTGGACACCGTTGGACACCGTTGGACACCGTTGGACATCGTTGGACACCGTGGGACAACGTGGGACAACGTGGGACAACGTGGGACAACGTGGGACAACGTGGGACAACGTGGGACATCGTGGGACAACGTGGGACAACGTGGGACAACGTGGGACAACGTGGGACAACGTGGGACACCGTTGGACATCGTGGGACACCGTTGGACACCGTTGGACATCGTTGGACACCGTGGGACAACGTGGGACAACGTGGGACAACGTGGGACAACGTGGGACATCGTGGGACAACGTGGGACAACGTGGGACAACGTGGGACAACGTGGGACATCGTGGGACAACGTGGGACAACGTGGGAAACCATGGAACAACGTGGGACAACGTGGGACACCGTTGGACATCGTTGGACATCGTTGGACACCGTGGGACAACGTGGGACAACGTGGGACAACGTGGGACAACGTCGGACAACGTGGGACATCGTGGGACAACGTGGGACAACGTGGGACAACGTGGGACAACGTGGGACAACGTGGGACACCGTTGGACACCGTGGGACACCGTTGGACACCGTGGGACAACGTGGGACAACGTGGGACAACGTGGGACACCGTTGGACACCGTTGGACACCGTTGGACACCGTTGGACATCGTTGGACATCGTGGGACAACGTGGGACAACGTGGGACAACGTGGGACAACGTGGGACAACGTGGGACACCGTTGGACACCGTGGGACACCGTTGGACACCGTTGGACACCGTTGGACACCGTTGGACATCGTTGGACACCGTGGGACAACGTGGGACAACGTGGGACAACGTGGGACAACGTGGGACAACGTGGGACAACATGGGACATCGTGGGACAACGTGGGACAACGTGGGACACCGTTGGACATCGTTGGACATCGTTGGACACCGTGGGACAACGTGGGACAACGTGGGACAACGTGGGACAACGTCGGACAACGTGGGACATCGTGGGACATCGTGGGACAACGTGGGACAACGTGGGACAACGTGGGACATCGTGGGACAACGTGGGACAACGTGGGACAACGTGGGACAACGTGGGACAACGTGGGAAACCATGGAACAACGTGGGACAACGTGGGACACCGTTGGACATCGTTGGACATCGTTGGACACCGTGGGACAACGTGGCACAACGTGGGAAAACGTGGGACAACGTGGGACACCGTTGGACATCGCTGGACACCGTTGGACATCGTGGGACACCGTGGGACAACGTGGGACAACGTGGGACAACGTGGGACAACGTGGGACAACGTGGGACAACGTGGGACAACGTGGGACAACGTGGGACAACGTGGGACAACGTGGGACAACGTGGGACAACGTGGGACAACGTGGGACATCGTGGGACAACGTGGGACAACGTGGGACAACGTGGGACAACGTGGGACACCGTTGGACATCGTTGGACACCGTGGGACAACGTGGGACAACGTGGGACAACGTGGGACACCGTTGGACACCGTTGGACACCGTTGGACACCGTTGGACATCGTTGGACACCGTGGGACAACGTGGGACAACGTGGGACAACGTGGGAAACCATGGAACAACGTGGGACAACGTGGGACACCGTTGGACATCGTTGGACAACGTGGGACAACGTGGGACAACGTGGGACAACGTGGGACAACGTGGGACAACGTGGGACAACGTGGGACAACGTGGGACAACGTGGGACACCGTTGGACACCGTGGGACACCGTTGGACACCGTTGGACATCGTTGGACACCGTGGGACAACGTGGGACAACGTGGGACAACGTGGGACAACGTGGGACAACGTGGGACAACGTGGGACACCGTTGGACATCGTTGGACATCGTTGGACATCGTTGGACATCGTGGGACACCGTTGGACATCGTTGGACATCGTTGGACACCGTTGGACACCGTTGGACAACGTGGGACACCGTGGGACAACGTGGGACAACGTGGGACAACGTGGGACAACGTGGGACACCGTTGGACACCGTGGGACACCGTTGGACACCGTTGGACACCGTTGGACATCGTTGGACATCGTTGGACACCGTGGGACAACGTGGGACACCGTTGGACACCGTGGGACAACGTGGGACAACGTGGGACATCGTGGGACAACGTGGGACAACGTGGGACAACGTGGGACAACGTGGGACACCGTTGGACAACGTGGGACACCGTTGGACATCGTTGGACACCGTGGGACAACGTGGGACAACGTGGGACCACGTGGGACAACGTGGGACAACGTGGGACAACGTGGGACAACGTGGGACAACGTGGGACAACGTGGGACAACGTGGGACATCGTGGGACATCGTGGGACAACGTGGGACACCGTTGGACATCGTTGGACACCGTGGGACACCGTGGGACAACGTGGGACAACGTGGGACAACGTGGGACAACGTGGGACAACGTGGGACAACGTGGGACAACGTGGGACAACGTGGGACAACGTGGGACAACGTGGGACAACGTGGGACAACGTGGGACAACGTGGGACATCGTGGGACAACGTGGGACAACGTGGGACAACGTGGGACAACGTGGGACAACGTGGGACACCGTTGGACACCGTTGGACACCGTTGGACACCGTTGGACATCGTTGGACACCGTGGGACAACGTGGGACAACGTGGGACAACGTGGGAAACCATGGAACAACGTGGGACAACGTGGGACACCGTTGGACATCGTTGGACATCGTTGGACACCGTGGGACAACGTGGGACAACGTGGGAAAACGTGGGACAACGTGGGACACCGTTGGACATCGCTGGACACCGTTGGACATCGTTGGACACCGTGGGACAACGTGGGACAACGTGGGACAACGTGGGACAACGTGGGACAACGTGGGACAACGTGGGACAACGTGGGACAACGTGGGACAACGTGGGACAACGTGGGACAACGTGGGACAACGTGGGACATCGTGGGACAACGTGGGACAACGTGGGACAACGTGGGACAACGTGGGACACCGTTGGACATCGTTGGACACCGTGGGACAACGTGGGACAACGTGGGACAACGTGGGACACCGTTGGACACCGTTGGACACCGTTGGACACCGTTGGACATCGTTGGACACCGTGGGACAACGTGGGACAACGTGGGACAACGTGGGAAACCATGGAACAACGTGGGACAACGTGGGACACCGTTGGACATCGTTGGACAACGTGGGACAACGTGGGACAACGTGGGACAACGTGGGACAACGTGGGACAACGTGGGACAACGTGGGACAACGTGGGACAACGTGGGACACCGTTGGACACCGTGGGACACCGTTGGACACCGTTGGACATCGTTGGACACCGTGGGACAACGTGGGACAACGTGGGACAACGTGGGACAACGTGGGACAACGTGGGACAACGTGGGACACCGTTGGACATCGTTGGACATCGTTGGACATCGTTGGACATCGTGGGACACCGTTGGACATCGTTGGACATCGTTGGACACCGTTGGACACCGTTGGACAACGTGGGACATCGTGGGACAACGTGGGACAACGTGGGACAACGTGGGACAACGTGGGACACCGTTGGACACCGTGGGACACCGTTGGACACCGTTGGACACCGTTGGACATCGTTGGACATCGTTGGACACCGTGGGACAACGTGGGACACCGTTGGACACCGTGGGACAACGTGGGACAACGTGGGACATCGTGGGACAACGTGGGACAACGTGGGACAACGTGGGACAACGTGGGACACCGTTGGACAACGTGGGACACCGTTGGACATCGTTGGACACCGTGGGACAACGTGGGACAACGTGGGACCACGTGGGACAACGTGGGACAACGTGGGACAACGTGGGACAACGTGGGACAACGTGGGACAACGTGGGACAACGTGGGACATCGTGGGACAACGTGGGACAACGTGGGACACCGTTGGACATCGTTGGACACCGTGGGACACCGTGGGACAACGTGGGACAACGTGGGACAACGTGGGACAACGTGGGACAACGTGGGACAACGTGGGACAACGTGGGACAACGTGGGACAACGTGGGACAACGTGGGACAACGTGGGACAACGTGGGACAACGTGGGACATCGTGGGACAACGTGGGACAACGTGGGACAACGTGGGACAACGTGGGACAACGTGGGACAACGTTGGACACCGTTGGACACCGTTGGACACCGTTGGACATCGTTGGACACCGTGGGACAACGTGGGACAACGTGGGACAACGTGGGAAACCATGGAACAACGTGGGACAACGTGGGACACCGTTGGACATCGTTGGACATCATTGGACACCGTGGGACAACGTGGGACAACGTGGGAAAACGTGGGACAACGTGGGACACCGTTGGACATCGCTGGACACCGTTGGACATCGTTGGACACCGTGGGACAACGTGGGACAACGTGGGACAACGTGGGACAACGTGGGACAACGTGGGACAACGTGGGACAACGTGGGACAACGTGGGACAACGTGGGACAACGTGGGACAACGTGGGACAACGTGGGACATCGTGGGACAACGTGGGACAACGTGGGACAACGTGGGACAACGTGGGACACCGTTGGACATCGTTGGACACCGTGGGACAACGTGGGACAACGTGGGACAACGTGGGACATCGTTGGACACCGTTGGACACCGTTGGACACCGTTGGACATCGTTGGACACCGTGGGACAACGTGGGACAACGTGGGACAACGTGGGAAACCATGGAACAACGTGGGACAACGTGGGACACCGTTGGACATCGTTGGACAACGTGGGACAACGTGGGACAACGTGGGACAACGTGGGATAACGTGGGACAACGTGGGACAACGTGGGACAACGTGGGACAACGTGGGACACCGTTGGACACCGTGGGACACCGTTGGACACCGTTGGACATCGTTGGACACCGTGGGACAACGTGGGACAACGTGGGACAACGTGGGACAACGTGGGACAACGTGGGACAACATGGGACACCGTTGGACATCGTTGGACATCGTTGGACATCGTTGGACATCGTGGGACACCGTTGGACATCGTTGGACATCGTTGGACACCGTTGGACACCGTTGGACAACGTGGGACATCGTGGGACAACGTGGGACAACGTGGGACAACGTGGGACACCGTGGGACACCGTGGGACACCGTTGGACACCGTTGGACACCGTTGGACATCGTTGGACATCGTTGGACACCGTGGGACACCGTTGGACACCGTTGGACACCGTTGGACATCGTTGGACATCGTTGGACATCGTGGGACACCGTTGGACATCGTTGGACATCGTTGGACACCGTTGGACATCGTTGGACACCGTTGGACATCGTTGGACATCGTTGGACATCGTGGGACACCGTTGGACATCGTTGGACATCGTTGGACACCGTGGGACAACGTGGGACAACGTGGGACAACGTGGGACAACGTGGGAAACCATGGAACAACGTGGGACAACGTGGGACACCGTTGGACATCGTTGGACAACGTGGGACAACGTGGGACAACGTGGGACAACGTGGGACAACGTGGGACAACGTGGGACACCGTTGGACACCGTGGGACACCGTTGGACACCGTTGGACATCGTTGGACACCGTGGGACAACGTGGGACAACGTGGGACAACGTGGGACAACGTGGGACAACGTGGGACAACGTGGGACAACGTGGGACAACGTGGGACAACGTGGGACAACGTGGGACAACGTGGGACAACGTGGGACAACGTGGGACAACGTGGGACAACGTGGGACACCGTTGGACACCGTGGGACACCGTTGGACACCGTTGGACATCGTTGGACATCGTTGGACATCGTTGGACATCGTTGGACACCGTTGGACACCGTTGGACACCGTTGGACATCGTTGGACACCGTGGGACAACGTGGGACAACGTGGGACAACGTGGGACAACGTGGGACAACGTGGGACAACGTGGGACATCGTGGGACAACGTGGGACAACGTGGGACAACGTGGGACAACGTGGGACAACGTGGGACACCGTTGGACACCGTGGGACACCGTTGGACACCGTTGGACATCGTTGGACACCGTGGGACAACGTGGGACAACGTGGGACAACGTGGGACATCGTGGGACAACGTGGGACAACGTGGGACAACGTGGGACAACGTGGGACATCGTGGGACAACGTGGGACAACGTGGGACAACGTGGGACATCGTGGGACAACGTGGGACAACGTGGGACAACGTGGGACAACGTGGGACAACGTGGGACACCGTTGGACACCGTTGGACACCGTTGGACACCGTTGGACAACGTTGGACAACGTGGGACAACGTGGGACAACGTGGGACAACGTGGGAAACCATGGAACAACGTGGGACAACGTGGGACACCGTTGGACATCGTTGGACATCGTTGGACACCGTGGGACAACGTGGGACAACGTGGGACAACGTGGGACAACGTCGGACAACGTGGGACAACGTGGGACATCGTGGGACAACGTGGGACAACGTGGGACAACGTGGGACAACGTGGGACAACGTGGGACACCGTTGGACACCGTGGGACACCGTTGGACATCGTTGGACACCGTGGGACAACGTGGGACAACGTGGGACAACGTGGGACAACGTGGGACAACGTGGGACAACGTGGGACAACGTGGGACAACGTGGGACAACGTGGGACAACGTGGGACAACGTGGGACAGCGTGGGACAACGTGGGACAACGTGGGACAACGTGGGACACCGTTGGACACCGTGGGACACCGTTGGACACCGTTGGACATCGTTGGACATCGTTGGACATCGTTGGACATCGTTGGACACCGTTGGACACCGTTGGACACCGTTGGACATCGTTGGACACCGTGGGACAACGTGGGACAACGTGGGACAACGTGGGACAACGTGGGACAACGTGGGACAACGTGGGACATCGTGGGACAACGTGGGACAACGTGGGACAACGTGGGACAACGTGGGACATCGTGGGACAACGTGGGACAACGTGGGACAACGTGGGACATCGTGGGACAACGTGGGACAACGTGGGACATCGTGGGACAACGTGGGACAACGTGGGACACCGTTGGACACCGTTGGACACCGTTGGACATCGTTGGACACCGTGGGACAACGTGGGACAACGTGGGACAACGTGGGACAACGTGGGACATCGTGGGACAACGTGGGACAACGTGGGACAACGTGGGACACCGTGGGACAACGTGGGACAACGTGGGACAACGTGGGACAACGTGGGACAACGTGGGACAACGTGGGACAACGTGGGACACCGTTGGACACCGTGGGACACCGTTGGACACCGTTGGACATCGTTGGACACCGTGGGACAACGTGGGACAACGTGGGACAACGTGGGACAACGTGGGACATCGTGGGACAACGTGGGACAACGTGGGACAACGTGGGACAACGTGGGACATCGTGGGACAACGTGGGACAACGTGGGACAACGTGGGACATCGTGGGACAACGTGGGACAACGTGGGACAACGTGGGACAAAGTGGGACAACGTGGGACACCGTTGGACACCGTTGGACACCGTTGGACACCGTTGGACATCGTTGGACACCGTGGGACAACGTGGGACAACGTGGGACAACGTGGGAAACCATGGAACAACGTGGGACAACGTGGGACACCGTTGGACATCGTTGGACATCGTTGGACACCGTGGGACAACGTGGGACAACGTGGGACAACGTGGGACAACTTCGGACAACGTGGGACAACGTGGGACATCGTGGGACAACGTGGGACAACGTGGGACAACGTGGGACAACGTGGGACAACGTGGGACACCGTGGGACACCGTGGGACACCGTTGGACACCGTTGGACATCGTTGGACACCGTGGGACAACGTGGGACAACGTGGGACAACGTGGGACAACGTGGGACATCGTGGGACAACGTGGGACAACGTGGGACAACGTGGGACAACGTGGGACATCGTGGGACAACGTGGGACAACGTGGGACAACGTGGGACAACGTGGGACAACGTGGGACAACGTGGGACAACGTGGGACATCGTGGGACAACGTGGGACAACGTGGGACAACGTGGGACATCGTGGGACAACGTGGGACAACGTGGGACAACGTGGGACAACGTGGGACAACGTGGGACACCGTTGGACACCGTTGGACACCGTTGGACACCGTTGGACATCGTTGGACACCGTGGGACAGCGTGGGACAACGTGGGACAACGTGGGAAACCATGGAACAACGTGGGACAACGTGGGACACCGTTGGACATCGTTGGACATCGTTGGACACCGTGGGACAACGTGGGACAACGTGGGACAACGTGGGACAACGTCGGACAACGTGGGACAACGTGGGACAACGTGGGACATCGTGGGACAACGTGGGACAACGTGGGACAACGTGGGACAACGTGGGACATCGTGGGACAACGTGGGACAACGTGGGACAACGTGGGACAACGTGGGACAACGTGGGACAACGTGGGACAACGTGGGACATCGTGGGACAACGTGGGACAACGTGGGACAACGTGGGACATCGTGGGACAACGTGGGACAACGTGGGACAACGTGGGACAACGTGGGACAACGTGGGACAACGTGGGACAACGTGGGACAACGTGGGACATCGTGGGACAACGTGGGACAACGTGGGACAACGTGGGACATCGTGGGACAACGTGGGACAACGTGGGACAACGTGGGACAACGTGGGACAACGTGGGACACCGTTGGACACCGTTGGACACCGTTGGACACCGTTGGACATCGTTGGACACCGTGGGACAGCGTGGGACAACGTGGGACAACGTGGGAAACCATGGAACAACGTGGGACAACGTGGGACACCGTTGGACATCGTTGGACATCGTTGGACACCGTGGGACAACGTGGGACAACGTGGGACAACGTGGGACAACGTGGGACAACGTGGGACAACGTGGGACAACGTGGGACAACGTGGGACAACGTGGGACAACGTGGGACAACGTGGGACAACGTGGGACAACGTGGGACAACGTGGGACAACGTGGGACAACGTGGGACAACGTGGGACATCGTGGGACAACGTGGGACAACGTGGGACAACGTGGGACAACGTGGGACAACGTGGGACACCGTTGGACACCGTTGGACACCGTTGGACACCGTTGGACATCGTTGGACACCGTGGGACAACGTGGGACAACGTGGGACAACGTGGGAAACCATGGAACAACGTGGGACAACGTGGGACACCGTTGGACATCGTTGGACATCGTTGGACACCGTGGGACAACGTGGGACAACGTGGGAAAACGTGGGACAACGTGGGACACCGTTGGACATCGCTGGACACCGTTGGACATCGTTGGACACCGTGGGACAACGTGGGACAACGTGGGACAACGTGGGACAACGTGGGACAACGTGGGACAACGTGGGACAACGTGGGACAACGTGGGACAACGTGGGACAACGTGGGACAACGTGGGACAACGTGGGACATCGTGGGACAACGTGGGACAACGTGGGACAACGTGGGACAACGTGGGACACCGTTGGACATCGTTGGACACCGTGGGACAACGTGGGACAACGTGGGACAACGTGGGACACCGTTGGACACCGTTGGACACCGTTGGACACCGTTGGACATCGTTGGACACCGTGGGACAACGTGGGACAACGTGGGACAACGTGGGAAACCATGGAACAACGTGGGACAACGTGGGACACCGTTGGACATCGTTGGACAACGTGGGACAACGTGGGACAACGTGGGACAACGTGGGACAACGTGGGACAACGTGGGACAACGTGGGACAACGTGGGACAACGTGGGACACCGTTGGACACCGTGGGACACCGTTGGACACCGTTGGACATCGTTGGACACCGTGGGACAACGTGGGACAACGTGGGACAACGTGGGACAACGTGGGACAACGTGGGACAACGTGGGACACCGTTGGACATCGTTGGACATCGTTGGACATCGTTGGACATCGTGGGACACCGTTGGACATCGTTGGACATCGTTGGACACCGTTGGACACCGTTGGACAACGTGGGACATCGTGGGACAACGTGGGACAACGTGGGACAACGTGGGACAACGTGGGACACCGTTGGACACCGTGGGACACCGTTGGACACCGTTGGACACCGTTGGACATCGTTGGACATCGTTGGACACCGTGGGACAACGTGGGACACCGTTGGACACCGTGGGACAACGTGGGACAACGTGGGACATCGTGGGACAACGTGGGACAACGTGGGACAACGTGGGACAACGTGGGACACCGTTGGACAACGTGGGACACCGTTGGACATCGTTGGACACCGTGGGACAACGTGGGACAACGTGGGACCACGTGGGACAACGTGGGACAACGTGGGACAACGTGGGACAACGTGGGACAACGTGGGACAACGTGGGACAACGTGGGACATCGTGGGACAACGTGGGACAACGTGGGACACCGTTGGACATCGTTGGACACCGTGGGACACCGTGGGACAACGTGGGACAACGTGGGACAACGTGGGACAACGTGGGACAACGTGGGACAACGTGGGACAACGTGGGACAACGTGGGACAACGTGGGACAACGTGGGACAACGTGGGACAACGTGGGACAACGTGGGACATCGTGGGACAACGTGGGACAACGTGGGACAACGTGGGACAACGTGGGACAACGTGGGACACCGTTGGACACCGTTGGACACCGTTGGACACCGTTGGACATCGTTGGACACCGTGGGACAACGTGGGACAACGTGGGACAACGTGGGAAACCATGGAACAACGTGGGACAACGTGGGACACCGTTGGACATCGTTGGACATCATTGGACACCGTGGGACAACGTGGGACAACGTGGGAAAACGTGGGACAACGTGGGACACCGTTGGACATCGCTGGACACCGTTGGACATCGTTGGACACCGTGGGACAACGTGGGACAACGTGGGACAACGTGGGACAACGTGGGACAACGTGGGACAACGTGGGACAACGTGGGACAACGTGGGACAACGTGGGACAACGTGGGACAACGTGGGACAACGTGGGACATCGTGGGACAACGTGGGACAACGTGGGACAACGTGGGACAACGTGGGACACCGTTGGACATCGTTGGACACCGTGGGACAACGTGGGACAACGTGGGACAACGTGGGACACCGTTGGACACCGTTGGACACCGTTGGACACCGTTGGACATCGTTGGACACCGTGGGACAACGTGGGACAACGTGGGACAACGTGGGACACCATGGAACAACGTGGGACAACGTGGGACACCGTTGGACATCGTTGGACACCGTGGGACAACGTGGGACAACGTGGGACAACGTGGGATAACGTGGGACAACGTGGGACAACGTGGGACAACGTGGGACAACGTGGGACACCGTTGGACACCGTGGGACACCGTTGGACACCGTTGGACATCGTTGGACACCGTGGGACAACGTGGGACAACGTGGGACAACGTGGGACAACGTGGGACAACGTGGGACAACATGGGACACCGTTGGACATCGTTGGACATCGTTGGACATCGTTGGACATCGTGGGACACCGTTGGACATCGTTGGACATCGTTGGACACCGTTGGACACCGTTGGACAACGTGGGACATCGTGGGACAACGTGGGACAACGTGGGACAACGTGGGACACCGTTGGACACCGTGGGACACCGTTGGACACCGTTGGACACCGTTGGACATCGTTGGACATCGTTGGACACCGTGGGACACCGTTGGACACCGTTGGACACCGTTGGACATCGTTGGACATCGTTGGACATCGTGGGACACCGTTGGACATCGTTGGACATCGTTGGACACCGTTGGACATCGTTGGACACCGTTGGACATCGTTGGACATCGTTGGACATCGTGGGACACCGTTGGACATCGTTGGACATCGTTGGACACCGTGGGACAACGTGGGACAACGTGGGACAACGTGGGACAACGTGGGAAACCATGGAACAACGTGGGACAACGTGGGACACCGTTGGACATCGTTGGACAACGTGGGACAACGTGGGACAACGTGGGACAACGTGGGACAACGTGGGACAACGTGGGACACCGTTGGACACCGTGGGACACCGTTGGACACCGTTGGACATCGTTGGACACCGTGGGACAACGTGGGACAACGTGGGACAACGTGGGACAACGTGGGACAACGTGGGACAACGTGGGACAACGTGGGACAACGTGGGACAACGTGGGACAACGTGGGACAACGTGGGACAACGTGGGACAACGTGGGACAACGTGGGACAACGTGGGACACCGTTGGACACCGTGGGACACCGTTGGACACCGTTGGACATCGTTGGACATCGTTGGACATCGTTGGACATCGTTGGACACCGTTGGACACCGTTGGACACCGTTGGACATCGTTGGACACCGTGGGACAACGTGGGACAACGTGGGACAACGTGGGACAACGTGGGACAACGTGGGACAACGTGGGACATCGTGGGACAACGTGGGACAACGTGGGACAACGTGGGACAACGTGGGACAACGTGGGACACCGTTGGACACCGTGGGACACCGTTGGACACCGTTGGACATCGTTGGACACCGTGGGACAACGTGGGACAACGTGGGACAACGTGGGACATCGTGGGACAACGTGGGACAACGTGGGACAACGTGGGACAACGTGGGACATCGTGGGACAACGTGGGACAACGTGGGACAACGTGGGACATCGTGGGACAACGTGGGACAACGTGGGACAACGTGGGACAACGTGGGACAACGTGGGACACCGTTGGACACCGTTGGACACCGTTGGACACCGTTGGACATCGTTGGACACCGTGGGACAACGTGGGACAACGTGGGACAACGTGGGAAACCATGGAACAACGTGGGACAACGTGGGACACCGTTGGACATCGTTGGACATCGTTGGACACCGTGGGACAACGTGGGACAACGTGGGACAACGTGGGACAACGTCGGACAACGTGGGACAACGTGGGACATCGTGGGACAACGTGGGACAACGTGGGACAACGTGGGACAACGTGGGACAACGTGGGACACCGTTGGACACCGTGGGACACCGTTGGACATCGTTGGACACCGTGGGACAACGTGGGACAACGTGGGACAACGTGGGACAACGTGGGACAACGTGGGACAACGTGGGACAACGTGGGACAACGTGGGACAACGTGGGACAACGTGGGACAACGTGGGACAGCGTGGGACAACGTGGGACAACGTGGGACAACGTGGGACACCGTGGGACACCGTGGGACACCGTTGGACACCGTTGGACATCGTTGGACATCGTTGGACATCGTTGGACATCGTTGGACACCGTTGGACACCGTTGGACACCGTTGGACATCGTTGGACACCGTGGGACAACGTGGGACAACGTGGGACAACGTGGGACAACGTGGGACAACGTGGGACAACGTGGGACATCGTGGGACAACGTGGGACAACGTGGGACAACGTGGGACAACGTGGGACATCGTGGGACAACGTGGGACAACGTGGGACAACGTGGGACATCGTGGGACAACGTGGGACAACGTGGGACATCGTGGGACAACGTGGGACAACGTGGGACACCGTTGGACACCGTTGGACACCGTTGGACATCGTTGGACACCGTGGGACAACGTGGGACAACGTGGGACAACGTGGGACAACGTGGGACATCGTGGGACAACGTGGGACAACGTGGGACAACGTGGGACAACGTGGGACAACGTGGGACAACGTGGGACAACGTGGGACAACGTGGGACAACGTGGGACAACGTGGGACAACGTGGGACACCGTTGGACACCGTGGGACACCGTTGGACACCGTTGGACATCGTTGGACACCGTGGGACAACGTGGGACAACGTGGGACAACGTGGGACAACGTGGGACATCGTGGGACAACGTGGGACAACGTGGGACAACGTGGGACAACGTGGGACATCGTGGGACAACGTGGGACAACGTGGGACAACGTGGGACATCGTGGGACAACGTGGGACAACGTGGGACAACGTGGGACAAAGTGGGACAACGTGGGACACCGTTGGACACCGTTGGACACCGTTGGACACCGTTGGACATCGTTGGACACCGTGGGACAACGTGGGACAACGTGGGACAACGTGGGAAACCATGGAACAACGTGGGACAACGTGGGACACCGTTGGACATCGTTGGACATCGTTGGACACCGTGGGACAACGTGGGACAACGTGGGACAACGTGGGACAACTTCGGACAACGTGGGACAACGTGGGACATCGTGGGACAACGTGGGACAACGTGGGACAACGTGGGACAACGTGGGACAACGTGGGACACCGTTGGACACCGTGGGACACCGTTGGACACCGTTGGACATCGTTGGACACCGTGGGACAACGTGGGACAACGTGGGACAACGTGGGACAACGTGGGACATCGTGGGACAACGTGGGACAACGTGGGACAACGTGGGACAACGTGGGACATCGTGGGACAACGTGGGACAACGTGGGACAACGTGGGACAACGTGGGACAACGTGGGACAACGTGGGACAACGTGGGACATCGTGGGACAACGTGGGACAACGTGGGACAACGTGGGACATCGTGGGACAACGTGGGACAACGTGGGACAACGTGGGACAACGTGGGACAACGTGGGACACCGTTGGACACCGTTGGACACCGTTGGACACCGTTGGACATCGTTGGACACCGTGGGACAGCGTGGGACAACGTGGGACAACGTGGGAAACCATGGAACAACGTGGGACAACGTGGGACACCGTTGGACATCGTTGGACATCGTTGGACACCGTGGGACAACGTGGGACAACGTGGGACAACGTGGGACAACGTCGGACAACGTGGGACAACGTGGGACAACGTGGGACAACGTGGGACAACGTGGGACAACGTGGGACAACGTGGGACAACGTGGGACAACGTGGGACAACGTGGGACATCGTGGGACAACGTGGGACAACGTGGGACAACGTGGGACAACGTGGGACATCGTTGGACACCGTTGGACACCGTGGGACAACGTGGGACAACGTGGGACAACGTGGGACATCGTTGGACACCGTTGGACATCGTTGGACACCGTTGGACATCGTTGGACATCGTTGGACATCGTGGGACACCGTTGGACATCGTTGGACATCGTTGGACACCGTGGGACAACGTGGGACAACGTGGGAAACCATGGAACAACGTGGGACACCGTTGGACATCGTTGGACATCGTTGGACACCGTGGGACACCGTTGGACACCGTTGGACACCGTTGGACATCGTTGGACATCGTTGGACATCGTGGGACACCGTTGGACATCGTTGGACATCGTTGGACACCGTTGGACATCGTTGGACACCGTTGGACATCGTTGGACATCGTTGGACATCGTGGGACACCGTTGGACATCGTTGGACATCGTTGGACACCGTGGGACAACGTGGGACAACGTGGGACAACGTGGGAAACCATGGAACAACGTGGGACAACGTGGGACACCGTTGGACATCGTTGGACAACGTGGGACAACGTGGGACAACGTGGGACAACGTGGGACAACGTGGGACAACGTGGGACACCGTTGGACACCGTGGGACACCGTTGGACACCGTTGGACATCGTTGGACACCGTGGGACAACGTGGGACAACGTGGGACAACGTGGGACAACGTGGGACAACGTGGGACAACGTGGGACAACGTGGGACAACGTGGGACAACGTGGGACAACGTGGGACAACGTGGGACAACGTGGGACAACGTGGGACAACGTGGGACACCGTTGGACACCGTGGGACACCGTTGGACACCGTTGGACATCGTTGAACATCGTTGGACATCGTTGGACATCGTTGGACACCGTTGGACACCGTTGGACACCGTTGGACATCGTTGGACACCGTGGGACAACGTGGGACAACGTGGGACAACGTGGGACAACGTGGGACAACGTGGGACAACGTGGGACAACGTGGGACAACGTGGGACATCGTGGGACAACGTGGGACAACGTGGGACAACGTGGGACAACATGGGACACCGTTGGACATCGTTGGACATCGTTGGACATCGTTGGACATCGTGGGACACCGTTGGACATCGTTGGACATCGTTGGACACCGTTGGACACCGTTGGACAACGTGGGACATCGTGGGACAACGTGGGACAACGTGGGACAACGTGGGACAACGTGGGACACCGTTGGACACCGTGGGACACCGTTGGACACCGTTGGACACCGTTGGACATCGTTGGACATCGTTGGACACCGTGGGACACCGTTGGACACCGTTGGACACCGTTGGACATCGTTGGACATCGTTGGACATCGTGGGACACCGTTGGACATCGTTGGACATCGTTGGACACCGTTGGACATCGTTGGACACCGTTGGACATCGTTGGACATCGTTGGACATCGTGGGACACCGTTGGACATCGTTGGACATCGTTGGACACCGTGGGACAACGTGGGACAACGTGGGACAACGTGGGACAACGTGGGAAACCATGGAACAACGTGGGACAACGTGGGACACCGTTGGACATCGTTGGACAACGTGGGACAACGTGGGACAACGTGGGACAAC
This sequence comes from Bombus terrestris, assembly GCF_910591885.1. NCBI lineage: Eukaryota > Metazoa > Arthropoda > Insecta > Hymenoptera > Apidae > Bombus > Bombus terrestris. The sequence continues at coordinate 26,145 of NW_025963601.1, forward strand.
GTGGGACAACGTGGGACAACGTGGGACAACGTGGGACATCGTTGGACATCGTTGGACATCGTTGGACACCGTTGGACACCGTTGGACACCGTTGGACATCGTTGGACACCGTGGGACAACGTGGGACAACGTGGGACAACGTGGGACAACGTGGGACAACGTGGGACAACGTGGGACATCGTGGGACAACGTGGGACAACGTGGGACAACGTGGGACACCGTTGGACACCGTGGGACACCGTTGGACACCGTTGGACATCGTTGGACACCGTGGGACAACGTGGGACAACGTGGGACAACGTGGGACAACGTGGGACAACGTGGGACAACGTGGGACAACGTGGGACAACGTGGGACAACGTGGGACAACGTGGGACAACGTGGGACAACGTGGGACAACGTGGGACAACGTGGGACAACGTGGGACAACGTGGGACAACGTGGGACAACGTGGGACATCGTGGGACAACGTGGGACAACGTGGGACAACGTGGGACACCGTTGGACACCGTGGGACACCGTTGGACACCGTTGGACATCGTTGGACACCGTGGGACACCGTTGGACACCGTGGGACACCGTTGGACACCGTTGGACATCGTTGGACATCGTTGGACATCGTTGGACATCGTTGGACACCGTTGGACACCGTTGGACACCGTTGGACATCGTTGGACACCGTGGGACAACGTGGGACAACGTGGGACAACGTGGGACAACGTGGGACAACGTGGGACAACGTGGGACATCGTGGGACAACGTGGGACAACGTGGGACAACGTGGGACAACGTGGGACAACGTGGGACACCGTTGGACACCGTGGGACACCGTTGGACACCGTTGGACATCGTTGGACACCGTGGGACAACGTGGGACAACGTGGGACAACGTGGGACATCGTGGGACAACGTGGGACAACGTGGGACAACGTGGGACAACGTGGGACATCGTGGGACAACGTGGGACAACGTGGGACAACGTGGGACATCGTGGGACAACGTGGGACAACGTGGGACAACGTGGGACAACGTGGGACAACGTGGGACACCGTTGGACACCGTTGGACACCGTTGGACACCGTTGGACATCGTTGGACACCGTGGGACAACGTGGGACAACGTGGGACAACGTGGGAAACCATGGAACAACGTGGGACAACGTGGGACACCGTTGGACATCGTTGGACAGCGTTGGACACCGTGGGACAACGTGGGACAACGTGGGACAACGTGGGACAACGTCGGACAACGTGGGACAACGTGGGACATCGTGGGACAACGTGGGACAACGTGGGACAACGTGGGACAACGTGGGACAACGTGGGACACCGTTGGACACCGTGGGACACCGTTGGACATCGTTGGACACCGTGGGACAACGTGGGACAACGTGGGACAACGTGGGACAACGTGGGACAACGTGGGACAACGTGGGACAACGTGGGACAACGTGGGACAACGTGGGACAACGTGGGACAGCGTGGGACAACGTGGGACAACGTGGGACAACGTGGGACACCGTTGGACACCGTGGGACACCGTTGGACACCGTTGGACATCGTTGGACATCGTTGGACATCGTTGGACATCGTTGGACACCGTTGGACACCGTTGGACACCGTTGGACATCGTTGGACACCGTGGGACAACGTGGGACAACGTGGGACAACGTGGGACAACGTGGGACAACGTGGGACAACGTGGGACATCGTGGGACAACGTGGGACAACGTGGGACAACGTGGGACAACGTGGGACATCGTGGGACAACGTGGGACAACGTGGGACAACGTGGGACATCGTGGGACAACGTGGGACAACGTGGGACATCGTGGGACAACGTGGGACAACGTGGGACACCGTTGGACACCGTTGGACACCGTTGGACATCGTTGGACACCGTGGGACAACGTGGGACAACGTGGGACAACGTGGGACAACGTGGGACATCGTGGGACAACGTGGGACAACGTGGGACAACGTGGGACAACGTGGGACAACGTGGGACAACGTGGGACAACGTGGGACAACGTGGGACAACGTGGGACAACGTGGGACAACGTGGGACACCGTTGGACACCGTGGGACACCGTTGGACACCGTTGGACATCGTTGGACACCGTGGGACAACGTGGGACAACGTGGGACAACGTGGGACAACGTGGGACATCGTGGGACAACGTGGGACAACGTGGGACAACGTGGGACAACGTGGGACATCGTGGGACAACGTGGGACAACGTGGGACAACGTGGGACATCGTGGGACAACGTGGGACAACGTGGGACAACGTGGGACAAAGTGGGACAACGTGGGACACCGTTGGACACCGTTGGACACCGTTGGACACCGTTGGACATCGTTGGACACCGTGGGACAACGTGGGACAACGTGGGACAACGTGGGAAACCATGGAACAACGTGGGACAACGTGGGACACCGTTGGACATCGTTGGACATCGTTGGACACCGTGGGACAACGTGGGACAACGTGGGACAACGTGGGACAACTTCGCACAACGTGGGACAACGTGGGACATCGTGGGACAACGTGGGACAACGTGGGACAACGTGGGACAACGTGGGACAACGTGGGACACCGTTGGACACCGTGGGACACCGTTGGACACCGTTGGACATCGTTGGACACCGTGGGACAACGTGGGACAACGTGGGACAACGTGGGACAACGTGGGACATCGTGGGACAACGTGGGACAACGTGGGACAACGTGGGACAACGTGGGACATCGTGGGACAACGTGGGACAACGTGGGACAACGTGGGACAACGTGGGACAACGTGGGACAACGTGGGACATCGTGGGACAACGTGGGACAACGTGGGACAACGTGGGACATCGTGGGACAACGTGGGACAACGTGGGACAACGTGGGACAACGTGGGACAACGTGGGACACCGTTGGACACCGTTGGACACCGTTGGACACCGTTGGACATCGTTGGACACCGTGGGACAGCGTGGGACAACGTGGGACAACGTGGGAAACCATGGAACAACGTGGGACAACGTGGGACACCGTTGGACATCGTTGGACATCGTTGGACACCGTGGGACAACGTGGGACAACGTGGGACAACGTGGGACAACGTCGGACAACGTGGGACAACGTGGGACAACGTGGGACAACGTGGGACAACGTGGGACAACGTGGGACAACGTGGGACAACGTGGGACAACGTGGGACATCGTGGGACAACGTGGGACAACGTGGGACAACGTGGGACAACGTGGGACAACGTGGGACATCGTTGGACACCGTTGGACACCGTGGGACAACGTGGGACAACGTGGGACAACGTGGGACATCGTTGGACACCGTTGGACATCGTTGGACACCGTTGGACATCGTTGGACATCGTTGGACATCGTGGGACACCGTTGGACATCGTTGGACATCGTTGGACATCGTTGGACACCGTGGGACAACGTGGGACAACGTGGGAAACCATGGAACAACGTGGGACACCGTTGGACATCGTTGGACATCGTTGGACACCGTGGGACACCGTTGGACACCGTTGGACACCGTTGGACATCGTTGGACATCGTTGGACATCGTGGGACACCGTTGGACATCGTTGGACATCGTTGGACACCGTTGGACATCGTTGGACACCGTTGGACATCGTTGGACATCGTTGGACATCGTGGGACACCGTTGGACATCGTTGGACATCGTTGGACACCGTGGGACAACGTGGGACAACGTGGGACAACGTGGGAAACCATGGAACAACGTGGGACAACGTGGGACACCGTTGGACATCGTTGGACAACGTGGGACAACGTGGGACAACGTGGGACAACGTGGGACAACGTGGGACAACGTGGGACACCGTTGGACACCGTGGGACACCGTTGGACACCGTTGGACATCGTTGGACACCGTGGGACAACGTGGGACAACGTGGGACAACGTGGGACAACGTGGGACAACGTGGGACAACGTGGGACAACGTGGGACAACGTGGGACAACGTGGGACAACGTGGGACAACGTGGGACAACGTGGGACAACGTGGGACAACGTGGGACAACGTGGGACACCGTTGGACACCGTGGGACACCGTTGGACACCGTTGGACATCGTTGAACATCGTTGGACATCGTTGGACATCGTTGGACACCGTTGGACACCGTTGGACACCGTTGGACATCGTTGGACACCGTGGGACAACGTGGGACAACGTGGGACAACGTGGGACAACGTGGGACAACGTGGGACAACGTGGGACAACGTGGGACAACGTGGGACATCGTGGGACAACGTGGGACAACGTGGGACAACTTGGGACAACGTGGGACATCGTGGGACAACGTTGGACAACGTGGGACAACGTGGGACATCGTGGGACAACGTGGGACAACGTGGGACATCGTGGGACAACGTGGGACAACGTGGGACACCGTTGGACACCGTTGGACACCGTTGGACATCGTTGGACACCGTGGGACAACGTGGGACAACGTGGGACAACGTGGGACAACGTGGGACATCGTGGGACAACGTGGGACAACGTGGGACAACGTGGGACAACGTGGGACAACGTGGGACAACGTGGGACAACGTGGGACAACGTGGGACAACGTGGGACACCGTTGGACACCGTGGGACACCGTTGGACACCGTTGGACATCGTTGGACACCGTGGGACAACGTGGGACAACGTGGGACAACGTGGGACAACGTGGGACAACGTGGGACAACGTGGGACAACGTGGGACATCGTGGGACAACGTGGGACAACGTGGGACAACGTGGGACATCGTGGGACAACGTGGGACAACGTGGGACAACGTGGGACAACGTGGGACATCGTGGGACAACGTGGGACAACGTGGGACAACGTGGGACATCGTGGGACAACGTGGGACAACGTGGGACAACGTGGGACAACGTGGGACAACGTGGGACACCGTTGGACACCGTTGGACACCGTTGGACACCTTTGGACATCGTTGGACACCGTGGGACAACGTGGGACAACGTGGGACAACGTGGGAAACCATGGAACAACGTGGGACAACGTGGGACACCGTTGGACATCGTTGGACATCGTTGGACACCGTGGGACAACGTGGGACAACGTGGGACAACGTGGGACAACGTCGGACAACGTGGGACAACGTGGGACAACGTGGGACAACGTGGGACAACGTGGGACAACGTGGGACAACGTGGGACACCGTTGGACACCGTGGGACACCGTTGGACACCGTTGGACATCGTTGGACATCGTTGGACATCGTTGGACATCGTTGGACACCGTTGGACACCGTTGGACACCGTTGGACATCGTTGGACACCGTCGGACAACGTGGGACAACGTGGGACAACGTGGGACAACGTGGGACAACGTGGGACGCCGTTGGACACCGTGGGACACCGTTGGACACCGTTGGACATCGTTGGACACCGTGGGACAACGTGGGACAACGTGGGACAACGTGGGACAACGTGGGACATCGTGGGACACCGTTGGACACCGTGGGACACCGTTGGACACCGTTGGACATCGTTGGACACCGTGGGACAACGTGGGACAACGTGGGACAACGTGGGACAACGTGGGACATCGTGGGACAACGTGGGACAACGTGGGACAACGTGGGACAACGTGGGACATCGTGGGACAACGTGGGACAACGTGGGACAACGTGGGACATCGTGGGACAACGTGGGACAACGTAGGACATCGTGGGACAACGTGGGACAACGTGGGACACCGTTGGACACCGTTGGACACCGTTGGACACCGTTGGACATCGTTGGACACCGTGGGACAACGTGGGACAACGTGGGACAACGTGGGAAACCATGGAACAACTTGGGACAACGTGGGACACCGTTGGACATCGTTGGACATCGTTGGACACCGTGGGACAACGTGGGACAACGTGGGACAACGTGGGACAACGTGGGACAACGTGGGACAACGTGGGACAACGTGGGACACCGTTGGACACCGTGGGACACCGTTGGACACCGTTGGACATCGTTGGACACCGTGGGACAACGTGGGACAACGTGGGACAACGTGGGACAACGTGGGACATCGTGGGACACCGTTGGACACCGTGGGACACCGTTGGACACCGTTGGACATCGTTGGACATCGTGGGACAACGTGGGACAACGTGGGACAACGTGGGACACCGTTGGACACCGTTGGACACCGTTGGACACCGTTGGACATCGTTGGACACCGTGGGACAACGTGGGACAACGTGGGACAACGTGGGAAACCATGGAACAACGTGGGACAACGTGGGACACCGTTGGACATCGTTGGACATCGTTGGACACCGTGGGACAACGTGGGACAACGTGGGAAAACGTGGGACAACGTGGGACATCGTTGGACACCGTTGGACACCGTGGGACAACGTGGGACAACGTGGGACAACGTGGGACAACGTGGGACAACGTGGGACAACGTGGGACAACGTGGGACAACGTGGGACAACGTGGGACAACGTGGGACAACGTGGGACAACGTGGGACAACGTGGGACAACGTGGGACATCGTGGGACAACGTGGGACAACGTGGGACAACGTGGGACAACGTGGGACAACGTGGGACACCGTTGGACATCGTTGGACACCGTGGGACAACGTGGGACAACGTGGGACAACGTGGGACACCGTTGGACACCGTTGGACACCGTTGGACACCGTTGGACATCGTTGGACACCGTGGGACAACGTGGGACAACGTGGGACAACGTGGGAAACCATGGAACAACGTGGGACAACGTGGGACACCGTTGGACATCGTTGGACAACGTGGGACAACGTGGGACAACGTGGGACAACGTGGGACAACGTGGGACAACGTGGGACATCGTGGGACAACGTGGGACAACGTGGGACAACGTGGGACAACGTGGGACATCGTTGGACACCGTGGGACAACGTGGGACAACGTGGGACAACGTGGGACAACGTGGGACAACGTGGGACATCGTGGGACAACGTGGGACAACGTGGGACAACGTGGGACAACGTGGGACACCGTTGGACAACGTGGGACACCGTTGGACATCGTTGGACACCGTGGGACAACGTGGGACAACGTGGGACCACGTGGGACAACGTGGGACAACGTGGGACAACGTGGGACAACGTGGGACAACGTGGGACAACGTGGGACATCGTGGGACAACGTGGGACAACGTGGGACACCGTTGGACATCGTTGGACACCGTGGGACACCGTGGGACAACGTGGGACAACGTGGGACAACGTGGGACAACGTGGGACAACGTGGGAAACCATGGAACAACGTGGGACAACGTGGGACACCGTTGGACATCGTTGGACAACGTGGGACAACGTGGGACAACGTGGGACAACGTGGGACAACGTGGGACAACGTGGGACAACGTGGGACACCGTTGGACACCGTGGGACACCGTTGGACACCGTCTGACATCGTTGGACACCGTGGGACAACGTGGGACAACGTGGGACAACGTGGGACAACGTGGGACAACGTGGGACAACGTGGGACAACGTGGGACAACGTGGGACAACGTGGGACACCGTTGGACAACGTGGGACACCGTTGGACATCGTTGGACACCGTGGGACAACGTGGGACACCGTTGGACATCGTTGGACACCGTGGGACAACGTGGGACAACGTGGGACAACTTGGGACACCGTTGGACACCGTTGGACACCGTTGGACACCGTTGGACATCGTTGGACACCGTGGGACAACGTGGGACAACGTGGGACAACGTGGGACAACGTGGGACAACGTGGGACATCGTGGGACAACGTGGGACAACGTGGGACAACGTGGGACACCGTTGGACATCGTTGGACACCGTGGGACAACGTGGGACAACGTGGGACAACGTGGGACAACGTGGGACACCGTTGGACACCGTTGGACACCGTTGGACATCGTTGGACACCGTGGGACAACGTGGGACAACGTGGGACAACGTGGGACAACGTGGGACAACGTGGGACAACGTGGGACAACGTGGGACAACGTGGGACAACGTGGGACAACGTGGGACAACGTGGGACAACGTGGGACATCGTGGGACAACGTGGGACAACGTGGGACAACGTGGGACATCGTTGGACACCGTTGGACACCGTGGGACAACGTGGGACAACGTGGGACAACGTGGGACAACGTGGGACAACGTGGGACAACGTGGGACAACGTGGGACAACGTGGGACAACGTGGGACAACGTGGGACACCGTTGGACATCGTTGGACACCGTGGGACAACGTGGGACAACGTGGGACAACGTGGGAAACCATGGAACAACGTGGGACAACGTAGGACACCGTTGGACATCGTTGGACAACGTGGGACAACGTGGGACAACGTGGGACAACGTGGGACAACGTGGGACAACGTGGGACAACGTGGGACACCGTTGGACAACGTGGGACACCGTTGGACATCGTTGGACACCGTGGGACAACGTGGGACAACGTGGGACCACGTGGGACAACGTGGGACAACGTGGGACAACGTGGGACAACGTGGGACAACGTGGAACAACGTGGGACAACGTGGGACAACGTGGGACACCGTTGGACATCGTTGGACACCGTGGGACACCGTGGGACAACGTGGGACAACGTGGGACAACGTGGGACAACGTGGGACAACGTGGGAAACCATGGAACAACGTGGGACAACGTGGGACACCGTTGGACATCGTTGGACAACGTGGGACAACGTGGGACCACGTGGGACAACGTGGGACAACGTGGGACAACGTGGGACACCGTTGGACACCGTGGGACACCGTTGGACACCGTTGGACATCGTTGGACACCGTGGGACAACGTGGGACAACGTGGGACAACGTGGGACAACGTGGGACAACGTGGGACAACGTGGGACAACGTGGGACAACGTGGGACAACGTGGGACAACGTGGGACAACGTGGGACAACGTGGGACACCGTTGGACAACGTGGGACACCGTTGGACATCGTTGGACACCGTGGGACAACGTGGGACAACGTGGGACAACGTGGGACAACGTGGGACAACGTGGGACACCGTTGGACATCGTTGGACATCGTTGGACATCGTTGGACATCGTTGGACACCGTTGGACACCGTTGGACACCGTTGGACATCGTTGGACACCGTGGGACAACGTGGGACAACGTGGGACAACGTGGGACAACGTGGGACAACGTGGGACAACGTGGGACATCGTGGGACAACGTGGGACAACGTGGGACAACGTGGGACAACGTGGGACAACGTGGGACACCGTTGGACACCGTGGGACACCGTTGGACACCGTTGGACATCGTTGGACACCGTGGGACAACGTGGGACAACGTGGGACAACGTGGGACAACGTGGGACATCGTGGGACAACGTGGGACAACGTGGGACAACGTGGGACAACGTGGGACATCGTGGGACAACGTGGGACAACGTGGGACAACGTGGGACATCGTGGGACAACGTGGGACAACGTGGGACAACGTGGGACAAAGTGGGACAACGTGGGACACCGTTGGACACCGTTGGACACCGTTGGACACCGTTGGACATCGTTGGACACCGTGGGACAACGTGGGACAACGTGGGACAACGTGGGAAACCATCGAACAACGTGGGACAACGTGGGACACCGTTGGACATCGTTGGACATCGTTGGACACCGTGGGACAACGTGGGACAACGTGGGACAACGTGGGACAACGTCGGACAACGTGGGACAACGTGGGACATCGTGGGACAACGTGGGACAACGTGGGACAACGTGGGACAACGTGGGACAACGTGGGACACCGTTGGACACCGTGGGACACCGTTGGACACCGTTGGACATCGTTGGACACCGTGGGACAACGTGGGACAACGTGGGACAACGTGGGACAACGTGGGACATCGTGGGACAACGTGGGACAACGTGGGACAACGTGGGACAACGTGGGACATCGTGGGACAACGTGGGACAACGTGGGACAACGTGGGACATCGTGGGACAACGTGGGACAACGTGGGACAACGTGGGACAACGTGGGACATCGTGGGACAACGTGGGACAACGTGGGACAACGTGGGACATCGTGGGACAACGTGGGACAACGTGGGACAACGTGGGACAACGTGGGACAACGTGGGACACCGTTGGACACCGTTGGACACCGTTGGACACCGTTGGACATCGTTGGACACCGTGGGACAACGTGGGACAACGTGGGACAACGTGGGAAACCATGGAACAACGTGGGACAACGTGGGACACCGTTGGACATCGTTGGACATCGTTGGACACCGTGGGACAACGTGGGACAACGTGGGACAACGTGGGACAACGTCGGACAACGTGGGACAACGTGGGACAACGTGGGACAACGTGGGACAACGTGGGACAACGTGGGACAACGTGGGACAACGTGGGACAACGTGGGACAACGTGGGACAACGTGGGACAACGTGGGACATCGTGGGACAACGTGGGACAACGTGGGACAACGTGGGACAACGTGGGACATCGTTGGACACCGTTGGACACCGTGGGACAACGTGGGACAACGTGGGACAACGTGGGACAACGTGGGACAACGTGGGACAACGTGGGACAACGTGGGACAACGTGGGACAACGTGGGACAACGTGGGACAACGTGGGACAACGTGGGACACCGTTGGACATCGTTGGACAACGTGGGACAACGTGGGACAACGTGGGACAACGTGGGACAACGTGGGACACCGTTGGACACCGTTGGACATCGTTGGACACCGTGGGACAACGTGGGACAACGTGGGACAACGTGGGACAACGTGGGACAACGTGGGACAACGTGGGACAACGTGGGACAACGTGGGACAACGTGGGACATCGTGGGACAACGTGGGACAACGTGGGACAACGTGGGACAACGTGGGACATCGTGGGACAACGTGGGACAACGTGGGACAACGTGGGACACCGTTGGACACCGTTGGACACCGTTGGACACCGTTGGACATCGTTGGACACCGTGGGACAACGTGGGACAACGTGGGACAACGTGGGAAACCATGGAACAACGTGGGACAACGTGGGACACCGTTGGACATCGTTGGACATCGTTGGACACCGTGGGACAACGTGGGACAACGTGGGAAAACGTGGGACAACGTGGGACACCGTTGGACATCGCTGGACACCGTTGGACATCGTTGGACACCGTGGGACAACGTGGGACAACGTGGGACAACGTGGGACAACGTGGGACAACGTGGGACAACGTGGGAAAACGTGGGACAACGTGGGACAACGTGGGACAACGTGGGACAACGTGGGACTACGTGGGACATCGTGGGACAACGTGGGACAACGTGGGACAACGTGGGACAACGTGGGACATCGTTGGACACCGTTGGACACCGTGGGACAACGTGGGACAACGTGGGACAACGTGGGACAACGTGGGACAACGTGGGACAACGTGGGACAACGTGGGACAACGTGGGACATCGTGGGACAACGTGGGACAACGTGGGACAACGTGGGACATCGTGGGACAACGTGGGACAACGTGGGACAACGTGGGACAACGTGGGACATCGTGGGACAACGTGGGACAACGTGGGACAACGTGGGACATCGTGGGACAACGTGGGACAACGTGGGACAACGTGGGGCAACGTGGGACAACGTGGGACACCGTTGGACACCGTTGGACACCGTTGGACACCGTTGGACATCGTTGGACACCGTGGGACAACGTGGGACAACGTGGGACAACGTGGGAAACCATGGAACAACGTGGGACAACGTGGGACACCGTTGGACATCGTTGGACATCGTTGGACACCGTGGGACAACGTGGGACAACGTGGGACAACGTGGGACAACGTCGGACAACGTGGGACAACGTGGGACAACGTGGGACAACGTGGGACAACGTGGGACAACGTGGGACAACGTGGGACAACGTGGGACAACGTGGGACAACGTGGGACATCGTGGGACAACGTGGGACAACGTGGGACAACGTGGGACAACGTGGGACAACGTGGGACAACGTGGGACAACGTGGGACAACGTGGGACAACGTGGGAAACCATGGAACAACGTGGGACAACGTGGGACACCGTTGGACATCGTTGGACAACGTGGGACAACGTGGGACAACGTGGGACAACGTGGGACAACGTGGGACAACGTGGGACAACGTGGGACAACGTGGGACACCGTTGGACACCGTGGGACACCGTTGGACACCGTTGGACATCGTTGGACACCGTGGGACAACGTGGGACAACGTGGGACAACGTGGGACAACGTGGGACATCGTGGGACAACGTGGGACAACGTGGGACAACGTGGGACAACGTGGGACAACGTGGGACACCGTTGGACACCGTGGGACACCGTTGGACACCGTTGGACATCGTTGGACACCGTGGGACAACGTGGGACAACGTGGGACAACGTGGGACAACGTGGGACAACGTGGGACACCGTTGGACATCGTTGGACATCGTTGGACATCGTTGGACATCGTGGGACACCGTTGGACATCGTTGGACATCGTTGGACACCGTTGGACATCGTTGGACATCGTTGGACATCGTTGGACACCGTTGGACACCGTTGGACACCGTTGGACATCGTTGGACACCGTGGGACAACGTGGGACAACGTGGGACAACGTGGGACAACGTGGGACAACGTGGGACAACGTGGGACATCGTGGGACAACGTGGGACAACGTGGGACAACGTGGGACAACGTGGGACAACGTGGGACACCGTTGGACAACGTGGGACACCGTTGGACACCGTTGGACATCGTTGGACACCGTGGGACAACGTGGGACAACGTGGGACAACGTGGGACACCGTTGGACATCGTTGGACACCGTGGGACAACGTGGGACAACGTGGGACAACGTGGGAGAACGTGGGACAACGTGGGACAACGTGGGACAACGTGGGACAACGTGGGACAACGTGGGACAACGTGGGACATCGTGGGACAACGTGGGACAACGTGGGACAACGTGGGACAACGTGGGACACCGTTGGACAACGTGGGACACCGTTGGACATCGTTGGACACCGTGGGACAACGTGGGACAACGTGGGACCACGTGGGACAACGTGGGACAACGTGGGACAACGTGGGACAACGTGGGACAACGTGGGACAACGTGGGACAACGTGGGACATCGTGGGACAACGTGGGACAACGTGGGACAACGTGGGACAACGTGGGACAACGTGGGACACAGTTGGACCTCGTTGGACACCGTGGGACACCGTGGGACAACGTGGGACAACGTGGGACAACGTGGGACAACGTGGGACAACGTGGGAAACCATGGAACAACGTGGGACAACGTGGGACACCGTTGGACATCGTTGGACAACGTGGGACAACGTGGGACAACGTGGGACAACGTGGGACAACGTGGGACAACGTGGGACACCGTTGGACACCGTGGGACACCGTTGGACACCGTTGGACATCGTTGGACACCGTGGGACAACGTGGGACAACGTGGGACAACGTGGGACAACGTGGGACAACGTGGGACAACGTGGGACAACGTGGGACAACGTGGGACAACGTGGGACAACGTGGGACAACGTGGGACAACGTTGGACAACGTGGGACACCGTTGGACATCGTTGGACACCGTGGGACAACGTGGGACAACGTGGGACAACGTGGGACAACGTGGGACAACGTGGGACACCGTTGGACATCGTTGGACATCGTTTTACATCGTGGGACACCGTTGGACATCGTTGGACATCGTTGGACACCGTTGGACACCGTTGGACAACGTGGGACATCGTGGGACAACGTGGGACAACGTGGGACAACGTGGGACAACGTGGGACACCGTTGGACACAGTGGGACACCGTTGGACACCGTTGGACACCGTTGGACACCGTGGGACAACGTGGGACAACGTGGGACAACGTGGGACACCGTGGAACAACGTGGGACAACGTGGGACACCGTTGGACATCGTTGGACATCGTTGGACACCGTGGGACAACGTGGGACAACGTGGGAAAACGTGGGACAACGTGGGACACCGTTGGACATCGCTGGACACCGTTGGAAATCGTTGGACACCGTGGGACAACGTGGGACAACGTGGGACATCGTGGGACAACGTGGGACAACGTGGGACAACGTGGGACAACGTGGGACAACGTGGGACAACGTGGGACAACGTGGGACATCGTGGGACACCGTGGGACAACGTGGGACAACGTGGGACAACGTGGGACAACGTGGGACAACGTGGGACAACGTGGGACAACGTGGGACAACGTGGGACACCGTTGGACATCGCTGGACACCGTTGGACATCGTTGGACACCGTGGGACAACGTGGGACAACGTGGGACAACGTGGGACACCGTTGGACACCGTTGGACACCGTTGGACACCGTTGGACATCGTTGGACACCGTGGGACAACGTGGGACAACGTGGGACAACGTGGGACATCGTGGGACAACGTGGGACAACGTGGGACAACGTGGGACAACGTTGGACATCGTTGGACACCGTTGGACACCGTGGGACAACGTGGGACAACGTGGGACAACGTGGGACAACGTGGGACAACGTGGGACAACGTGGGACAACGTGGGACAACGTGGGACAACGTGGGACAACGTGGGACAACGCGGGACAACGTGGGACAACGTGGGACAACGTGGGACAACGTGGGACATCGTGGGACAACGTCGGACAACGTGGGACAACGTGGGACAACGTGGGACAACGTGGGACACCGTTGGACATCGTTGGACACCGTGGGACAACGTGGGACAACGTGGGACAACGTGGGACACCGTTGGACACCGTTGGACACCGTTGGACACCGTTGGACATCGTTGGACACCGTGGGACAACGTGGGACAACGTGGGAAACCATGGAACACCGTGGGACAACGTGGGACACCGTTGGACATCGTTGGACAACGTGGGACAACGTGGGACAACGTGGGACAACGTGGGACAACGTGGGACAACGTGGGACAACGTGGGACAACGTGGGACAACGTGGGACATCGTGGGACAACGTGGGACAACGTGGGACAACGTGGGACAACGTGGGACACCGTTGGACAACGTGGGACACCGTTGGACATCGTTGGACACCGTGGGACAACGTGGGACAACGTGGGACCACGTGGGACAACGTGGGACAACGTGGGACAACGTGGGACAACGTGGGACAACGTGGGACAACGTGGGACAACGTGGGACAACGTGGGACAACGTGGGACAACGTGGGACACCGTTGGACATCGTTGGACACCGTGGGACACCGTGGGACAACGTGGGACAACGTGGGACAACGTGGGACAACGTGGGACAACGTGGGAAACCATGGAACAACGTGGGACAACGTGGGACACCGTTGGACATCGTTGGACAACGTGGGACAACGTGGGACAACGTGGGACAACGTGGGACAACGTGGGACACCGTTGGACACCGTGGGACACCGTTGGACACCGTTGGACATCGTTGGACACCGTGGGACAACGTGGGACAACGTGGGACAACGTGGGACAACGTGGGACAACGTGGGACAACGTGGGACAACGTGGGACAACGTGGGACAACGTGGGACAACGTGGGACAACGTGGGACAACGTGGGACAACGTGGGACAACGTGGGACATCGTGGGACAACGTGGGACAACGTGGGACAACGTGGGACAACGTGGGACATCGTTGGACACCGTTGGACATCGTTGGACACCGTGGGACAACGTGGGACAACGTGGGACAACGTGGGACAACGTGGGACAACGTGGGACACCGTGGGACATCGCTGGACACCGTTGGACATCGTTGGACACCGTGGGACAACGTGGGACAACGTGGGACAACGTGGGACAACGTGGGACAACGTGGGACAACGTGGGACAACGTGGGACAACGTGGGACAACGTGGGACAACGTGGGACAACGTGGGACATCGTGGGACAACGTGGGACAACGTGGGACAACGTGGGACAACGTTGGACATCGTTGGACACCGTTGGACACCGTGGGACAACGTGGGACAACGTGGGACAACGTGGGACAACGTGGGACAACGTGGGACAACGTGGGACAACGTGGGACAACGTGGGACAACGTGGGACAACGTGGGACAACGTGGGACAACGTGGGACAACGTGGGACAACGTGGGACAACGTGGGACAACGTGGGACAACGTGGGACAACGTGGGACAACGTGGGACAACGTGGGACAACGTGGGACATCGTGGGACAACGTGGGACAACGTGGGACAACGTGGGACAACGTGGGACACCGTTGGACAACGTGGGACACCGTTGGACATCGTTGGACACCGTGGGACAACGTGGGACAACGTGGGACAACGTGGGACAACGTGGGACAACGTGGGACAACGTGGGACAACGTGGGACAACGTGGGACAACGTGGGACAACGTGGGACACCGTTGGACACCGTTGGACACCGTTGGACACCGTTGGACATCGTTGGACACCGTGGGACAACGTGGGACAACGTGTGACAACGTGGGAAACCATGGAACAACGTGGGACAACGTGGGACAACGTGGGACACCGTTGGACACCGTTGGACACCGTTGGACACCGTTGGACATCGTTGGACACCGTGGGACAACGTGGGACAACGTGGGACAACGTGGGAAACCATGGAACAACGTGGGACAACGTGGGACACCGTTTGACATCGTTGGACATCGTTGGACACCGTGGGACAACGTGGGACAACGTGGGACAACGTGGGACAACGTGGGACAACGTGGGAGAACGTGGGACATCGTGGGACACCGTTGGACACCGTGGGACAACGTGGGACAACGTGGGACAACGTGGGACATCGTGGGACAACGTGGGACAACGTGGGACAACGTGGGACAACGTGGGACAACGTGGGACACCGTTGGACACCGTTGGACACCGTTGGGCACCGTTGGACATCGTTGGACACCGTGGGACAACGTGGGACAACGTGGGACAACGTGGGAAACCATGGGACAACGTGGGACAACGTGGGACACCGTTGGACATCGTTGGACATCGTTGGACACCGTGGGACAACGTCGGACAACGTGGGACAACGTGGGACATCGTGGGACAACGTGGGACAACGTGGGACAACGTGGGACAACGTGGGACAACGTGGGACACCGTTGGACACCGTGGGACACCGTTGGACACCGTGGGACATCGTTGGACACCGTGGGACAACGTGGGACAACGTGGGACAACGTGGGACAACGTGGGACATCGTGGGACAACGTGGGACAACGTGGGACAACGTGGGACAACGTGGGACATCGTGGGACAACGTGGGACAACGTGGGACAACGTGGGACATCGTGGGACAACGTGGGACAACGTGGGACAACGTGGGACAACGTGGGACACCGTTGGACACCGTTGGACACCGTTGGACACCGTTGGACATCGTTGGACACCGTGGGACAACGTGGGACAACGTGGGACAACGTGGGAAACCATGGAACAACGTGGGACAACGTGGGACACCGTTGGACATCGTTGGACATCGTTGGACACCGTGGGACAACGTGGGACAACGTGGGACAACGTGGGACAACGTGGGACAACGTGGGAGAACGTGGGACATCGTGGGACACCGTTGGACACCGTGGGACAACGTGGGACACCGTGGGACAACGTGGGACAACGTGGGACAACGTGGGACAACGTGGGACAACGTGGGACAACGTGGGACAACGTGGGACAACGTGGGACATCGTGGGACAACGTGGGACAACGTGGGACAACGTGGGACAACGTGGGACAACGTGGGACAACGTGGGACAACGTGGGATAACGTGGGACAACGTGGGACAACGTGGGACAACGTGGGACAACGTGGCACAACGTGGGACAACGTGGGACAACGTTGGACAACGTTGGACAACGTGGGACAACGTGGGACAACGTGGGACAACGTGGGACAACGTGGGACAACGTGGGACAACGTGGGACAACGTGGGACACCGTTGGACATCGTTGGACAACGTGGGACAACGTGGGACAACGTGGGACAACGTGGGACAACGTGGGACACCGTTGGACACCGTGGGACACCGTTGGACACCGTTGGACATCGTTGGACACCGTGGGACAACGTGGGACAACGTGGGACAACGTGGGACAACGTGGGACAACGTGGGACAACGTGGGACAACGTGGGACAACGTGGGACAACGTGGGACAACGTGGGACAACGTGGGACACCGTTGGACAACGTGGGACACCGTTGGACATCGTTGGACACCGTGGGACAACGTGGGACAACGTGGGACAACGTGGGACAACGTGGGACAACGTGGGACACCGTTGGACATCGTTGGACATCGTTTTACATCGTGGGACACCGTTGGACATCGTTGGACATCGTTGGACACCGTTGGACACCGTTGGACAACGTGGGACATCGTGGGACAACGTGGGACAACGTGGGACAACGTGGGACAACGTGGGACACCGTTGGACACAGTGGGACACCGTTGGACACCGTTGGACATCGTTGGACACCGTGGGACAACGTGGGACAACGTGGGACAACGTGGGAAACCATGGAACAACGTGGGACAACGTGGGACACCGTTGGACATCGTTGGACATCGTTGGACAACGTGGGACAACGTGGGACAACGTGGGACAACGTGGGACAACGTGGGACACCGTTGGACACCGTGGGACACCGTTGGACACCGTTGGACATCGTTGGACACCGTGGGACAACGTGGGACAACGTGGGACAACGTGGGACAACGTGGGACAACGTGGGACAACGTGGGACAACGTGGGACAACGTGGGACAACGTGGGACAACGTGGGACAACGTGGGACACCGTTGGACAACGTGGGACACCGTTGGACATCGTTGGACACCGTGGGACAACGTGGGACAACGTGGGACAACGTGGGACAACGTGGGACAACGTGGGAGAACGTGGGACATCGTGGGACACCGTTGGACACCGTGGGACAACGTGGGACAACGTGGGACAACGTGGGACAACGTGGGACAACGTGGGACAACGTGGGACAACGTGGGACAACGTGGGACAACGTGGGACAACGTGGGACATCGTGGGACAACGTGGGACAACGTGGGACAACGTGGGACAACGTGGGACAACGTGGGACAACGTGGGACAACGTGGGATAACGTGGGACAACGTGGGACAACGTGGGACAACGTGGGACAACGTGGCACAACGTGGGACAACGTGGGACACCGTTGGACATCGTTGGACAACGTGGGACAACGTGGGACAACGTGGGACAACGTGGGACAACGTGGGACAACGTGGGACAACGTGGGACAACGTGGGACACCGTTGGACATCGTTGGACAACGTGGGACAACGTGGGACAACGTGGGACAACGTGGGACAACGTGGGACACCGTTGGACACCGTGGGACACCGTTGGACACCGTTGGACATCGTTGGACACCGTGGGACAACGTGGGACAACGTGGGACAACGTGGGACAACGTGGGACAACGTGGGACAACGTGGGACAACGTGGGACAACGTGGGACAACGTGGGACAACGTGGGACAACGTGGGACACCGTTGGACAACGTGGGACACCGTTGGACATCGTTGGACACCGTGGGACAACGTGGGACAACGTGGGACAACGTGGGACAACGTGGGACAACGTGGGACACCGTTGGACATCGTTGGACATCGTTTTACATCGTGGGACACCGTTGGACATCGTTGGACATCGTTGGACACCGTTGGACACCGTTGGACAACGTGGGACATCGTGGGACAACGTGGGACAACGTGGGACAACGTGGGACAACGTGGGACACCGTTGGACACAGTGGGACACCGTTGGACACCGTTGGACACCGTTGGACACCGTGGGACAACGTGGGACAACGTGGGACAACGTGGGAAACCATGGAACAACGTGGGACAACGTGGGACACCGTTGGACATCGTTGGACATCGTTGGACACCGTGGGACAACGTGGGACAACGTGGGAAAACGTGGGACAACGTGGGACACCGTTGGACATCGCTGGACACCGTTGGACATCGTTGGACACCGTGGGACAACGTGGGACAACGTGGGACATCGTGGGACAACGTGGGACAACGTGGGACAACGTGGGACAACGTGGGACAACGTGGGACAACGTGGGACAACGTGGGACATCGTGGGACAACGTGGGACAACGTGGGACAACGTGGGACAACGTGGGACAACGTGGGACAACGTGGGACAACGTGGGACAACGTGGGACAACGTGGGACAACGTGGGACACCGTTGGACATCGCTGGACACCGTTGGACATCGTTGGACACCGTGGGACAACGTGGGACAACGTGGGACAACGTGGGACACCGTTGGACACCGTTGGACACCGTTGGACACCGTTGGACATCGTTGGACACCGTGGGACAACGTGGGACAACGTGGGACAACGTGGGACATCGTGGGACAACGTGGGACAACGTGGGACAACGTGGGACAACGTTGGACATCGTTGGACACCGTTGGACACCGTGGGACAACGTGGGACAACGTGGGACAACGTGGGACAACGTGGGACAACGTGGGACAACGTGGGACAACGTGGGACAACGTGGGACAACGTGGGACAACGTGGGACAACGTGGGACAACGTGGGACAACGTGGGACAACGTGGGACAACGTGGGACATCGTGGGACAACGTCGGACAACGTGGGACAACGTGGGACAACGTGGGACAACGTGGGACACCGTTGGACATCGTTGGACACCGTGGGACAACGTGGGACAACGTGGGACAACGTGGGACACCGTTGGACACCGTTGGACACCGTTGGACACCGTTGGACATCGTTGGACACCGTGGGACAACGTGGGACAACGTGGGAAACCATGGAACAACGTGGGACAACGTGGGACACCGTTGGACATCGTTGGACAACGTGGGACAACGTGGGACAACGTGGGACAACGTGGGACAACGTGGGACAACGTGGGACAACGTGGGACAACGTGGGACAACGTGGGACATCGTGGGACAACGTGGGACAACGTGGGACAACGTGGGACAACGTGGGACACCGTTGGACAACGTGGGACACCGTTGGACATCGTTGGACACCGTGGGACAACGTGGGACAACGTGGGACCACGTGGGACAACGTGGGACAACGTGGGACAACGTGGGACAACGTGGGACAACGTGGGACAACGTGGGACAACGTGGGACAACGTGGGACAACGTGGGACAACGTGGGACACCGTTGGACATCGTTGGACACCGTGGGACACCGTGGGACAACGTGGGACAACGTGGGACAACGTGGGACAACGTGGGACAACGTGGGAAACCATGGAACAACGTGGGACAACGTGGGACACCGTTGGACATCGTTGGACAACGTGGGACAACGTGGGACAACGTGGGACAACGTGGGACAACGTGGGACACCGTTGGACACCGTGGGACACCGTTGGACACCGTTGGACATCGTTGGACACCGTGGGACAACGTGGGACAACGTGGGACAACGTGGGACAACGTGGGACAACGTGGGACAACGTGGGACAACGTGGGACAACGTGGGACAACGTGGGACAACGTGGGACAACGTGGGACAACGTGGGACAACGTGGGACACCGTGGGACATCGTGGGACAACGTGGGACAACGTGGGACAACGTGGGACAACGTGGGACATCGTTGGACACCGTTGGACATCGTTGGACACCGTGGGACAACGTGGGACAACGTGGGACAACGTGGGACAACGTGGGACAACGTGGGACACCGTTGGACATCGCTGGACACCGTTGGACATCGTTGGACACCGTGGGACAACGTGGGACAACGTGGGACAACGTGGGACAACGTGGGACAACGTGGGACAACGTGGGACAACGTGGGACAACGTGGGACAACGTGGGACAACGTGGGACAACGTGGGACAACGTGGGACATCGTGGGACAACGTGGGACAACGTGGGACAACGTGGGACAACGTTGGACATCGTTGGACACCGTTGGACACCGTGGGACAACGTGGGACAACGTGGGACAACGTGGGACAACGTGGGACAACGTGGGACAACGTGGGACAACGTGGGACAACGTGGGACAACGTGGGACAACGTGGGACAACGTGGGACAACGTG
The DNA here is from genome assembly GCF_910591885.1 of Bombus terrestris. Lineage (NCBI taxonomy): Eukaryota > Metazoa > Arthropoda > Insecta > Hymenoptera > Apidae > Bombus > Bombus terrestris. The sequence continues at coordinate 48,348 of NW_025963601.1, forward strand.
GGACAACGTGGGACAACGTGGGACAACGTGGGACAACGTGGGACAACGTGGGACAACGTGGGACAACGTGGGACAACGTGGGACAACGTGGGACATCGTGGGACAACGTGGGACAACGTGGGACAACGTGGGACAACGTGGGACACCGTTGGACAACGTGGGACACCGTTGGACATCGTTGGACACCGTGGGACAACGTGGGACAACGTGGGACCACGTGGGACAACGTGGGACAACGTGGGACAACGTGGGACAACGTGGGACAACGTGGGACAACGTGGGACAACGTGGGACACCGTTGGACACCGTTGGACACCGTTGGACACCGTTGGACATCGTTGGACACCGTGGGACAACGTGGGACAACGTGTGACAACGTGGGAAACCATGGAACAACGTGGGACAACGTGGGACAACGTGGGACACCGTTGGACACCGTTGGACACCGTTGGACACCGTTGGACATCGTTGGACACCGTGGGACAACGTGGGACAACGTGGGACAACGTGGGAAACCATGGAACAACGTGGGACAACGTGGGACACCGTTGGACATCGTTGGACATCGTTGGACACCGTGGGACAACGTGGGACAACGTGGGACAACGTGGGACAACGTGGGACAACGTGGGAGAACGTGGGACATCGTGGGACACCGTTGGACACCGTGGGACAACGTGGGACAACGTGGGACAACGTGGGACATCGTGGGACAACGTGGGACAACGTGGGACAACGTGGGACAACGTGGGACAACGTGGGACACCGTTGGACACCGTTGGACACCGTTGGACACCGTTGGACATCGTTGGACACCGTGGGACAACGTGGGACAACGTGGGACAACGTGGGAAACCATGGAACAACGTGGGACAACGTGGGACACCGTTGGACATCGTTGGACATCGTTGGACACCGTGGGACAACGTCGGACAACGTGGGACAACGTGGGACATCGTGGGACAACGTGGGACAACGTGGGACAACGTGGGACAACGTGGGACAACGTGGGACACCGTTGGACACCGTGGGACACCGTTGGACACCGTTGGACATCGTTGGACACCGTGGGACAACGTGGGACAACGTGGGACAACGTGGGACAACGTGGGACATCGTGGGACAACGTGGGACAACGTGGGACAACGTGGGACAACGTGGGACATCGTGGGACAACGTGGGACAACGTGGGACAACGTGGGACATCGTGGGACAACGTGGGACAACGTGGGACAACGTGGGACAACGTGGGACACCGTTGGACACCGTTGGACACCGTTGGACACCGTTGGACATCGTTGGACACCGTGGGACAACGTGGGACAACGTGGGACAACGTGGGAAACCATGGAACAACGTGGGACAACGTGGGACACCGTTGGACATCGTTGGACATCGTTGGACACCGTGGGACAACGTGGGACAACGTGGGACAACGTGGGACAACGTGGGACAACGTGGGAGAACGTGGGACATCGTGGGACACCGTTGGACACCGTGGGACAACGTGGGACAACGTGGGACAACGTGGGACAACGTGGGACAACGTGGGACAACGTGGGACAACGTGGGACAACGTGGGACAACGTGGGACAACGTGGGACAACGTGGGACAACGTGGGACATCGTGGGACAACGTGGGACAACGTGGGACAACGTGGGACAACGTGGGACAACGTGGGACAACGTGGGACAACGTGGGATAACGTGGGACAACGTGGGACAACGTGGGACAACGTGGGACAACGTGGCACAACGTGGGACAACGTGGGACACCGTTGGACATCGTTGGACAACGTGGGACAACGTGGGACAACGTGGGACAACGTGGGACAACGTGGGACAACGTGGGACAACGTGGGACAACGTGGGACACCGTTGGACACCGTTGGACATCGTTGGACACCGTGGGACAACGTGGGACAACGTGGGACAACGTGGGACAACGTGGGACAACGTGGGACAATTTGGGACAACGTCGGACAACGTGGGACAACGTGGGACAACGTGTGACAACGTGGGACATCGTGGGACAACGTGGGACAACGTGGGACAACGTGGGACAACGTGGGACATCGTGGGACAACGTGGGACAACGTGGGACAACGTGGGACACCGTTGGACACCGTTGGACACCGTTGGACACCGTTGGACATCGTTGGACACCGTGGGACAACGTGGGACAACGTGGGACAACGTGGGAAACCATGGAACAACGTGGGACAACGTGGGACACCGTTGGACATCGTTGGACATCGTTGGACACCGTGGGACAACGTGGGACAACGTGGGAAAACGTGGGACATCGTGGGACACCGTTGGACATCGCTGGACACCGTTGGACATCGTTGGACACCGTGGGACAACGTGGGACAACGTGGGACAACGTGGGACAACGTGGGACAACGTGGGAAACCATGGAACAACGTGGGACAACGTGGGACACCGTTGGACATCGTTGGACAACGTGGGACAACGTGGGACAACGTGGGACAACGTGGGACAACGTGGGACAACGTGGGACACCGTTGGACACCGTGGGACACCGTTGGACACCGTTGGACATCGTTGGACACCGTGGGACAACGTGGGACAACGTGGGACAACGTGGGACAACGTGGGACAACGTGGGACAACGTGGGACAACGTGGGACAACGTGGGACACCGTTGGACACCGTTGGACACCGTTGGACACCGTTGGACATCGTTGGACACCGTGGGACAACGTGGGACAACGTGGGACAACGTGGGAAACCATGGAACAACGTGGGACAACGTGGGACACCGTTGGACATCGTTGGACAACGTGGGACAACGTGGGACAACGTGGGACAACGTGGGACAACGTGGGACAACGTGGGACAACGTGGGACACCGTTGGACACCGTGGGACACCGTTGGACAACGTTGGACATCGTTGGACACCGTGGGACAACGTGGGACAACGTGGGACAACGTGGGACAACGTGGGACAACGTGGGACAACGTGGGACAACGTGGGACAATGTGGGACAACGTGGGACAACGTGGGACAACGTGGGACATCGTGGGACAACGTGGGACAACGTGGGACAACGTGGGACAACGTGGGACAACTTGGGACAACGTGGGACAACGTGGGACAACGTGGGACATCGTGGGACAACGTGGGACAACGTGGGACAACGTGGGACAACGTGGGACACCGTTGGACAACGTGGGACACCGTTGGACAACGTGGGACACCGTTGGACATCGTTGGACACCGTGGGACAACGCGGGACAACGTGGGACAACGTGGGACACCGTTGGACACCGTTGGACATCGTTGGACATCGTTGGACATCGTGGGACACCGTTGGACATCGTTGGACATCGTTGGACACCGTGGGACAACGTGGGACAACGTGGGACAACGTGGGACAACGTGGGACAACGTGGGACAACGTGGGACAACGTGGGACAACGTGGGACATCGTGGGACAACGTGGGACAACGTGGGACAACGTGGGACAACGTGGGACAACGTGGGACACCGTTGGACAACGTGGGACACCGTTGGACATCGTTGGACACCGTGGGACAACGTGGGACAACGTGGGACAACGTGGGACACCGTTGGACACCGTTGGACATCGTTGGACATCGTTGGACATCGTGGGACACCGTTGGACATCGCTGGACACCGTTGTACATCGTTGGACACCGTGGGACAACGTGGGACAACGTGGGACAACGTGGGACAACGTGGGACAACGTGGGACAACGTGGGACAACGTGGGACAACGTGGGGCAACGTGGGACAACGTGGGACATCGTGGGACAACGTGGGACAAGGAGGGACAACGTGGGACAACGTGGGACAACGTGGGACACCGTTGGACATCGTTGGACACCGTGGGACAACGTGGGACAACGTGGGACAACGTGGGACACCGTTGGACACCGTTGGACATCGTTGGACATCGTTGGACACCGTGGGACAACGTGGGACAACGTGGGACAACGTGGGACAACGTGGGACAACGTGGGACAACGTGGGACAACGTGGGACAACGTGGGACACCGTGGGACACCGTGGGACATCGTTGGACACCGTGGGACAACGTGGGACAACGTGGGACAACGTGGGACATCGTTGGACACCGTTGGACACCGTTGGACACCGTTGGACACCGTTGGACATCGGTGGACATCGTGGGACACCGTTGGACACCGTGGGACAACGTGGGACAACGTGGGACAACGTGGGACACCGTTGGACACCGTTGGACATCGTTGGACATCGTTGGACATCGTGGGACACCGTTGGACAACGTGGGACAACGTGGGACAACGTGGGACAACGTGGGACAACGTGCGACAACGTGGGACAACGTGGGACAACGTGGGACACCGTTGGACATCGTTGGACACCGTGGGACAACGTGGGACAACGTGGGACAACGTGGGACATCGTTGGACACCGTTGGACACCGTTGGACATCGTTGGACACCGTGGGACAACGTGGGACAACGTGGGACAACGTGGGACAACGTGGGACAACGTCGGACAACGTGGGACAACGTGGGACAATGTGGGACAACGTGGGACAACGTGGGACAACGTGGGACAACGTGGGACAACGTGGGACAACGTGGGACAACGTGGGACATCGTGGGACAACGTGGGACAACGTGGGACAACGTGGGACAACGTGGGACATCGTTGGACACCGTTGGACACCGTGGGACAACGTGGGACAACGTGGGACAACGTGGGACAACGTGGGACAACGTGGGACAACGTGGGACAACGTGGGACAACGTGGGACACCGTTGGACATCGTTGGACAACGTGGGACAACGTGGGACAACGTGGGACAACGTGGGACAACGTGGGACAACGTGGGACAACGTTGGACACCGTGGGACACCGTGGGACAACGTGGGACAACGTGGGACAACGTGGGACAACGTGGGACAACGTGGGACAACGTGGGACACCGTTGGACATCGTTGGACACCGTGGGACAACGTGGGACAACGTGGGACAACGTGGGACAACGTGGGACAACGTGGGACACCGTTGGACACCGTGGGACACCGTTGGACACCGTTGGACATCGTTGGACACCGTGGGACAACGTGGGACAACGTGGGACAACGTGGGACAACGTGGGACAACGTGGGACACCGTTGGACACCGTGGGACACCGTTGGACACCGTTGGACATCGTTGGACACCGTGGGACAACGTGGGACAACGTGGGACAACGTGGGACAACGTGGGACAACGTGGGACAACGTGGGACAACGTGGGACAACGTGGGACAACGTGGGACAACGTGGGACATCGTGGGACAACGTGGGACAACGTGGGACAACGTGGGACAACGTGGGACACCGTTGGACAACGTGGGACACCGTGGGACATCGTTGGACACCGTGGGACAACGTGGGACAACGTGGGACCACGTGGGACAACGTGGGACAACGTGGGACAACGTGGGACAACGTGGGACAACGTGGGACAACGTTGGACATCGTTGGACATCATTGGACACCGTGGGACAACGTGGGACAACGTGGGACAACGTGGGACAACGTGGGACAACGTGGGACAACGTGGGACAACGTGGGACAACGTGGGACAACGTGGGACAACGTGGGACAACGTTGGACATCGTTGGACATCATTGGACACCGTGGGACAACGTGGGACAACGTGGGACAACGTGGGACAACGTGGGACAACGTGGGACAACGTGGGACACCGTTGGACAACGTGGGACACCGTGGGACATCGTTGGACACCGTGGAACAACGTGGGACAACGTGGGACAACGTGGGACAACGTGGGACAACGTGGGACAACGTGGGACAACTTGGGACAACGTGGGACAACGTGGGACAACGTGGGAAATCGTGGGACAACGTGGGACAACGTGGGACAACTTGGGACAACGTGGGACAACGTGGGACAACGTGGGACATCGTGGGACAACGTGGGACAACGTGGGACAACGTGGGACAACGTGGGACACCGTTGGACAACGTGGGACACCGTTGGACATCGTTGGACACCGTGGGACAACGCGGGACAACGTGGGACAACGTGGGACACCGTTGGACACCGTTGGACATCGTTGGACATCGTTGGACATCGTGGGACACCGTTGGACATCGTTGGACATCGTTGGACACCGTGGGACAACGTGGGACAACGTGGGACAACGTGGGACAACGTGGGACAACGTGGGACAACGTGGGACAACGTGGGACAACGTGGGACAACGTGGGACAACGTGGGACAACGTGGGACAACGTGGGACACCGTTGGACATCGTTGGACAACGTGGGACAACGTGGGACAACGTGGGACAACGTGGGACAACGTGGGACAACGTGGGACAACGTGGGACAACGTGGGACAACGTGGGACAACGTGGGACAACGTGGGACACCGTTGGACACCGTGGGACACCGTTGGACACCGTTGGACATCGTTGGACACCGTGGGACAACGTGGGACAACGTGGGACAACGTGGGACACCGTTGGACAACGTGGGACACCGTTGGACATCGTTGGACACCGTGGGACAACGTGGGACAACGTGGGACAACGTGGGACACCGTTGGACACCGTTGGACATCGTTGGACATCGTTGGACATCGTGGGACACCGTTGGACATCGCTGGACACCGTTGGACATCGTTGGACACCGTTGGACATCGTTGGACACCGTGGGACAACGTGGGACAACGTGGGACAACGTGGGACAACGTGGGACACCGTTGGACACCGTTGGACATCGTTGGACACCGTTGGACACCGTGGGACAACGTGGGACAACGTGGGACAACGTGGGACAACGTGGGACAACGTGGGACAACGTGGGACAACGTGGGACAACGTGGGACAACGTGGGACAACGTGGGACAACGTGGGACAACGTGGGACAACGTGGGACAACGTGGGACAACGTGGGACAACGTGGGACAACGTGGGACATCGTGGGACAACGTGGGACAACGTGGGACAACGTGGGACAACGTGGGACAACGTTGGACACCGTTGGACATCGTTGGACACCGTGGGACAACGTGGGACAACGTGGGACAACGTGGGACACCGTTGGACACCGTTGGACACCGTTGGACACCGTTGGACATCGTTGGACACCGTGGGACAACGTGGGACAACGTGGGACAACGTGGGAAACCATGGAACAACGTGGGACAACGTGGGACACCGTTGGACATCGTTGGACAACGTGGGACAACGTGGGACAACGTGGGACAACGTGGGACAACGTGGGACAACGTGGGTCAACGTGGGACACCGTTGGACACCGTGGGACACCGTTGGACACCGTTGGACATCGTTGGACACCGTGGGACAACGTGGGACAACGTGGGACAACGTGGGACACCGTTGGACAACGTGGGACACCGTTGGACATCGTTGGACACCGTGGGACAACGTGGGACAACGTGGGACAACGTGGGACACCGTTGGACACCGTTGGACATCGTTGGACATCGTTGGACATCGTGGGACACCGTTGGACATCGCTGGACACCGTTGGACATCGTTGGACACCGTGGGACAACGTGGGACAACGTGGGACACCGTTGGACACCGTGGGACAACGTGGGACAACGTGGGACAACGTGGGACAACGTGGGACAACGTGGGACACCGTTGGACACCGTTGGACATCGTTGGACATCGTTGGACATCGTGGGACACCGTTGGACAACGTGGGACAACGTGGGACAACGTGGGACAACGTGGGACAACGTGGGACAACGTGGGACAACGTGGGAAAACGTGGGACAACGTGGGACACCGTTGGACATCGCTGGACACCGTTGGACATCGTTGGACACCGTGGGACAACGTGGGACAACGTGGGACAACGTGGGACAACGTGGGACAACGTGGGACAACGTGGGACAACGTGGGACAACGTGGGAAAACGTGGGACAACGTGGGACACCGTTGGACATCGCTGAACACCGTTGGACATCGTTGGACACCGTGGGACAACGTGGGACAACGTGGGACAACGTGGGACAACGTGGGACAACGTGGGACAACGTGGGACAACGTGGGACAACGTGGGACAACGTGGGACAACGTGGGACAACGTGGGACAACGTGGGACATCGTGGGACAACGTGGGACAACGTGGGACAACGTTGGACAACGTGGGACAACGTGGGACAACGTGGGACAACGTGGGACAACGTGGGACAACGTGGGACATCGTGGGACAACGTGGGACAACGTGGGACAACGTGGGACAACGTGGGACATCGTTGGACACCGTTGGACACCGTGGGACAACGTGGGACAACGTGGGACCACGTGGGACAACGTGGGACAACGTGGGACAACGTGGGACAACGTGGGACAACGTGGGACAACGTGGGACAACGTGGGACAACGTGGGACACCGTTGGACACCGTGGGACACCGTTGGACACCGTTGGACATCGTTGGACACCGTGGGACAACGTGGGACAACGTGGGACAACGTGGGACAACGTGGGACAACGTGGGACACCGTTGGACATCGTTGGACATCGTTGGACATCGTTGGACATCGTGGGACACCGTTGGACATCGTTGGACATCGTTGGACACCGTTGGACATCGTTGGACATCGTTGGACACCGTGGGACAACGTGGGACAACGTGGGACAACGTGGGACACCGTTGGACACCGTTGGACATCGTTGGACATCGTTGGACATCGTGGGACAACGTGGGACAACGTGGGACAACGTGGGACACCGTTGGACACCGTTGGACATCGTTGGACATCGTTGGACATCGTGGGACACCGTTGGACATCGCTGGACACCGTTGGACATCGTTGGACACCGTTGGACATCGTTGGACACCGTGGGACAACGTGGGACAACGTGGGACAACGTGGGACAACGTGGGACACCGTTGGACACCGTTGGACATCGTTGGACACCGTTGGACACCGTGGGACAACGTGGGACAACGTGGGACAACGTGGGACAACGTGGGACAACGTGGGACAACGTGGGACAACGTGGGACAACGTGGGACAACGTGGGACAACGTGGGACAACGTGGGACAACGTGGGACAACGTGGGACAACGTGGGACAACGTGGGACAACGTGGGACAACGTGGGACATCGTGAGACAACGTGGGACAACGTGGGACAACGTGGGACAACGTGGGGCAACGTTGGACACCGTTGGACATCGTTGGACACCGTGGGACAACGTGGGACAACGTGGGACAACGTGGGACACCGTTGGACACCGTTGGACACCGTTGGACACCGTTGGACATCGTTGGACACCGTGGGACAACGTGGGACAACGTGGGACAACGTGGGAAACCATGGAACAACGTGGGACAACGTGGGACACCGTTGGACATCGTTGGACAACGTGGGACAACGTGGGACAACGTGGGACAACGTGGGACAACGTGGGACAACGTGGGACAACGTGGGACACCGTTGGACACCGTTGGACATCGTTGGACATCGTTGGACATCGTGGGACACCGTTGGACATCGTTGGACACCGTTGGACATCGTTGGACACCGTGGGACAACGTGGGACAACGTGGGACAACGTGGGACAACGTGGGACACCGTTGGACACCGTTGGACATCGTTGGACACCGTTGGACACCGTTGGACATCGTTGGACATCGTTGGACATCGTGGGACACCGTTGGACATCGCTGGACACCGTTGGACATCGTTGGACACCGTGGGACACCGTGGGACATCGTGGGACACCGTTGGACACCGTGGGACAACGTGGGACAACGTGGGACAACGTGGGACAACGTGGGACAACGTGGGACACCGTTGGACACCGTTGGACATCGTTGGACATCGTTGGACATCGTGGGACACCGTTGGACAACGTGGGACAACGTGGGACAACGTGGGACAACGTGGGACAACGTGGGACAACGTGGGACAACGTGGGAAAACGTGGGACAACGTGGGACACCGTTGGACATCGCTGGACACCGTTGGACATCGTTGGACACCGTGGGACAACGTGGGACAACGTGGGACAACGTGGGACAACGTGGGACAACGTGGGACAACGTGGGCCAACGTGGGACAACGTGGGAAAACGTGGGACAACGTGGGACACCGTTGGACATCGCTGAACACCGTTGGACATCGTTGGACACCGTGGGACAACGTGGGACAACGTGGGACAACGTGGGACAACGTGGGACAACGTGGGACAACGTGGGACAACGTGGGACAACGTGGGACAACGTGGGACAACGTGGGACAACGTGGGACAACGTGGGACATCGTGGGACAACGTGGGACAACGTGGGACAACGTGGGACAACGTGGGACAACGTGGGACAACGTGGGACAACGTGGGACAACGTGGGACAACGTGGGACATCGTGGGACAACGTGGGACAACGTGGGACAACGTGGGACAACGTGGGACATCGTTGGACACCGTTGGACACCGTGGGACAACGTGGGACACCGTGGGACCACGTGGGACAACGTGGGACAACGTGGGACAACGTGGGACAACGTGGGACAACGTGGGACAACGTGGGACAACGTGGGACAACGTGGGACAACGTGGGACACCGTTGGACACCGTGGGACACCGTTGGACACCGTTGGACATCGTTGGACACCGTGGGACAACGTGGGACAACGTGGGACAACGTGGGACAACGTGGGACAACGTGGGACACCGTTGGACATCGTTGGACATCGTTGGACATCGTTGGACATCGTGGGACACCGTTGGACATCGTTGGACATCGTTGGACACCGTTGGACATCGTTGGACATCGTTGGACATCGTTGGACACCGTTGGACACCGTTGGACACCGTTGGACATCGTTGGACACCGTGGGACAACGTGGGACAACGTGGGACAACGTGGGACAACGTGGGACAACGTGGGACAACGTGGGACATCGTGGGACAACGTGGGACAACGTGGGACAACGTGGGACAACGTGGGACAACGTGGGACACCGTTGGACACCGTGGGACACCGTTGGACACCGTTGGACATCGTTGGACACCGTGGGACAACGTGGGACAACGTGGGACAACGTGGGACACCGTTGGACATCGTTGGACACCGTGGGACACCGTTGGACATCGTTGGACATCGTTGGACACCGTTGGACATCGTTGGACATCGTTGGACACCGTGGGACAACGTGGGACAACGTGGGACAACGTGGGACACCGTTGGACACCGTTGGACATCGTTGGACATCGTTGGACATCGTGGGACAACGTGGGACAACGTGGGACAACGTGGGACACCGTTGGACACCGTTGGACATCGTTGGACATCGTTGGACATCGTGGGACACCGTTGGACATCGCTGGACACCGTTGGACATCGTTGGACACCGTTGGACATCGTTGGACACCGTGGGACAACGTGGGACAACGTGGGACAACGTGGGACAACGTGGGACACCGTTGGACACCGTTGGACATCGTGGGACACCGTTGGACACCGTGGGACAACGTGGGACAACGTGGGACAACGTGGGACAACGTGGGACAACGTGGGACAACGTGGGACAACGTGGGACAACGTGGGACAACGTGGGACAACGTGGGACAACGTGGGACAACGTGGGACAACGTGGGACAACGTGGGACAACGTGGGACAACGTGGGACAACGTGGGACATCGTGGGACAACGTGGGACAACGTGGGACAACGTGGGACAACGTGGGACAACGTTGGACACCGTTGGACATCGTTGGACACCGTGGGACAACGTGGGACAACGTGGGACAACGTGGGACACCGTTGGACACCGTTGGACACCGTTGGACACCGTTGGACATCGTTGGACACCGTGGGACAACGTGGGACAACGTGGGACAACGTGGGAAACCATGGAACAACGTGGGACAACGTGGGACACCGTTGGACATCGTTGGACAACGTGGGACAACGTGGGACAACGTGGGACAACGTGGGACAACGTGGGACAACGTGGGACAACGTGGGACACCGTTGGACACCGTTGGACATCGTTGGACATCGTTGGACATCGTGGGACACCGTTGGACATCGTTGGACACCGTTGGACATCGTTGGACACCGTGGGACAACGTGGGACAACGTGGGACAACGTGGGACAACGTGGGACACCGTTGGACACCGTTGGACATCGTTGGACACCGTTGGACACCGTTGGACATCGTTGGACATCGTTGGACATCGTGGGACACCGTTGGACATCGCTGGACACCGTTGGACATCGTTGGACACCGTGGGACAACGTGGGACAACGTGGGACACCGTTGGACACCGTGGGACAACGTGGGACAACGTGGGACAACGTGGGACAACGTGGGACAACGTGGGACACCGTTGGACACCGTTGGACATCGTTGGACATCGTTGGACATCGTGGGACACCGTTGGACAACGTGGGACAACGTGGGACAACGTGGGACAACGTGGGACAACGTGGGACAACGTGGGACAACGTGGGAAAACGTGGGACAACGTGGGACACCGTTGGACATCGCTGGACACCGTTGGACATCGTTGGACACCGTGGGACAACGTGGGACAACGTGGGACAACGTGGGACAACGTGGGACAACGTGGGACAACGTGGGACAACGTGGGACAACGTGGGAAAACGTGGGACAACGTGGGACAACGTGGGACAACGTGGGACACCGTTGGACATCGTTGGACACCGTGGGACAACGTGGGACAACGTGGGACAACGTGGGAGAACGTGGGACAACGTGGGACAACGTGGGACAACGTGGGACAACGTGGGACAACGTGGGACAACGTGGGACATCGTGGGACAACGTGGGACAACGTGGGACAACGTGGGACAACGTGGGACAACGTGGGAAAACGTGGGACAACGTGGGACACCGTTGGACATCGCTGGACACCGTTGGACATCGTTGGACACCGTGGGACAACGTGGGACAACGTGGGACAACGTGGGACAACGTGGGACAACGTGGGACAACGTGGGACACCGTTGGACACCGTGGGACACCGTTGGACACCGTTGGACATCGTTGGACACCGTGGGACAACGTGGGACAACGTGGGACAACGTGGGACAACGTGGGACAACGTGGGACACCGTTGGACATCGTTGGACATCGTTGGACATCGTTGGACATCGTGGGACACCGTTGGACATCGTTGGACATCGTTGGACACCGTTGGACATCGTTGGACATCGTTGGACATCGTTGGACACCGTTGGACACCGTTGGACACCGTTGGACATCGTTGGACACCGTGGGACAACGTGGGACAACGTGGGACAACGTGGGACAACGTGGGACAACGTGGGACAACGTGGGACATCGTGGGACAACGTGGGACAACGTGGGACAACGTGGGACAACGTGGGACAACGTGGGACACCGTTGGACACCGTGGGACACCGTTGGACACCGTTGGACATCGTTGGACACCGTGGGACAACGTGGGACAACGTGGGACAACGTGGGACACCGTTGGACATCGTTGGACACCGTGGGACACCGTTGGACATCGTTGGACATCGTTGGACACCGTTGGACATCGTTGGACATCGTTGGACACCGTGGGACAACGTGGGACAACGTGGGACAACGTGGGACACCGTTGGACACCGTTGGACATCGTTGGACATCGTTGGACATCGTGGGACAACGTGGGACACCGTTGGACACCGTTGGACATCGTTGGACATCGTTGGACATCGTGGGACACCGTTGGACATCGCTGGACACCGTTGGACATCGTTGGACACCGTTGGACATCGTTGGACACCGTGGGACAACGTGGGACAACGTGGGACAACGTGGGACAACGTGGGACACCGTTGGACACCGTTGAACATCGTTGGACACCGTTGGACAACGTGGGACAACGTGGGACAACGTGGGACAACGTGGGACACCGTTGGACACCGTTGGACATCGTTGGACACCGTTGGACACCGTTGGACATCGTTGGACATCGTTGGACATCGTGGGACACCGTTGGACATCGCTGGACACCGTTGGACATCGTTGGACACCGTGGGACAACGTGGGACAACGTGGGACACCGTTGGACACCGTGGGACAACGTGGGACAACGTGGGACAACGTGGGACAACGTGGGACAACGTGGGACACCGTTGGACACCGTTGGACATCGTTGGACATCGTTGGACATCGTGGGACACCGTTGGACAACGTGGGACAACGTGGGACAACGTGGGACAACGTGGGACAACGTGGGACAACGTGGGACAACGTGGGAAAACGTGGGACAACGTGGGACACCGTTGGACATCGCTGGACACCGTTGGACATCGTTGGACACCGTGGGACAACGTGGGACAACGTGGGACAACGTGGGACAACGTGGGACAACGTGGGACAACGTGGGACAACGTGGGACAACGTGGGAAAACGTGGGACAACGTGGGACAACGTGGGACAACGTGGGACACCGTTGGACATCGTTGGACACCGTGGGACAACGTGGGACAACGTGGGACAACGTGGGAGAACGTGGGACAACGTGGGACAACGTGGGACAACGTGGGACAACGTGGGACAACGTGGGACAACGTGGGACATCGTGGGACAACGTGGGACAACGTGGGACAACGTGGGACAACGTGGGACACCGTTGGACAACGTGGGACAACGTGGGACAACGTGGGACACCGTTGGACACCGTGGGACACCGTTGGACACCGTTGGACATCGTTGGACACCGTGGGACAACGTGGGACAACGTGGGACAACGTGGGACAACGTGGGACAACGTGGGACACCGTTGGACATCGTTGGACATCGTTGGACATCGTTGGACATCGTGGGACACCGTTGGACATCGTTGGACACCGTGGGACACCGTTGGACACCGTTGGACATCGTTGGACACCGTGGGACAACGTGGGACAACGTGGGACAACGTGGGACAACGTGGGACAACGTGGGACAACGTGGGACAACGTGGGACAACGTGGGACAACGTGGGACAACGTGGGACAACGTGGGACTACGTGGGACATCGTGGGACAACGTGGGACAACGTGGGACAACGTGGGACAACGTGGGACAACGTGGGACACCGTTGGACACCGTGGGACACCGTTGGACACCGTTGGACATCGTTGGACACCGTGGGACAACGTGGGACAACGTGGGACAACGTGGGACACCGTTGGACATCGTTGGACACCGTGGGACAACGTGGGACAACGTGGGACAACGTGGGAGAACGTGGGAGAACGTGGGACAACGTGGGACAACGTGGGACAACGTGGGACAACGTGGGACAACGTGGGACATCGTGGGACAACGTGGGACAACGTGGGACAACGTGGGACAACGTGGGACACCGTTGGACAACGTGGGACACCGTTGGACAACGTGGGACACCGTTGGACATCGTTGGACACCGTGGGACAACGTGGGACAACGTGGGACCACGTGGGACAACGTGGGACAACGTGGGACAACGTGGGACAACGTGGGACAACGTGGGACAACGTGGGACAACGTGGGACATCGTGGGACAACGTGGGACAACGTGGGACAACGTGGGACAACGTGGGACAACGTGGGACACAGTTGGACATCGTTGGACACCGTGGGACACCGTGGGACAACGTGGGACAACGTGGGACAACGTGGGACAACGTGGGACAACGTGGGAAACCATGGAACAACGTGGGACAACGTGGGACACCGTTGGACATCGTTGGACAACGTGGGACAACGTGGGACCACGTGGGACAACGTGGGACAACGTGGGACAACGTGGGACACCGTTGGACACCGTGGGACACCGTTGGACACCGTTGGACATCGTTGGACACCGTGGGACAACGTGGGACAACGTGGGACAACGTGGGACAACGTGGGACAACGTGGGACAACGTGGGACAACGTGGGACAACGTGGGACAACGTGGGACAACGTGGGACAACGTGGGACAACGTGGGACACCGTTGGACAACGTGGGACACCGTTGGACATCGTTGGACACCGTGGGACAACGTGGGACAACGTGGGACAACGTGGGACAACGTGGGACAACGTGGGACAACGTGGGACAACGTGGGACACCGTTGGACAACGTGGGACAACGTGGGACACCGTTGGACACCGTGGGACACCGTTGGACACCGTTGGACATCGTTGGACACCGTGGGACAACGTGGGACAACGTGGGACAACGTGGGACAACGTGGGACAACGTGGGACAACGTGGGACAACGTGGGACAACGTGGGACAACGTGGGACAACGTGGGACAACGTGGGACAACGTGGGACACCGTTGGACAACGTGGGACACCGTTGGACATCGTTGGACACCGTGGGACAACGTGGGACAACGTGGGACAACGTGGGACAACGTGGGACAACGTGGGACACCGTTGGACATCGTTGGACATCGTTGGACATCGTGGGACACCGTTGGACATCGTTGGACATCGTTGGACACCGTTGGACACCGTTGGACAACGTGGGACATCGTGGGACAACGTGGGACAACGTGGGACAACGTGGGACAACGTGGGACACCGTTGGACACAGTGGGACACCGTTGGACACCGTTGGACACCGTTGGACACCGTGGGACAACGTGGGACAACGTGGGACAACGTGGGAAACCATGGAACAACGTGGGACAACGTGGGACACCGTTGGACATCGTTGGACATCGTTGGACACCGTGGGACAACGTGGGACAACGTGGGAAAACGTGGGACAACGTGGGACACCGTTGGACATCGCTGGACACCGTTGGACATCGTTGGACACCGTGGGACAACGTGGGACAACGTGGGACATCGTGGGACAACGTGGGACAACGTGGGACAACGTGGGACAACGTGGGACAACGTGGGACAACGTGGGACAACGTGGGACATCGTGGGACAACGTGGGACAACGTGGGACAACGTGGGACAACGTGGGACAACGTGGGACAACGTGGGACAACGTGGGACAACGTGGGACAACGTGGGACACCGTTGGACATCGCTGGACACCGTTGGACATCGTTGGACACCGTGGGACAACGTGGGACAACGTGGGACAACGTGGGACACCGTTGGACACCGTTGGACACCGTTGGACACCGTTGGACATCGTTGGACACCGTGGGACAACGTGGGACAACGTGGGACAACGTGGGACATCGTGGGACAACGTGGGACAACGTGGGACAACGTGGGACAACGTTGGACATCGTTGGACACCGTTGGACACCGTGGGACAACGTGGGACAACGTGGGACAACGTGGGACAACGTGGGACAACGTGGGACAACGTGGGACAACGTGGGACAACGTGGGACAACGTGGGACAACGTGGGACAACGTGGGACACCGTTGGACATCGCTGGACACCGTTGGACATCGTTGGACACCGTGGGACAACGTGGGACAACGTGGGACAACGTGGGACAACGTGGGACAACGTGGGACAACGTGGGACAACGTGGGACAACGTGGGACAACGTGGGACAACGTGGGACAACGTGGGACACCGTTGGACAACGTGGGACACCGTTGGACATCGTTGGACACCGTGGGACAACGTGGGACAACGTGGGACAACGTGGGACAACGTGGGACAACGTGGGACACCGTTGGACATCGTTGGACATCGTTGGACATCGTGGGACACCGTTGGACATCGTTGGACATCGTTGGACACCGTTGGACACCGTTGGACAACGTGGGACATCGTGGGACAACGTGGGACAACGTGGGACAACGTGGGACAACGTGGGACACCGTTGGACACAGTGGGACACCGTTGGACACCGTTGGACACCGTTGGACACCGTGGGACAACGTGGGACAACGTGGGACAACGTGGGAAACCATGGAACAACGTGGGACAACGTGGGACACCGTTGGACATCGTTGGACATCGTTGGACACCGTGGGACAACGTGGGACAACGTGGGAAAACGTGGGACAACGTGGGACACCGTTGGACATCGCTGGACACCGTTGGACATCGTTGGACACCGTGGGACAACGTGGGACAACGTGGAACATCGTGGGACAACGTGGGACAACGTGGGACAACGTGGGACAACGTGGGACAACGTGGGACAACGTGGGACAACGTGGGACATCGTGGGACAACGTGGGACAACGTGGGACAACGTGGGACAACGTGGGACAACGTGGGACAACGTGGGACAACGTGGGACAACGTGGGACAACGTGGGACACCGTTGGACATCGCTGGACACCGTTGGACATCGTTGGACACCGTGGGACAACGTGGGACAACGTGGGACAACGTGGGACACCGTTGGACACCGTTGGACACCGTTGGACACCGTTGGACATCGTTGGACACCGTGGGACAACGTGGGACAACGTGGGACAACGTGGGACATCGTGGGACAACGTGGGACAACGTGGGACAACGTGGGACAACGTTGGACATCGTTGGACACCGTTGGACACCGTGGGACAACGTGGGACAACGTGGGACAACGTGGGACAACGTGGGACAACGTGGGACAACGTGGGACAACGTGGGACAACGTGGGACAACGTGGGACAACGTGGGACAACGCGGGACAACGTGGGACAACGTGGGACAACGTGGGACAACGTGGGACATCGTGGGACAACGTGGGACAACGTGGGACAACGTGGGACAACGTGGGACAACGTGGGACACCGTTGGACATCGTTGGACACCGTGGGACAACGTGGGACAACGTGGGACAACGTGGGACACCGTTGGACACCGTTGGACACCGTTGGACACCGTTGGACATCGTTGGACACCGTGGGACAACGTGGGACAACGTGGGAAACCATGGAACAACGTGGGACAACGTGGGACACCGTTGGACATCGTTGGACAACGTGGGACAACGTGGGACAACGTGGGACAACGTGGGACAACGTGGGACAACGTGGGACAACGTGGGACAACGTGGGACAACGTGGGACATCGTGGGACAACGTGGGACAACGTGGGACAACGTGGGACAACGTGGGACACCGTTGGACAACGTGGGACACCGTTGGACATCGTTGGACACCGTGGGACAACGTGGGACAACGTGGGACCACGTGGGACAACGTGGGACAACGTGGGACAACGTGGGACAACGTGGGACAACGTGGGACAACGTGGGACAACGTGGGACAACGTGGGACAACGTGGGACAACGTGGGACACCGTTGGACATCGTTGGACACCGTGGGACACCGTGGGACAACGTGGGACAACGTGGGACAACGTGGGACAACGTGGGACAACGTGGGAAACCATGGAACAACGTGGGACAACGTGGGACACCGTTGGACATCGTTGGACAACGTGGGACAACGTGGGACAACGTGGGACAACGTGGGACAACGTGGGACACCGTTGGACACCGTGGGACACCGTTGGACACCGTTGGACATCGTTGGACACCGTGGGACAACGTGGGACAACGTGGGACAACGTGGGACAACGTGGGACAACGTGGGACAACGTGGGACAACGTGGGACAACGTGGGACAACGTGGGACAACGTGGGACAACGTGGGACAACGTGGGACAACGTGGGACAACGTGGGACATCGTGGGACAACGTGGGACAACGTGGGACAACGTGGGACAACGTGGGACATCGTTGGACACCGTTGGACATCGTTGGACACCGTGGGACAACGTGGGACAACGTGGGACAACGTGGGACAACGTGGGACAACGTGGGACACCGTTGGACATCGCTGGACACCGTTGGACATCGTTGGACACCGTGGGACAACGTGGGACAACGTGGGACAACGTGGGACAACGTGGGACAACGTGGGACACCGTTGGACATCGCTGGACACCGTTGGACATCGTGGGACAACGTGGGACAACGTGGGACAACGTGGGACAACGTGGGACAACGTGGGACATCGTGGGACAACGTGGGACAACGTGGGACAACGTGGGACAACGTTGGACATCGTTGGACACCGTTGGACACCGTGGGACAACGTGGGACAACGTGGGACAACGTGGGACAACGTGGGACAACGTGGGACAACGTGGGACAACGTGGGACAACGTGGGACAACGTGGGACAACGTGGGACAACGTGGGACAACGTGGGACAACGTGGGACATCGTGGGACAACGTGGGACAACGTGGGACAACGTGGGACAACGTGGGACAACGTGGGACACCGTTGGACATCGTTGGACACCGTGGGACAACGTGGGACAACGTGGGACAACGTGGGAAACCATGGAACAACGTGGGACAACGTGGGACACCGTTGGACATCGTTGGACAACGTGGGACAACGTGGGACAACGTGGGACAACGTGGGACAACGTGGGACAACGTGGGACAACGTGGGACACCGTTGGACACCGTGGGACACCGTTGGACACCGTTGGACATCGTTGGACACCGTGGGACAACGTGGGACAACGTGGGACAACGTGGGACAACGTGGGACAACGTGGGACAACGTGGGACAACGTGGGACAACGTGGGACAACGTGGGACAACGTGGGACAACGTGGGACATCGTGGGACAACGTGGGACAACGTGGGACAACGTGGGACAACGTGGGACACCGTTGGACAACGTGGGACACCGTTGGACATCGTTGGACACCGTGGGACAACGTGGGACAACGTGGGACCACGTGGGACAACGTGGGACAACGTGGGACAACGTGGGACACCGTGGGACAACGTGGGACAACGTGGGACAACGTGGGACACCGTTGGACACCGTTGGACACCGTTGGACACCGTTGGACATCGTTGGACACCGTGGGACAACGTGGGACAACGTGGGACAACGTGGGAAACCATGGAACAACGTGGGACAACGTGGGACACCGTTGGACATCGTTGGACATCGTTGGACACCGTGGGACAACGTGGGACAACGTGGGACAACGTGGGACAACGTGGGACAACGTGGGAGAACGTGGGACATCGTGGGACACCGTTGGACACCGTGGGACAACGTGGGACAACGTGGGACAACGTGGGACATCGTGGGACAACGTGGGACAACGTGGGACAACGTGGGACAACGTGGGACAACGTGGGACACCGTTGGACACCGTTGGACACCGTTGGACACCGTTGGACATCGTTGGACACCGTGGGACAACGTGGGACAACGTGGGACATCGTGGGAAACCATGGAACAACGTGGGACAACGTGGGACACCGTTGGACATCGTTGGACATCGTTGGACACCGTGGGACAACGTCGGACAACGTGGGACAACGTGGGACATCGTGGGACAACGTGGGACAACGTGGGACCACGTGGGACAACGTGGGACAACGTGGGACAACGTGGGACAACGTGGGACAACGTGGGACAACGTGGGACAACGTGGGACACCGTTGGACACCGTTGGACACCGTTGGACACCGTTGGACATCGTTGGACACCGTGGGACAACGTGGGACAACGTGGGACAACGTGGGAAACCATGGAACAACGTGGGACAACGTGGGACACCGTTGGACATCGTTGGACATCGTTGGACACCGTGGGACAACGTGGGACAACGTGGGACAACGTGGGACAACGTGGGACAACGTGGGAGAACGTGGGACATCGTGGGACACCGTTGGACACCGTGGGACAACGTGGGACAACGTGGGACAACGTGGGACATCGTGGGACAACGTGGGACAACGTGGGACAACGTGGGACAACGTGGGACAACGTGGGACACCGTTGGACACCGTTGGACACCGTTGGACACCGTTGGACATCGTTGGACACCGTGGGACAACGTGGGACAACGTGGGACATCGTGGGAAACCATGGAACAACGTGGGACAACGTGGGACACCGTTGGACATCGTTGGACATCGTTGGACACCGTGGGACAACGTCGGACAACGTGGGACAACGTGGGACATCGTGGGACAACGTGGGACAACGTGGGACAACGTGGGACAACGTGGGACAACGTGGGACACCGTTGGACACCGTGGGACACCGTTGGACACCGTTGGACACCGTTGGACACCGTGGGACAACGTGGGACAACGTGGGACAACGTGGGACAACGTGGGACAACGTGGGACAACGTGGGACAACGTGGGACAACGTGGGACAACGTGGGACATCGTGGGACAACGTGGGACAACGTGGGACAACGTGGGACATCGTGGGACAACGTGGGACAACGTGGGACAACGTGGGACAACGTGGGACACCGTTGGACACCGTTGGACACCGTTGGACACCGTTGGACACCGTTGGACATCGTTGGACACAGTGGGACAACGTGGGACAACGTGGGACAACGTGGGAAACCATGGAACAACGTGGGACAACGTGGGACACCGTTGGACATCGTTGGACATCGTTGGACACCGTGGGACAACGTGGGACAACGTGGGACAACGTGGGACAACGTGGGACAAGGTGGGAGAACGTGGGACATCGTGGGACACCGTTGGACACCGTGGGACAACGTGGGACAACGTGGGACAACGTGGGACAACGTGGGACAACGTGGGACAACGTGGGACAACGTGGGACAACGTGGGACAACGTGGGACAACGTGGGACATCGTGGGACAACGTGGGACAACGTGGGACAACGTGGGACAACGTGGGACAACGTGGGACAACGTGGGACAACGTGGGATAACGTGGGACAACGTGGGACAACGTGGGACAACGTGGGACAACGTGGCACAACGTGGGACAACGTGGGACACCGTTGGACATCGTTGGACAACGTGGGACAACGTGGGACAACGTGGGACAACGTGGGACAACGTGGGACAACGTGGGACAACGTGGGACAACGTGGGACACCGTTGGACACCGTTGGACATCGTTGGACACCGTGGGACAACGTGGGACAACGTGGGACAACGTGGGACAACGTGGGACAACGTGGGACAACTTGGGACAACGTCGGACAACGTGGGACAACGTGGGACAACGTGTGACAACGTGGGACATCGTGGGACAACGTGGGACAACGTGGGACAACGTGGGACAACGTGGGACATCGTGGGACAACGTGGGACAACGTGGGACAACGTGGGACACCGTTGGACACCGTTGGACACCGTTGGACACCGTTGGACATCGTTGGACACCGTGGGACAACGTGGGACAACGTGGGACAACGTGGGAAACCATGGAACAACGTGGGACAACGTGGGACACCGTTGGACATCGTTGGACATCGTTGGACACCGTGGGACAACGTGGGACAACGTGGGACAACGTGGGAAACCATGGAACAACGTGGGACAACGTGGGACACCGTTGGACATCGTTGGACATCGTTGGACATCGTGGGACACCGTTGGACATCGTTGGACACCGTTGGACATCGTTGGACACCGTGGGACAACGTGGGACAACGTGGGACAACGTGGGACAACGTGGGACACCGTTGGACACCGTTGGACATCGTTGGACACCGTTGGACACCGTTGGACATCGTTGGACATCGTTGGACATCGTGGGACACCGTTGGACATCGCTGGACACCGTTGGACATCGTTGGACACCGTGGGACAACGTGGGACAACGTGGGACACCGTTGGACACCGTGGGACAACGTGGGACAACGTGGGACAACGTGGGACAACGTGGGACAACGTGGGACACCGTTGGACACCGTTGGACATCGTTGGACATCGTTGGACATCGTGGGACACCGTTGGACAACGTGGGACAACGTGGGACAACGTGGGACAACGTGGGACAACGTGGGACAACGTGGGACAACGTGGGAAAACGTGGGACAACGTGGGACACCGTTGGACATCGCTGGACACCGTTGGACATCGTTGGACACCGTGGGACAACGTGGGACAACGTGGGACAACGTGGGACAACGTGGGACAACGTGGGACAACGTGGGACAACGTGGGACAACGTGGGAAAACGTGGGACAACGTGGGACACCGTTGGACATCGCTGAACACCGTTGGACATCGTTGGACACCGTGGGACAACGTGGGACAACGTGGGACAACGTGGGACAACGTGGGACAACGTGGGACAACGTGGGACAACGTGGGACAACGTGGGACAACGTGGGACAACGTGGGACAACGTGGGACAACGTGGGACAACGTGGGACAACGTGGGACAACGTGGGACAACGTTGGACAACGTGGGACAACGTGGGACAACGTGGGACAACGTGGGACAACGTGGGACAACGTGGGACATCGTGGGACAACGTGGGACAACGTGGGACAACGTGGGACAACGTGGGACATCGTTGGACACCGTTGGACACCGTGGGACAACGTGGGACAACGTGGGACCACGTGGGACAACGTGGGACAACGTGGGACAACGTGGGACAACGTGGGACAACGTGGGACAACGTGGGACAACGTGGGACAACGTGGGACAACGTGGGACACCGTTGGACACCGTGGGACACCGTTGGACACCGTTGGACATCGTTGGACACCGTGGGACAACGTGGGACAACGTGGGACAACGTGGGACAACGTGGGACAACGTGGGACACCGTTGGACATCGTTGGACATCGTTGGACATCGTTGGACATCGTGGGACAACGTGGGACAACGTGGGACCACGTGGGACAACGTGGGACAACGTGGGACAACGTGGGACAACGTGGGACAACGTGGGACAACGTGGGACAACGTGGGACAACGTGGGACAACGTGGGACACCGTTGGACACCGTGGGACACCGTTGGACACCGTTGGACATCGTTGGACACCGTGGGACAACGTGGGACAACGTGGGACAACGTGGGACAACGTGGGACAACGTGGGACACCGTGGGACACCGTTGGACACCGTTGGACACCGTTGGACACCGTTGGACATCGTTGGACACCGTGGGACAACGTGGGACAACGTGGGACAACGTGGGACACCGTTGGACATCGTTGGACACCGTGGGACAACGTGGGACAACGTGGGACAACGTGGGAGAACGTGGGACAACGTGGGACAACGTGGGACAACGTGGGACAACGTGGGACAACGTGGGACAACGTGGGACATCGTGGGACAACGTGGGACAACGTGGGACAACGTGGGACAACGTGGGACACCGTTGGACAACGTGGGACACCGTTGGACATCGTTGGACACCGTGGGACAACGTGGGACAACGTGGGACAACGTGGGACAACGTGGGACAACGTGGGACAACGTGGGACAACGTGGGACAACGTGGGACAACGTGGGACAACGTGGGACATCGTGGGACAACGTGGGACAACGTGGGACAACGTGGGACAACGTGGGACAACGTGGGGCACAGTTGGACATCGTTGGACACCGTGGGACACCGTGGGACAACGTGGGACAACGTGGGACAACGTGGGACAACGTGGGAAACCATGGAACAACGTGGGACAACGTGGGACACCGTTGGACATCGTTGGACAACGTGGGACAACGTGGGACAACGTGGGACAACGTGGGACAACGTGGGACAACGTGGGACACCGTTGGACACCGTGGGACACCGTTGGACACCGTTGGACATCGTTGGACACCGTGGGACAACGTGGGACAACGTGGGACAACGTGGGACAACGTGGGACAACGTGGGACAACGTGGGACAACGTGGGACAACGTGGGACAACGTGGGACAACGTGGGACAACGTGGGACAACGTGGGACACCGTTGGACAACGTGGGACACCGTTGGACATCGTTGGACACCGTGGGACAACGTGGGACAACGTGGGACAACGTGGGACAACGTGGGACAACGTGGGACACCGTTGGACATCGTTGGACATCGTTGGACATCGTGGGACACCGTTGGACATCGTTGGACATCGTTGGACACCGTTGGACACCGTTGGACAACGTGGGACATCGTGGGACAACGTGGGACAACGTGGGACAACGTGGGACAACGTGGGACACCGTTGGACACAGTGGGACACCGTTGGACACCGTTGGACACCGTTGGACACCGTGGGACAACGTGGGACAACGTGGGACAACGTGGGAAACCATGGAACAACGTGGGACAACGTGGGACACCGTTGGACATCGTTGGACATCGTTGGACACCGTGGGACAACGTGGGACAACGTGGGAAAACGTGGGACAACGTGGGACACCGTTGGACATCGCTGGACACCGTTGGACATCGTTGGACACCGTGGGACAACGTGGGACAACGTGGGACATCGTGGGACAACGTGGGACAACGTGGGACAACGTGGGACAACGTGGGACAACGTGGGACAACGTGGGACAACGTGGGACATCGTGGGACAACGTGGGACAACGTGGGACAACGTGGGACAACGTGGGACAACGTGGGACAACGTGGGACAACGTGGGACAACGTGGGACAACGTGGGACACCGTTGGACATCGCTGGACACCGTTGGACATCGTTGGACACCGTGGGACAACGTGGGACAACGTGGGACAACGTGGGACACCGTTGGACACCGTTGGACACCGTTGGACACCGTTGGACATCGTTGGACACCGTGGGACAACGTGGGACAACGTGGGACAACGTGGGACATCGTGGGACAACGTGGGACAACGTGGGACAACGTGGGACAACGTTGGACATCGTTGGACACCGTTGGACACCGTGGGACAACGTGGGACAACGTGGGACAACGTGGGACAACGTGGGACAACGTGGGACAACGTGGGACAACGTGGGACAACGTGGGACAACGTGGGACAACGTGGGACAACGCGGGACAACGTGGGACAACGTGGGACAACGTGGGACAACGTGGGACATCGTGGGACAACGTGGGACAACGTGGGACAACGTGGGACAACGTGGGACAACGTGGGACACCGTTGGACATCGTTGGACACCGTGGGACAACGTGGGACAACGTGGGACAACGTGGGACACCGTTGGACACCGTTGGACACCGTTGGACACCGTTGGACATCGTTGGACACCGTGGGACAACGTGGGACAACGTGGGAAACCATGGAACAACGTGGGACAACGTGGGACACCGTTGGACATCGTTGGACAACGTGGGACAACGTGGGACAACGTGGGACAACGTGGGACAACGTGGGACAACGTGGGACAACGTGGGACAACGTGGGACAACGTGGGACATCGTGGGACAACGTGGGACAACGTGGGACAACGTGGGACAACGTGGGACACCGTTGGACAACGTGGGACACCGTTGGACATCGTTGGACACCGTGGGACAACGTGGGACAACGTGGGACCACGTGGGACAACGTGGGACAACGTGGGACAACGTGGGACAACGTGGGACAACGTGGGACAACGTGGGACAACGTGGGACAACGTGGGACAACGTGGGACAACGTGGGACACCGTTGGACATCGTTGGACACCGTGGGACACCGTGGGACAACGTGGGACAACGTGGGACAACGTGGGACAACGTGGGACAACGTGGGAAACCATGGAACAACGTGGGACAACGTGGGACACCGTTGGACATCGTTGGACAACGTGGGACAACGTGGGACAACGTGGGACAACGTGGGACAACGTGGGACACCGTTGGACACCGTGGGACACCGTTGGACACCGTTGGACATCGTTGGACACCGTGGGACAACGTGGGACAACGTGGGACAACGTGGGACAACGTGGGACAACGTGGGACAACGTGGGACAACGTGGGACAACGTGGGACAACGTGGGACAACGTGGGACAACGTGGGACAACGTGGGACAACGTGGGACAACGTGGGACATCGTGGGACAACGTGGGACAACGTGGGACAACGTGGGACAACGTGGGACATCGTTGGACACCGTTGGACATCGTTGGACACCGTGGGACAACGTGGGACAACGTGGGACAACGTGGGACAACGTGGGACAACGTGGGACACCGTTGGACATCGCTGGACACCGTTGGACATCGTTGGACACCGTGGGACAACGTGGGACAACGTGGGACAACGTGGGACAACGTGGGACAACGTGGGACACCGTTGGACATCGCTGGACACCGTTGGACATCGTGGGACAACGTGGGACAACGTGGGACAACGTGGGACAACGTGGGACAACGTGGGACAACGTGGGACAACGTGGGACAACGTGGGACAACGTGGGACAACGTTGGACATCGTTGGACACCGTTGGACACCGTGGGACAACGTGGGACAACGTGGGACAACGTGGGACAACGTGGGACAACGTGGGACAACGTGGGACAACGTGGGACAACGTGGGACAACGTGGGACAACGTGGGACAACGTGGGACAACGTGGGACAACGTGGGACATCGTGGGACAACGTGGGACAACGTGGGACAACGTGGGACAACGTGGGACACCGTTGGACATCGTTGGACACCGTGGGACAACGTGGGACAACGTGGGACAACGTGGGAAACCATGGAACAACGTGGGACAACGTGGGACACCGTTGGACATCGTTGGACAACGTGGGACAACGTGGGACAACGTGGGACAACGTGGGACAACGTGGGACAACGTGGGACAACGTGGGACACCGTTGGACACCGTGGGACACCGTTGGACACCGTTGGACATCGTTGGACACCGTGGGACAACGTGGGACAACGTGGGACAACGTGGGACAACGTGGGACAACGTGGGACAACGTGGGACAACGTGGGACAACGTGGGACAACGTGGGACAACGTGGGACAACGTGGGACAACGTGGGACAACGTGGGACAACGTGGGACAACGTGGGACAACGTGGGACACCGTTGGACAACGTGGGACACCGTTGGACATCGTTGGACACCGTGGGACAACGTGGGACAACGTGGGACCACGTGGGACAACGTGGGACAACGTGGGACAACGTGGGACAACGTGGGACAACGTGGGACAACGTGGGACAACGTGGGACACCGTTGGACACCGTTGGACACCGTTGGACACCGTTGGACATCGTTGGACACCGTGGGACAACGTGGGACAACGTGGGACAACGTGGGAAACCATGGAACAACGTGGGACAACGTGGGACACCGTTGGACATCGTTGGACATCGTTGGACACCGTGGGACAACGTGGGACAACGTGGGACAACGTGGGACAACGTGGGACAACGTGGGAGAACGTGGGACATCGTGGGACACCGTTGGACACCGTGGGACAACGTGGGACAACGTGGGACAACGTGGGACATCGTGGGACAACGTGGGACAACGTGGGACAACGTGGGACAACGTGGGACAACGTGGGACACCGTTGGACACCGTTGGACACCGTTGGACACCGTTGGACATCGTTGGACACCGTGGGACAACGTGGGACAACGTGGGACATCGTGGGAAACCATGGAACAACGTGGGACAACGTGGGACACCGTTGGACATCGTTGGACATCGTTGGACACCGTGGGACAACGTCGGACAACGTGGGACAACGTGGGACATCGTGGGACAACGTGGGACAACGTGGGACAACGTGGGACAACGTGGGACAACGTGGGACACCGTTGGACACCGTGGGACACCGTTGGACACCGTTGGACATCGTTGGACACCGTGGGACAACGTGGGACAACGTGGGACAACGTGGGACAACGTGGGACATCGTGGGACAACGTGGGACAACGTGGGACAACGTGGGACAACGTGGGACATCGTGGGACAACGTGGGACAACGTGGGACAACGTGGGACATCGTGGGACAACGTGGGACAACGTGGGACAACGTGGGACAACGTGGGACACCGTTGGACACCGTTGGACACCGTTGGACACCGTTGGACACCGTTGGACATCGTTGGACACAGTGGGACAACGTGGGACAACGTGGGACAACGTGGGAAACCATGGAACAACGTGGGACAACGTGGGACACCGTTGGACATCGTTGGACATCGTTGGACACCGTGGGACAACGTGGGACAACGTGGGACAACGTGGGACAACGTGGGACAACGTGGGAGAACGTGGGACATCGTGGGACACCGTTGGACACCGTGGGACAACGTGGGACAACGTGGGACAACGTGGGACAACGTGGGACAACGTGGGACAACGTGGGACAACGTGGGACAACGTGGGACATCGTGGGACAACGTGGGACAACGTGGGACAACGTGGGACAACGTGGGACAACGTGGGACAACGTGGGACAACGTGGGATAACGTGGGACAACGTGGGACAACGTGGGACAACGTGGGACAACGTGGCACAACGTGGGACAACGTGGGACACCGTTGGACATCGTTGGACAACGTGGGACAACGTGGGACAACGTGGGACAACGTGGGACAACGTGGGACAACGTGGGACAACGTGGGACAACGTGGGACACCGTTGGACACCGTTGGACATCGTTGGACACCGTGGGACAACGTGGGACAACGTGGGACAACGTGGGACAACGTGGGACAACGTGGGACAACTTGGGACAACGTCGGACAACGTGGGACAACGTGGGACAACGTGTGACAACGTGGGACATCGTGGGACAACGTGGGACAACGTGGGACAACGTGGGACAACGTGGGACATCGTGGGACAACGTGGGACAACGTGGGACAACGTGGGACACCGTTGGACACCGTTGGACACCGTTGGACACCGTTGGACATCGTTGGACACCGTGGGACAACGTGGGACAACGTGGGACAACGTGGGAAACCATGGAACAACGTGGGACAACGTGGGACACCGTTGGACATCGTTGGACATCGTTGGACACCGTGGGACAACGTGGGACAACGTGGGACAACGTGGGAAACCATGGAACAACGTGGGACAACGTGGGACACCGTTGGACATCGTTGGACATCGTTGGACATCGTGGGACACCGTTGGACATCGTTGGACACCGTTGGACATCGTTGGACACCGTGGGACAACGTGGGACAACGTGGGACAACGTGGGACAACGTGGGACACCGTTGGACACCGTTGGACATCGTTGGACACCGTTGGACACCGTTGGACATCGTTGGACATCGTTGGACATCGTGGGACACCGTTGGACATCGCTGGACACCGTTGGACATCGTTGGACACCGTGGGACAACGTGGGACAACGTGGGACACCGTTGGACACCGTGGGACAACGTGGGACAACGTGGGACAACGTGGGACAACGTGGGACAACGTGGGACACCGTTGGACACCGTTGGACATCGTTGGACATCGTTGGACATCGTGGGACACCGTTGGACAACGTGGGACAACGTGGGACAACGTGGGACAACGTGGGACAACGTGGGACAACGTGGGACAACGTGGGAAAACGTGGGACAACGTGGGACACCGTTGGACATCGCTGGACACCGTTGGACATCGTTGGACACCGTGGGACAACGTGGGACAACGTGGGACAACGTGGGACAACGTGGGACAACGTGGGACAACGTGGGACAACGTGGGACAACGTGGGAAAACGTGGGACAACGTGGGACACCGTTGGACATCGCTGAACACCGTTGGACATCGTTGGACACCGTGGGACAACGTGGGACAACGTGGGACAACGTGGGACAACGTGGGACAACGTGGGACAACGTGGGACAACGTGGGACAACGTGGGACAACGTGGGACAACGTGGGACAACGTGGGACAACGTGGGACATCGTGGGACAACGTGGGACAACGTGGGACAACGTTGGACAACGTGGGACAACGTGGGACAACGTGGGACAACGTGGGACAACGTGGGACAACGTGGGACATCGTGGGACTACGTGGGACAACGTGGGACAACGTGGGACAACGTGGGACATCGTTGGACACCGTTGGACACCGTGGGACAACGTGGGACAACGTGGGACCACGTGGGACAACGTGGGACAACGTGGGACAACGTGGGACAACGTGGGACAACGTGGGACAACGTGGGACAACGTGGGACAACGTGGGACAACGTGGGACACCGTTGGACACCGTGGGACACCGTTGGACACCGTTGGACATCGTTGGACACCGTGGGACAACGTGGGACAACGTGGGACAACGTGGGACAACGTGGGACAACGTGGGACACCGTTGGACATCGTTGGACATCGTTGGACATCGTTGGACATCGTGGGACACCGTTGGACATCGTTGGACATCGTTGGACACCGTTGGACATCGTTGGACATCGTTGGACATCGTTGGACACCGTTGGACACCGTTGGACACCGTTGGACATCGTTGGACACCGTGGGACAACGTGGGACAACGTGGGACAACGTGGGACAACGTGGGACAACGTGGGACAACGTGGGACATCGTGGGACAACGTGGGACAACGTGGGACAACGTGGGACAACGTGGGACAACGTGGGACACCGTTGGACACCGTGGGACACCGTTGGACACCGTTGGACATCGTTGGACACCGTGGGACAACGTGGGACAACGTGGGACAACGTGGGACACCGTTGGACATCGTTGGACACCGTGGGACAACGTGGGACAACGTGGGACAACGTGGGAGAACGTGGGACAACGTGGGACAACGTGGGACAACGTGGGACAACGTGGGACAACGTGGGACAACGTGGGACATCGTGGGACAACGTGGGACAACGTGGGACAACGTGGGACAACGTGGGACACCGTTGGACAACGTGGGACACCGTTGGACATCGTTGGACACCGTGGGACAACGTGGGACAACGTGGGACCACGTGGGACAACGTGGGACAACGTGGGACAACGTGGGACAACGTGGGACAACGTGGGACAACGTGGGACAACGTGGGACATCGTGGGACAACGTGGGACAACGTGGGACAACGTGGGACAACGTGGGACAACGTGGGACACAGTTGGACATCGTTGGACACCGTGGGACACCGTGGGACAACGTGGGACAACGTGGGACAACGTGGGACAACGTGGGAAACCATGGAACAACGTGGGACAACGTGGGACACCGTTGGACATCGTTGGACAACGTGGGACAACGTGGGACAACGTGGGACAACGTGGGACAACGTGGGACAACGTGGGACACCGTTGGACACCGTGGGACACCGTTGGACACCGTTGGACATCGTTGGACACCGTGGGACAACGTGGGACAACGTGGGACAACGTGGGACAACGTGGGACAACGTGGGACAACGTGGGACAACGTGGGACAACGTGGGACAACGTGGGACAACGTGGGACAACGTGGGACAACGTGGGACACCGTTGGACAACGTGGGACACCGTTGGACATCGTTGGACACCGTGGGACAACGTGGGACAACGTGGGACAACGTGGGACAACGTGGGACAACGTGGGACACCGTTGGACATCGTTGGACATCGTTGGACATCGTGGGACACCGTTGGACATCGTTGGACATCGTTGGACACCGTTGGACACCGTTGGACAACGTGGGACATCGTGGGACAACGTGGGACAACGTGGGACAACGTGGGACAACGTGGGACACCGTTGGACACAGTGGGACACCGTTGGACACCGTTGGACACCGTTGGACACCGTGGGACAACGTGGGACAACGTGGGACAACGTGGGAAACCATGGAACAACGTGGGACAACGTGGGACACCGTTGGACATCGTTGGACATCGTTGGACACCGTGGGACAACGTGGGACAACGTGGGAAAACGTGGGACAACGTGGGACACCGTTGGACATCGCTGGACACCGTTGGACATCGTTGGACACCGTGGGACAACGTGGGACAACGTGGGACATCGTGGGACAACGTGGGACAACGTGGGACAACGTGGGACAACGTGGGACAACGTGGGACAACGTGGGACAACGTGGGACATCGTGGGACAACGTGGGACAACGTGGGACAACGTGGGACAACGTGGGACAACGTGGGACAACGTGGGACACCGTTGGACATCGCTGGACACCGTTGGACATCGTTGGACACCGTGGGACAACGTGGGACAACGTGGGACAACGTGGGACACCGTTGGACACCGTTGGACACCGTTGGACACCGTTGGACATCGTTGGACACCGTGGGACAACGTGGCACAACGTGGGACAACGTGGGACATCGTGGGACAACGTGGGACAACGTGGGACAACGTGGGACAACGTTGGACATCGTTGGACACCGTTGGACACCGTGGGACAACGTGGGACAACGTGGGACAACGTGGGACAACGTGGGACAACGTGGGACAACGTGGGACAACGTGGGACAACGTGGGACAACGTGGGACAACGTGGGACAACGTGGGACAACGTGGGACACCGTTGGACATCGTTGGACACCGTGGGACACCGTGGGACAACGTGGGACAACGTGGGACAACGTGGGACAACGTGGGACAACGTGGGAAACCATGGAACAACGTGGGACAACGTGGGACACCGTTGGACATCGTTGGACAACGTGGGACAACGTGGGACAACGTGGGACAACGTGGGACAACGTGGGACAACGTGGGACAACGTGGGACAACGTGGGACAACGTGGGACACCGTGGGACAACGTGGGACAACGTGGGACAACGTGGGACAACGTGGGACAACGTGGGACAACGTGGGACAACGTGGGACAACGTGGGACAACGTGGGACAACGTGGGACAACGTGGGACAACGTGGGACAACGTGGGACAACGTGGGACATCGTGGGACAACGTGGGACAACGTGGGACAACGTGGGACAACGTGGGACATCGTTGGACACCGTTGGACATCGTTGGACACCGTGGGACAACGTGGGACAACGTGGGACAACGTGGGACAACGTGGGACAACGTGGGACAACGTGGGACAACGTGGGACAACGTGGGACAACGTGGGACAACGTGGGACAACGTGGGACAACGTGGGACAACGTGGGACAACGTGGGACATCGTGGGACAACGTGGGACAACGTGGGACAACGTGGGACAACGTGGGACAACGTGGGACAACGTGGGACAACGTGGGATAACGTGGGACAACGTGGGACAACGTGGGACAACGTGGGACAACGTGGCACAACGTGGGACAACGTGGGACACCGTTGGACATCGTTGGACAACGTGGGACAACGTGGGACAACGTGGGACAACGTGGGACAACGTGGGACAACGTGGGACAACGTGGGACAACGTGGGACACCGTTGGACACCGTTGGACATCGTTGGACACCGTGGGACAACGTGGGACAACGTGGGACAACGTGGGACAACGTGGGACAACGTGGGACAACTTGGGACAACGTCGGACAACGTGGGACAACGTGGGACAACGTGTGACAACGTGGGACATCGTGGGACAACGTGGGACAACGTGGGACAACGTGGGACAACGTGGGACATCGTGGGACAACGTGGGACAACGTGGGACAACGTGGGACACCGTTGGACACCGTGGGACAACGTGGGACAACGTGGGACAACGTGGGACAACGTGGGACAACGTGGGACAACGTGGGACAACGTGGGACACCGTTGGACACCGTTGGACATCGTTGGACACCGTGGGACAACGTGGGACAACGTGGGACAACGTGGGACAACGTGGGACAACGTGGGACAACTTGGGACAACGTCGGACAACGTGGGACAACGTGGGACAACGTGTGACAACGTGGGACATCGTGGGACAACGTGGGACAACGTGGGACAACGTGGGACAACGTGGGACATCGTGGGACAACGTGGGACAACGTGGGACAACGTGGGACACCGTTGGACACCGTTGGACACCGTTGGACACCGTTGGACATCGTTGGACACCGTGGGACAACGTGGGACAACGTGGGACAACGTGGGAAACCATGGAACAACGTGGGACAACGTGGGACACCGTTGGACATCGTTGGACATCGTTGGACACCGTGGGACAACGTGGGACAACGTGGGACAACGTGGGAAACCATGGAACAACGTGGGACAACGTGGGACACCGTTGGACATCGTTGGACATCGTTGGACATCGTGGGACACCGTTGGACATCGTTGGACACCGTTGGACATCGTTGGACACCGTGGGACAACGTGGGACAACGTGGGACAACGTGGGACAACGTGGGACACCGTTGGACACCGTTGGACATCGTTGGACACCGTTGGACACCGTTGGACATCGTTGGACATCGTTGGACATCGTGGGACACCGTTGGACATCGCTGGACACCGTTGGACATCGTTGGACACCGTGGGACAACGTGGGACAACGTGGGACACCGTTGGACACCGTGGGACAACGTGGGACAACGTGGGACAACGTGGGACAACGTGGGACAACGTGGGACACCGTTGGACACCGTTGGACATCGTTGGACATCGTTGGACATCGTGGGACACCGTTGGACAACGTGGGACAACGTGGGACAACGTGGGACAACGTGGGACAACGTGGGACAACGTGGGACAACGTGGGAAAACGTGGGACAACGTGGGACACCGTTGGACATCGCTGGACACCGTTGGACATCGTTGGACACCGTGGGACAACGTGGGACAACGTGGGACAACGTGGGACAACGTGGGACAACGTGGGACAACGTGGGACAACGTGGGACAACGTGGGAAAACGTGGGACAACGTGGGACACCGTTGGACATCGCTGAACACCGTTGGACATCGTTGGACACCGTGGGACAACGTGGGACAACGTGGGACAACGTGGGACAACGTGGGACAACGTGGGACAACGTGGGACAACGTGGGACACCGTTGGACACCGTGGGACACCGTTGGACACCGTTGGACATCGTTGGACACCGTGGGACAACGTGGGACAACGTGGGACAACGTGGGACAACGTGGGACAACGTGGGACACCGTTGGACATCGTTGGACATCGTTGGACATCGTTGGACATCGTGGGACACCGTTGGACATCGTTGGACATCGTTGGACACCGTTGGACATCGTTGGACATCGTTGGACATCGTTGGACACCGTTGGACACCGTTGGACACCGTTGGACATCGTTGGACACCGTGGGACAACGTGGGACAACGTGGGACAACGTGGGACAACGTGGGACAACGTGGGACAACGTGGGACATCGTGGGACAACGTGGGACAACGTGGGACAACGTGGGACAACGTGGGACAACGTGGGACACCGTTGGACACCGTGGGACACCGTTGGACACCGTTGGACATCGTTGGACACCGTGGGACAACGTGGGACAACGTGGGACAACGTGGGACACCGTTGGACATCGTTGGACACCGTGGGACAACGTGGGACAACGTGGGACAACGTGGGAGAACGTGGGACAACGTGGGACAACGTGGGACAACGTGGGACAACGTGGGACAACGTGGGACAACGTGGGACATCGTGGGACAACGTGGGACAACGTGGGACAACGTGGGACAACGTGGGACACCGTTGGACAACGTGGGACACCGTTGGACATCGTTGGACACCGTGGGACAACGTGGGACAACGTGGGACCACGTGGGACAACGTGGGACAACGTGGGACAACGTGGGACAACGTGGGACAACGTGGGACAACGTGGGACAACGTGGGACATCGTGGGACAACGTGGGACAACGTGGGACAACGTGGGACAACGTGGGACAACGTGGGACACAGTTGGACATCGTTGGACACCGTGGGACACCGTGGGACAACGTGGGACAACGTGGGACAACGTGGGACAACGTGGGACAACGTGGGAAACCATGGAACAACGTGGGACAACGTGGGACACCGTTGGACATCGTTGGACAACGTGGGACAACGTGGGACAACGTGGGACAACGTGGGACAACGTGGGACAACGTGGGACACCGTTGGACACCGTGGGACACCGTTGGACACCGTTGGACATCGTTGGACACCGTGGGACAACGTGGGACAACGTGGGACAACGTGGGACAACGTGGGACAACGTGGGACAACGTGGGACAACGTGGGACAACGTGGGACAACGTGGGACAACGTGGGACAACGTGGGACACCGTTGGACAACGTGGGACACCGTTGGACATCGTTGGACACCGTGGGACAACGTGGGACAACGTGGGACAACGTGGGACAACGTGGGACAACGTGGGACACCGTTGGACATCGTTGGACATCGTTGGACATCGTGGGACACCGTTGGACATCGTTGGACATCGTTGGACACCGTTGGACACCGTTGGACAACGTGGGACATCGTGGGACAACGTGGGACAACGTGGGACAACGTGGGACAACGTGGGACACCGTTGGACACAGTGGGACACCGTTGGACACCGTTGGACACCGTTGGACACCGTGGGACAACGTGGGACAACGTGGGACAACGTGGGAAACCGTGGAACAACGTGGGACAACGTGGGACACCGTTGGACATCGTTGGACATCGTTGGACACCGTGGGACAACGTGGGACAACGTGGGAAAACGTGGGACAACGTGGGACACCGTTGGACATCGCTGGACACCGTTGGACATCGTTGGACACCGTGGGACAACGTGGGACAACGTGGGACATCGTGGGACAACGTGGGACAACGTGGGACAACGTGGGACAACGTGGGACAACGTGGGACAACGTGGGACAACGTGGGACATCGTGGGACAACGTGGGACAACGTGGGACAACGTGGGACAACGTGGGACAACGTGGGACAACGTGGGACACCGTTGGACATCGCTGGACACCGTTGGACATCGTTGGACACCGTGGGACAACGTGGGACAACGTGGGACAACGTGGGACACCGTTGGACACCGTTGGACACCGTTGGACACCGTTGGACATCGTTGGACACCGTGGGACAACGTGGGACAACGTGGGACAACGTGGGACATCGTGGGACAACGTGGGACAACGTGGGACAACGTGGGACAACGTTGGACATCGTTGGACACCGTTGGACACCGTGGGACAACGTGGGACAACGTGGGACAACGTGGGACAACGTGGGACAACGTGGGACAACGTGGGACAACGTGGGACAACGTGGGACAACGTGGGACAACGTGGGACAACGTGGGACAACGTGGGACACCGTTGGACATCGTTGGACACCGTGGGACACCGTGGGACAACGTGGGACAACGTGGGACAACGTGGGACAACGTGGGACAACGTGGGAAACCATGGGACAACGTGGGACAACGTGGGACACCGTTGGACATCGTTGGACAACGTGGGACAACGTGGGACAACGTGGGACAACGTGGGACAACGTGGGACACCGTTGGACACCGTGGGACACCGTTGGACACCGTTGGACATCGTTGGACACCGTGGGACAACGTGGGACAACGTGGGACAACGTGGGACAACGTGGGACAACGTGGGACAACGTGGGACAACGTGGGACAACGTGGGACAACGTGGGACAACGTGGGACAACGTGGGACAACGTGGGACAACGTGGGACAACGTGGGACATCGTGGGACAACGTGGGACAACGTGGGACAACGTGGGACAACGTGGGACATCGTTGGACACCGTTGGACATCGTTGGACACCGTGGGACAACGTGGGACAACGTGGGACAACGTGGGACAACGTGGGACAACGTGGGACACCGTTGGACATCGCTGGACACCGTTGGACATCGTTGGACACCGTGGGACAACGTGGGACAACGTGGGACAACGTGGGACAACGTGGGACACCGTTGGACATCGCTGGACACCGTTGGACATCGTGGGACAACGTGGGACAACGTGGGACAACGTGGGACAACGTGGGACAACGTGGGACATCGTGGGACAACGTGGGACAACGTGGGACAACGTGGGACAACGTTGGACATCGTTGGACACCGTTGGACACCGTGGGACAACGTGGGACAACGTGGGACAACGTGGGACAACGTTGGACAACGTGGGACAACGTGGGACAACGTGGGACAACGTGGGACAACGTGGGACAACGTGGGACAACGTGGGACAACGTGGGACAACGTGGGACAACGTGGGACATCGTGGGACAACGTGGGACAACGTGGGACAACGTGGGACAACGTGGGACAACGTGGGACACCGTTGGACATCGTTGGACACCGTGGGACAACGTGGGACAACGTGGGACAACGTGGGAAACCATGGAACAACGTGGGACAACGTGGGACACCGTTGGACATCGTTGGACAACGTGGGACAACGTGGGACAACGTGGGACAACGTGGGACAACGTGGGACAACGTGGGACAACGTGGGACACCGTTGGACACCGTGGGACACCGTTGGACACCGTTGGACATCGTTGGACACCGTGGGACAACGTGGGACAACGTGGGACAACGTGGGACAACGTGGGACAACGTGGGACAACGTGGGACAACGTGGGACAACGTGGGACAACGTGGGACAACGTGGGACAACGTGGGACATCGTGGGACAACGTGGGACAACGTGGGACAACGTGGGACAACGTGGGACACCGTTGGACAACGTGGGACACCGTTGGACATCGTTGGACACCGTGGGACAACGTGGGACAACGTGGGACCACGTGGGACAACGTGGGACAACGTGGGACAACGTGGGACAACGTGGGACAACGTGGGACACCGTTGGACACCGTTGGACACCGTTGGACACCGTTGGACATCGTTGGACACCGTGGGACAACGTGGGACAACGTGGGACAACGTGGGAAACCATGGAACAACGTGGGACAACGTGGGACACCGTTGGACATCGTTGGACATCGTTGGACACCGTGGGACAACGTGGGACAACGTGGGACAACGTGGGACAACGTGGGACAACGTGGGAAACCATGGAACAACGTGGGACAACGTGGGACACCGTTGGACATCGTTGGACATCGTTGGACACCGTGGGACAACGTCGGACAACGTGGGACAACGTGGGACATCGTGGGACAACGTGGGACAACGTGGGACAACGTGGGACAACGTGGGACAACGTGGGACAACGTGGGACATCGTGGGACAACGTGGGACAACGTGGGACAACGTGGGACAACGTGGGACACCGTTGGACACCGTTGGACACCGTTGGACACCGTTGGACACCGTTGGACATCGTTGGACACAGTGGGACAACGTGGGACAACGTGGGACAACGTGGGACAACGTGGGACAACGTGGGATAACGTGGGACAACGTGGGACAACGTGGGACAACGTGGGACAACGTGGCACAACGTGGGACAACGTGGGACACCGTTGGACATCGTTGGACAACGTGGGACAACGTGGGACAACGTGGGACAACGTGGGACAACGTGGGACAACGTGGGACAACGTGGGACAACGTGGGACACCGTTGGACACCGTTGGACATCGTTGGACACCGTGGGACAACGTGGGACAACGTGGGACAACGTGGGACAACGTGGGACAACGTGGGACAACTTGGGACAACGTCGGACAACGTGGGACAACGTGGGACAACGTGTGACAACGTGGGACATCGTGGGACAACGTGGGACAACGTGGGACAACGTGGGACAACGTGGGACATCGTGGGACAACGTGGGACAACGTGGGACAACGTGGGACACCGTTGGACACCGTTGGACACCGTTGGACACCGTTAGACATCGTTGGACACCGTGGGACAACGTGGGACAACGTGGGACAACGTGGGAAACCATGGAACAACGTGGGACAACGTGGGACACCGTTGGACATCGTTGGACATCGTTGGACACCGTGGGACAACGTGGGACAACGTGGGAAAACGTGGGACAACGTGGGACACCGTTGGACATCGCTGGACACCGTTGGACATCGTTGGACACCGTGGGACAACGTGGGACAACGTGGGACAACGTGGGACAACGTGGGACAACGTGGGAAACCATGGAACAACGTGGGACAACGTGGGACACCGTTGGACATCGTTGGACAACGTGGGACAACGTGGGACAACGTGGGACAACGTGGGACAACGTGGGACAACGTGGGACACCGTTGGACACCGTGGGACACCGTTGGACACCGTTGGACATCGTTGGACACCGTGGGACAACGTGGGACAACGTGGGACAACGTGGGACAACGTGGGACATCGTGGGACAACGTGGGACAACGTGGGACAACGTGGGACACCGTTGGACACCGTTGGACACCGTTGGACACCGTTGGACATCGTTGGACACCGTGGGACAACGTGGGACAACGTGGGACAACGTGGGAAACCATGGAACAACGTGGGACAACGTGGGACACCGTTGGACATCGTTGGACAACGTGGGACAACGTGGGACAACGTGGGACAACGTGGGACAACGTGGGACAACGTGGGACAACGTGGGACACCGTTGGACACCGTGGGACACCGTTGGACACCGTTGGACATCGTTGGACACCGTGGGACAACGTGGGACAACGTGGGACAACGTGGGACAACGTGGGACAACGTGGGACAACGTGGGACAACGTGGGACAACGTGGGACAACGTGGGACAACGTGGGACAACGTGGGACATCGTAGGTCAACGTGGGACAACGTGGGACAACGTGGGACAACGTGGGACAACTTGGGACAACGTGGGACAACGTGGGACAACGTGGGACATCGTGGGACAACGTGGGACAACGTGGGACAACGTGGGACAACGTGGGACACCGTTGGACAACGTGGGACACCGTTGGACATCGTTGGACACCGTGGGACAACGCGGGACAACGTGGGACAACGTGGGACACCGTTGGACACCGTTGGACATCGTTGGACATCGTTGGACATCGTGGGACACCGTTGGACATCGTTGGACATCGTTGGACACCGTGGGACAACGTGGGACAACGTGGGACAACGTGGGACAACGTGGGACAACGTGGGACAACGTGGGACAACGTGGGACAACGTGGGACAACGTGGGACAACGTGGGACAACGTGGGACAACGTGGGACAACGTGGGACACCGTTGGACATCGTTGGACAACGTGGGACAACGTGGGACAACGTGGGACAACGTGGGACAACGTGGGACAACGTGGGACAACGTGGGACAACGTGGGACACCGTTGGACACCGTGGGACACCGTTGGACACCGTTGGACATCGTTGGACACCGTGGGACAACGTGGGACAACGTGGGACAACGTGGGACAACGTGGGACAACGTGGGACAACGTGGGACAACGTGGGACAACGTGGGACAACGTGGGACAACGTGGGACAACGTGGGACAACGTGGGACAACGTGGGACAACGTGGGACACCGTTGGACAACGTGGGACACCGTTGGACATCGTTGGACACCGTGGGACAACGTGGGACAACGTGGGACAACGTGGGACACCGTTGGACACCGTTGGACATCGTTGGACATCGTTGGACATCGTGGGACACCGTTGGACATCGCTGGACACCGTTGTACATCGTTGGACACCGTGGGACAACGTGGGACAACGTGGGACAACGTGGGACAACGTGGGACAACGTGGGACAACGTGGGACAACGTGGGACAACGTGGGACAACGTGGGGCAACGTGGGACAACGTGGGACATCGTGGGACAACGTGGGACAAGGAGGGACAACGTGGGACAACGTGGGACAACGTGGGACACCGTTGGACATCGTTGGACACCGTGGGACAACGTGGGACAAAGTGGGACAACGTGGGACACCGTTGGACATCGTTGGACACCGTGGGACAACGTGGGACAACGTGGGACAACGTGGGACACCGTTGGACACCGTTGGACATCGTTGGACATCGTTGGACACCGTGGGACAACGTGGGACAACGTGGGACAACGTGGGACAACGTGGGACAACGTGGGACAACGTGGGACAACGTGGGACAACGTGGGACAACGTGGGACACCGTTGGACATCGTTGGACACCGTGGGACAACGTGGGACAACGTGGGACAACGTGGGACATCGTTGGACACCGTTGGACACCGTTGGACACCGTTGGACACCGTTGGACAACGTGGGACATCGTGGGACACCGTTGGACACCGTGGGACAACGTGGGACAACGTGGGACAACGTGGGACAACGTGGGACACCGTTGGACACCGTTGGACATCGTTGGACATCGTTGGACATCGTGGGACACCGTTGGACAACGTGGGACAACGTGGGACAACGTGGGACAACGTGGGACAACGTGCGACAACGTGGGACAACGTGGGACAACGTGGGACACCGTTGGACATCGTTGGACACCGTGGGACAACGTGGGACAACGTGGGACAACGTGGGACATCGTTGGACACCATTGGACACCGTTGGACATCGTTGGACACCGTGGGACAACGTGGGACAACGTGGGACAACGTGGGACAACGTGGGACAACGTCGGACAACGTGGGACAACGTGGGACAATGTGGGACAACGTGGGACAACGTGGGACAACGTGGGACAACGTGGGACAACGTGGGACAACGTGGGACAACGTGGGACATCGTGGGACAACGTGGGACAACGTGGGACAACGTGGGACAACGTGGGACATCGTTGGACACCGTTGGACACCGTGGGACAACGTGGGACAACGTGGGACAACGTGGGACAACGTGGGACAACGTGGGACAACGTGGGACAACGTGGGACAACGTGGGACAACGTGGGACAACGTGGGACACCGTGGGACATCGTTGGACAACGTGGGACAACGTGGGACAACGTGGGACAACGTGGGACAACGTGGGACAACGTGGGACAACGTTGGACACCGTGGGACACCGTGGGACAACGTGGGACAACGTGGGACAACGTGGGACAACGTGGGACAACGTGGGACAACGTGGGACACCGTTGGACATCGTTGGACACCGTGGGACAACGTGGGACAACGTGGGACAACGTGGGACAACGTGGGACAACGTGGGACACCGTTGGACACCGTGGGACACCGTTGGACACCGTTGGACATCGTTGGACACCGTGGGACAACGTGGGACAACGTGGGACAACGTGGGACAACGTGGGACAACGTGGGACACCGTTGGACACCGTGGGACACCGTTGGACACCGTTGGACATCGTTGGACACCGTGGGACAACGTGGGACAACGTGGGACAACGTGGGACAACGTGGGACAACGTGGGACAACGTGGGACAACGTGGGACAACGTGGGACAACGTGGGACAACGTGGGACATCGTGGGACAACGTGGGACAACGTGGGACAACGTGGGACAACGTGGGACACCGTTGGACAACGTGGGAC
Source organism: Bombus terrestris (assembly GCF_910591885.1). Lineage (NCBI taxonomy): Eukaryota > Metazoa > Arthropoda > Insecta > Hymenoptera > Apidae > Bombus > Bombus terrestris. Next base: position 93,322 of record NW_025963601.1, read on the forward strand.
ACCGTGGGACATCGTTGGACACCGTGGGACAACGTGGGACAACGTGGGACCACGTGGGACAACGTGGGACAACGTGGGACAACGTGGGACAACGTGGGACAACGTGGGACAACGTTGGACATCGTTGGACATCATTGGACACCGTGGGACAACGTGGGACAACGTGGGACAACGTGGGACAACGTGGGACAACGTGGGACAACGTGGGACAACGTGGGACAACGTGGGACAACGTGGGACAACGTTGGACATCGTTGGACATCATTGGACACCGTGGGACAACGTGGGACAACGTGGGACAACGTGGGACAACGTGGGACAACTTGGGACAACGTGGGACACCGTTGGACAACGTGGGACACCGTGGGACATCGTTGGACACCGTGGGACAACGTGGGACAACGTGGGACCACGTGGGACAACGTGGGACAACGTGGGACAACTTGGGACAACGTGGGACAACGTGGGACAACGTGGGACATCGTGGGACAACGTGGGACAACGTGGGACAACTTGGGACAACGTGGGACAACGTGGGACAACGTGGGACATCGTGGGACAACGTGGGACAACGTGGGACAACGTGGGACAACGTGGGACACCGTTGGACAACGTGGGACAACGTTGGACATCGTTGGACACCGTGGGACAACGCGGGACAACGTGGGACAACGTGGGACACCGTTGGACACCGTTGGACATCGTTGGACATCGTTGGACATCGTGGGACACCGTTGGACATCGTTGGACATCGTTGGACACCGTGGGACAACGTGGGACAACGTGGGACAACGTGGGACAACGTGGGACAACGTGGGACAACGTGGGACAACGTGGGACAACGTGGGACAACGTGGGACAACGTGGGACAACGTTGGACATCGTTGGACAACGTGGGACAACGTGGGACAACGTGGGACAACGTGGGACAACGTGGGACAACGTGGGACACCGTTGGACACCGTGGGACACCGTTGGACACCGTTGGACATCGTTGGACACCGTGGGACAACGTGGGACAACGTGGGACAACGTGGGACAACGTGGGACAACGTGGGACACCGTTGGACACCGTGGGACACCGTTGGACACCGTTGGACATCGTTGGACACCGTGGGACAACGTGGGACAACGTGGGACAACGTGGGACACCGTTGGACAACGTGGGACACCGTTGGACATCGTTGGACACCGTGGGACAACGTGGGACAACGTGGGACAACGTGGGACACCGTTGGACACCGTTGGACATCGTTGGACATCGTTGGACATCGTGGGACACCGTTGGACATCGCTGGACACCGTTGGACATCGTTGGACACCGTTGGACATCGTTGGACACCGTGGGACAACGTGGGACAACGTGGGACAACGTGGGACAACGTGGGACACCGTTGGACACCGTTGGACATCGTTGGACACCGTTGGACACCGTGGGACAACGTGGGACAACGTGGGACAACGTGGGACAACGTGGGACAACGTGGGACAACGTGGGACAACGTGGGACAACGTGGGACAACGTGGGACAACGTGGGACAACGTGGGACAACGTGGGACAACGTGGGACAACGTGGGACAACGTGGGACAACGTGGGACATCGTGGGACAACGTGGGACAACGTGGGACAACGTGGGACAACGTGGGACAACGTTGGACACCGTTGGACATCGTTGGACACCGTGGGACAACGTGGGACAACGTGGGACAACGTGGGACACCGTTGGACACCGTTGGACACCGTTGGACACCGTTGGACATCGTTGGACACCGTGGGACAACGTGGGACAACGTGGGACAACGTGGGACAACGTGGGACAACGTGGGACAACGTGGGACACCGTTGGACACCGTGGGACACCGTTGGACACCGTTGGACATCGTTGGACACCGTGGGACAACGTGGGACAACGTGGGACAACGTGGGACACCGTTGGACAACGTGGGACACCGTTGGACATCGTTGGACACCGTGGGACAACGTGGGACAACGTGGGACAACGTGGGACACCGTTGGACACCGTGGGACAACGTGGGACAACGTGGGACAACGTGGGACACCGTTGGACAACGTGGGACACCGTTGGACATCGTTGGACACCGTGGGACAACGTGGGACAACGTGGGACAACGTGGGACACCGTTGGACACCGTTGGACATCGTTGGACATCGTTGGACATCGTGGGACACCGTTGGACATCGCTGGACACCGTTGGACATCGTTGGACACCGTGGGACAACGTGGGACAACGTGGGACACCGTTGGACACCGTGGGACAACGTGGGACAACGTGGGACAACGTGGGACAACGTGGGACAACGTGGGACACCGTTGGACACCGTTGGACATCGTTGGACATCGTTGGACATCGTGGGACACCGTTGGACAACGTGGGACAACGTGGGACAACGTGGGACAACGTGGGACAACGTGGGACAACGTGGGACAACGTGGGAAAACGTGGGACAACGTGGGACACCGTTGGACATCGCTGGACACCGTTGGACATCGTTGGACACCGTGGGACAACGTGGGACAACGTGGGACAACGTGGGACAACGTGGGACAACGTGGGACAACGTGGGACAACGTGGGACAACGTGGGAAAACGTGGGACAACGTGGGACACCGTTGGACATCGCTGAACACCGTTGGACATCGTTGGACACCGTGGGACAACGTGGGACAACGTGGGACAACGTGGGACAACGTGGGACAACGTGGGACAACGTGGGACAACGTGGGACAACGTGGGACAACGTGGGACAACGTGGGACAACGTGGGACATCGTGGGACAACGTGGGACAACGTGGGACAACGTTGGACAACGTGGGACAACGTGGGACAACGTGGGACAACGTGGGACAACGTGGGACAACGTGGGACATCGTGGGACAACGTGGGACAACGTGGGACAACGTGGGACAACGTGGGACATCGTTGGACACCGTTGGACACCGTGGGACAACGTGGGACAACGTGGGACCACGTGGGACAACGTGGGACAACGTGGGACAACGTGGGACAACGTGGGACAACGTGGGACAACGTGGGACAACGTGGGACAACGTGGGACATCGTGGGACAACGTGGGACAACGTGGGACAACGTGGGACAACGTGGGACAACGTGGGACACCGTTGGACACCGTTGGACACCGTTGGACACCGTTGGACATCGTTGGACACCGTGGGACAACGTGGGACAACGTGGGACAACGTGGGAAACCATGGAACAACGTGGGACAACGTGGGACATCGTGGGACAACGTGGGACAACGTGGGACAACGTGGGACACCGTTGGACAACGTTGGACACCGTTGGACACCGTTGGACATCGTTGGACACCGTGGGACAACGTGGGACAACGTGGGACAACGTGGGACACCGTTGGACACCGTTGGACACCGTTGGACACCGTTGGACACCGTTGGACATCGTTGGACACCGTGGGACAACGTGGGACAACGTGGGACAACGTGGGAAACCATGGAACAACGTGGGACAACGTGGGACATCGTGGGACAACGTGGGACAACGTGGGACAACGTGGGACACCGTTGGACACCGTTGGACACCGTTGGACACCGTTGGACATCGTTGGACACCGTGGGACAACGTGGGACAACGTGGGACAACGTGGGACAACGTGGGACAACGTGGGACAACGTGGGACAACGTGGGACAACGTGGGACAACGTGGGACAACGTGGGACAACGTGGGACAACGTGGGACAACGTGGGACATCGTTGGACACCGTTGGACACCGTTGGACACCGTTGGACATCGTTGGACACCGTGGGACAACGTGGGACAACGTGGGACAACGTGGGAAACCATGGAACAACGTGGGACAACGTGGGACACCGTTGGACATCGTTGGACAACGTGGGACAACGTGGGACAACGTGGGACAACGTGGGACAACGTGGGACAACGTGGGACAACGTGGGACACCGTTGGACACCGTGGGACACCGTTGGACACCGTTGGACATCGTTGGACACCGTGGGACAACGTGGGACAACGTGGGACACCGTTGGACATCGTTGGACACCGTGGGACAACGTGGGACAACGTGGGACAACGTGGGACAACGTGGGACAACGTGGGACATCGTTTGACATCGTGGGACAACGTGGGACAACGTGGGACAACGTGGGACACCGTTGGACAACGTGGGACACCGTTGGACATCGTTGGACACCGTGGGACAACGTGGGACAACGTGGGAAAACGTGGGACAACGTGGGACAACGTGGGACAACGTGGGACAACGTGGGACAACGTGGGACAACGTGGGACAACGTGGGACAACGTGGGACACCGTTGGACAACGTGGGACAACGTGGGACAACGTGGGACAACGTGGGACAACGTGGGACAACGTGGGAAACCATGGAACAACGTGGGACAACGTGGGACACCGTTGGACATCGTTGGACAACGTGGGACAACGTGGGACAACGTGGGACAACGTGGGACAACGTGGGACAACGTGGGACAACGTGGGACACCGTTGGACAACGTGGGACAACGTGGGACAACGTGGGACAACGTGGGACAACGTGGGACAACGTGGGACAACGTGGGACAACGTGGGACACCGTTGGACACCGTGGGACACCGTTGGACACCGTTGGACAGCGTTGGACACCGTGGGACAACGTGGGACAACGTGGGACAACGTGGGACAACGTGGGACATCGTGGGACAACGTGGGACAACGTGGGACAACGTGGGACAACGTGGGACATCGTTGGACACCGTTGGACACCGTGGGACAACGTGGGACAACGTGGGACCACGTGGGACAACGTGGGACAACGTGGGACATCGTGGGACAACGTGGGACATCGTGGGACAACGTGGGACAACGTGGGACAACGTGGGACAACGTGGGACAACGTGGGACACCGTTGGACACCGTTGGACACCGTTGGACACCGTTGGACATCGTTGGACACCGTGGGACAACGTGGGACAACGTGGGACAACGTGGGAAACCATGGAACAACGTGGGACAACGTGGGACATCGTGGGACAACGTGGGACAACGTGGGACAACGTGGGACACCGTTGGACACCGTTGGACACCGTTGGACACCGTTGGACATCGTTGGACACCGTGGGACAACGTGGGACAACGTGGGACAACGTGGGAAACCATGGAACAACGTGGGACAACGTGGGACAACGTGTGACAACGTGGGACAACGTGGGACAACGTGGGACATCGTGGGACAACGTGGGACAACGTGGGACAACGTGGGACAACGTGGGACAACGTGGGACACCGTTGGACACCGTGGGACAACGCGGGACAACGTGGGACAACGTGGGACAACGTGGGACAACGTGGGACAACGTGGGACAACGTGGGACAACGTGGGACAACGTGGGACGACGTGGGACAACGTGGGACAACGTGGGACAACGTGGGACAACGTGGGACAACGTGGGACAACGTGGGACAACGTGGGACAACGTGGGACAACGTGGGACAACGTGGGACGACGTGGGACAACGTGGGACAACGTGGGACAACGTGGGACAACGTGGGACATCGTGGGACAACGTGGGACAACGTGGGACAACGTGGGACAACGTGGGACAACGTGGGACACCGTTGGACATCGTTGGACACCGTGGGACAACGTGGGACAACGTGGGACAACGTGGGACACCGTTGGACACCGTTGGACACCGTTGGACACCGTTGGACATCGTTGGACACCGTGGGACAACGTGGGACAACGTGGGACAACGTGGGAAACCATGGAACAACGTGGGACAACGTGGGACACCGTTGGACATCGTTGGACAACGTGGGACAACGTGGGACAACGTGGGACAACGTGGGACAACGTGGGACAACGTGGGACAACGTGGGACACCGTTGGACACCGTGGGACACCGTTGGACATCGTTGGACACCGTGGGACAACGTGGGACAACGTGGGAAAACGTGGGACAACGTGGGACAACGTGGGACAACGTGGGACAACGTGGGAAAACGTGGAACAACGTGGGACAACGTGGGACAACGTGGGACAACGTGGGACAACGTGGGACAACGTGGGACAACGTGGGACAACGTGGGACAACGTGGGACAACGTGGGACATCGTGGGACAACGTGGGACAACGTGGGACAACGTGGGACAACGTGGGACAACGTGGGACACCGTTGGACATCGTTGGACACCGTGGGACAACGTGGGACAACGTGGGACAACGTGGGACACCGTTGGACACCGTTGGACACCGTTGGACACCGTTGGACATCGTTGGACACCGTGGGACAACGTGGGACAACGTGGGACAACGTGGGAAACCATGGAACAACGTGGGACAACGTGGGACACCGTTGGACATCGTTGGACAACGTGGGACAACGTGGGACAACGTGGGACAACGTGGGACAACGTGGGACAACGTGGGACAACGTGGGACAACGTGGGACACCGTTGGACACCGTGGGACACCGTTGGACACCGTTGGACATCGTTGGACACCGTGGGACAACGTGGGACAACGTGGGACAACGTGGGACAACGTGGGACAACGTGGGACAACGTGGGACAACGTGGGACATCGTGGGACAACGTGGGACAACGTGGGACAACGTGGGACACCGTTGGACACCGTTGGACACCGTTGGACACCGTTGGACATCGTTGGACACCGTGGGACAACGTGGGACATCGTTGGACATCGTTGGACACCGTGGGACAACGTGGGACAACGTGGGACAACGTGGGACAACGTGGGACATCGTTGGACACCGTTGGACACAGTGGGACAACGTGGGACAACGTGGGACAACGTGGGACAACGTGGGACAACGTGGGACAACGTGGGACAACGTGGGACAACGTGGGACAACGTGGGACAACGTGGGACAACGTGGGACAACGTGGGACAACGTGGGACAACGTGGGACATCGTGGGACAACGTGGGACAACGTGGGACAACGTGGGACACCGTTGGACATCGTTGGACACCGTGGGACAACGTGGGACAACGTGGGACAACGTGGGAAACCATGGAACAACGTGGGACAACGTGGGACACCGTTGGACATCGTTGGACAACGTGGGACAACGTGGGACAACGTGGGACAACGTGGGACAACGTGGGACAACGTGGGACATCGTGGGACAACGTGGGACAACGTGGGACAACGTGGGACAACGTGGGACATCGTTGGACACCGTGGGACAACGTGGGACAACGTGGGACAACGTGGGACAACGTGGGACAACGTGGGACATCGTGGGACAACGTGGGTCAACGTGGGACAACGTGGGACAACGTGGGACACCGTTGGACAACGTGGGACACCGTTGGACATCGTTGGACACCGTGGGACAACGTGGGACAACGTGGGACCACGTGGGACAACGTGGGACAACGTGGGACAACGTGGGACAACGTGGGACAACGTGGGACAACGTGGGACATCGTGGGACAACGTGGGACAACGTGGGACACCGTTGGACATAGTTGGACACCGTGGGACACCGTGGGACAACGTGGGACAACGTGGGACAACGTGGGACAACGTGGGACAACGTGGGAAACCATGGAACAAAGTGGGACAACGTGGGACACCGTTGGACATCGTTGGACAACGTGGGACAACGTGGGACAACGTGGGACAACGTGGGACAACGTGGGACAACGTGGGACAACGTGGGACACCGTTGGACACCGTGGGACACCGTTGGACACCGTTGGACATCGTTGGACACCGTGGGACAACGTGGGACAACGTGGGACAACGTGGGACAACGTGGGACAACGTGGGACAACGTGGGACAACGTGGGACAACGTGGGACAACGTGGGACAACGTGGGACACCGTGGGACAACGTGGGACACCGTTGGACAACGTGGGACACCGTTGGACATCGTTGGACACCGTGGGACAACGTGGGACACCGTTGGACATCGTTGGACACCGTGGGACAACGTGGGACAACGTGGGACAACTTGGGACACCGTTGGACACCGTTGGACACCGTTGGACATCGTTGGACACCGTGGGACAACGTGGGACAACGTGGGACAACGTGGGAAAACGTGGGACAACGTGGGACATCGTGGGACAACGTGGGACAACGTGGGACAACGTGGGACACCGTTGGACATCGTTGGACACCGTGGGACAACGTGGGACAACGTGGGACAACGTGGGACAACGTGGGACACCGTTGGACACCGTTGGACACCGTTGGACATCGTTGGACACCGTGGGACAACGTGGGACAACGTGGGACAACGTGGGACAACGTGGGACAACGTGGGACAACGTGGGACAACGTGGGACAACGTGGGACATCGTGGGACAACGTGGGACAACGTGGGACAACGTGGGACAACGTGGGACAACGTGGGACACCGTTGGACACCGTTGGACACCGTTGGACACCGTTGCACATCGTTGGACACCGTGGGACAACGTGGGACAACGTGGGACAACGTGGGAAACCATGGAACAACGTGGGACAACGTGGGACACCGTTGGACATCGTTGGACATCGTTGGACACCGTGGGACAACGTGGGACAACGTGGGAAAACGTGGGACAACGTGGGACACCGTTGGACATCGCTGGACACCGTGGGACAACGTGGGACAACGTGGGACAACGTGGGACAACGTGGGACAACGTGGGACACCGTTGGACACCGTTGGACACCGTTGGACATCGTTGGACACCGTGGGACAACGTGGGACAACGTGGGACAACGTGGGACAACGTGGGACAACGTGGGACAACGTGGGACAACGTGGGACAACGTGGGACAACGTGGGACAACGTGGGACAACGTGGGACAACGTGGGACAACGTGGGACAACGTGGGACACCGTTGGACACCGTTGGACACCGTTGGACACCGTTGCACATCGTTGGACACCGTGGGACAACGTGGGACAACGTGGGACAACGTGGGAAACCATGGAACAACGTGGGACAACGTGGGACACCGTTGGACATCGTTGGACATCGTTGGACACCGTGGGACAACGTGGGACAACGTGGGAAAACGTGGGACAACGTGGGACACCGTTGGACATCGCTGGACACCGTTGGACATCGTTGGACACCGTGGGACAACGAGGGACAACGTGGGACAACGTGGGACAACGTGGGACATCGTGGGACAACGTGGGACAACGTGGGACAACGTGGGACATCGTGGGACAACGTGGGACAACGTGGGACAACGTGGGACATCGTGGGACAACGTGGGACAACGTGGGACAACGTGGGAAACCATGGAACAACGTGGGACAACGTGGGACACCGTTGGATATCGTTGGACATCGTTGGACACCGTGGGACAACGTGGGACAACGTGGGACAACGTGGGACAACGTCGGACAACGTGGGACAACGTGGGACAACGTGGGACAACGTGGGACAACGTGGGAAACCATGGAACAACGTGGGACAACGTGGGACACCGTTGGACACCGTTGGACACCGTTGGACATCGTTGGACAACGTGGGACAACGTGGGACAACGTGGGACAACGTGGGACAACGTGGGACAACGTGGGACACCGTTGGACACCGTTGGACATCGTTGGACACCGTGGGACAACGTGGGACAACGTGGGACAACGTGGGACAACGTGGGACAACGTGGGACAACGTGGGACAACGTGGGACAACGTGGGACAACGTGGGACAACGTGGGACATCGTGGGACAACGTGGGACAACGTGGGACAACGTGGGACAACGTGGGACATCGTGGGACAACGTGGGACAACGTGGGACAACGTGGGACACCGTTGGACACCGTTGGACACCGTTGGACACCGTTGGACATCGTTGGACACCGTGGGACAACGTGGGACAACGTGGGACAACGTGGGAAACCATGGAACAACGTGGGACAACGTGGGACACCGTTGGACATCGTTGGACATCGTTGGACACCGTGGGACAACGTGGGACAACGTGGGACAACGTGGGAAAACGTGGGACAACGTGGGACACCGTTGGACATCGCTGGACACCGTTGGACATCGTTGGACACCGTGGGACAACGTGGGACAACGTGGGACATCGTGGGACAACGTGGGACAACGTGGGACAACGTGGGACAACGTGGGACAACGTGGGACAACGTGGGACAACGTGGGACAACGTGGGACATCGTGGGACAACGTGGGACAACGTGGGACATCGTTGGACACCGTGGGACACCGTGGGACAACGTGGGACAACGTGGGACAACGTGGGACAACGTGGGACAACGTGGGACAACGTGGGACAACGTGGGACAACGTGGGACAACGTGGGACAACGTGGGACAACGTGGGACAACGTGGGACAACGTGGGACAACGTGGGACAACGTGGGACATCGTGGGACAACGTGGGACAACGTGGGACAACGTGGGACAACGTGGGACACCGTTGGACAACGTGGGACACCGTTGGACATCGTTGGACACCGTGGGACAACGTGGGACAACGTGGGACCACGTGGGACAACGTGGGACAACGTGGGACAACGTGGGACAACGTGGGACATCGTGGGACACCGTGGGACAACGTGGGACAACGTGGGACAACGTGGGAAACCATGGAACAACGTGGGACAACGTGGGACACCGTTGGACATCGTTGGACATCGTTGGACACCGTGGGACAACGTGGGACAACGTGGGAAAACGTGGGACAACGTGGGACACCGTTGGACATCGCTGGACACCGTTGGACATCGTTGGACACCGTGGGACAACGTGGGACAACGTGGGACAACGTGGGACAACGTGGGACAACGTGGGACAACGTGGGACAACGTGGGACAACGTGGGACACCGTGGGACAACGTGGGACAACGTGGGACAACGTGGGACAACGTGGGACATCGTGGGACAACGTGGGACAACGTGGGACAACGTGGGACAACGTGGGACAACGTGGGACACCGTTGGACATCGTTGGACACCGTGGGACAACGTGGGACAACGTGGGACAACGTGGGACACCGTTGGACAGCGTTGGACACCGTTGGACACCGTTGGACATCGTTGGACACCGTGGGACAACGTGGGACAACGTGGGACAACGTGGGAAACCGTGGGACAACGTGGGACAACGTGGGACACCGTTGGACATCGTTGGACAACGTGGGACAACGTGGGACAACGTGGGACAACGTGGGACAACGTGGGACAACGTGGGACAACGTGGGACACCGTTGGACACCGTGGGACACCGTTGGACATCGTTGGACATCGTTGGACACCGTGGGACAACGTGGGACAACGTGGGACAACGTGGGACAACGTGGGACAACGTGGGACAACGTGGGACACCGTTGGACATCGTTGGACATCGTTGGACATCGTTGGACATCGTGGGACACCGTTGGACATCGTTGGACATCGTTGGACACCGTTGGACACCGTTGGACAACGTGGGACATCGTGGGACAACGTGGGACAACGTGGGACACCGTTGGACAACGTGGGACACCGTTGGACACCGTGGGACACCGTTGGACACCGTTGGACACCGTTGGACATCGTTGGACATCGTTGGACACCGTGGGACACCGTTGGAGACCGTTGGACACCGTTGGACATCGTTGGACATCGTTGGACATCGTGGGACACCGTTGGACATCGTTGGACATCGTTGGACACCGTTGGACATCGTTGGACACCGTTGGACATCGTTGGACATCGTTGGACATCGTGGGACACCGTTGGACATCGTTGGACATCGTTGGACACCGTGGGACAACGTGGGACAACGTGGGACAACGTGGGAAACCATGGAACAACGTGGGACAACGTGGGACACCGTTGGACATCGTTGGACAACGTGGGACAACGTGGGACAACGTGGGACAACGTGGGACAACGTGGGACAACGTGGGACAACGTGGGACACCGTTGGACACCGTGGGACACCGTTGGACACCGTTGGACATCGTTGGACACCGTGGGACAACGTGGGACAACGTGGGACAACGTGGGACAACGTGGGACAACGTGGGACAACGTGGGACAACGTGGGACAACGTGGGACAACGTGGGACAACGTGGGACAACGTGGGACAACGTGGGACAACGTGGGACACCGTTGGACACCGTGGGACACCGTTGGACACCGTTGGACATCGTTGGACATCGTTGGACATCGTTGGACATCGTTGGACACCGTTGGACACCGTTGGACACCGTTGGACATCGTTGGACACCGTGGGACAACGTGGGACAACGTGGGACAACGTGGGACAACGTGGGACAACGTGGGACAACGTGGGACATCGTGGGACAACGTGGGACAACGTGGGACAACGTGGGACAACGTGGGACAACGTGGGACACCGTTGGACACCGTGGGACACCGTTGGACACCGTTGGACATCGTTGGACACCGTGGGACAACGTGGGACAACGTGGGACAACGTGGGACATCGTGGGACAACGTGGGACAACGTGGGACAACGTGGGACAACGTGGGACATCGTGGGACAACGTGGGACAACGTGGGACAACGTGGGACATCGTGGGACAACGTGGGACAACGTGGGACAACGTGGGACAACGTGGGACAACGTGGGACACCGTTGGACACCGTTGGACACCGTTGGACACCGTTGTACATCGTTGGACACCGTGGGACAACGTGGGACAACGTGGGACAACGTGGGAAACCATGGAACAACGTGGGACAACGTGGGACACCGTTGGACATCGTTGGACATCGTTGGACACCGTGGGACAACGTGGGACAACGTGGGACAACGTGGGACAACGTCGGACAACGTGGGACAACGTGGGACATCGTGGGACAACGTGGGACAACGTGGGACAACGTGGGACAACGTGGGACAACGTGGGACATCGTGGGACAACGTGGGACAACGTGGGACAACGTGGGACAACGTGGGACAACGTGGGACACCGTTGGACATCGTTGGACACCGTGGGACAACGTGGGACAACGTGGGACAACGTGGGACACCGTTGGACAGCGTTGGACACCGTTGGACACCGTTGGACATCGTTGGACACCGTGGGACAACGTGGGACAACGTGGGACAACGTGGGAAACCATGGAACAACGTGGGACAACGTGGGACACCGTTGGACATCGTTGGACAACGTGGGACAACGTGGGACAACGTGGGACAACGTGGGACAACGTGGGACAACGTGGGACAACGTGGGACACCGTTGGACACCGTGGGACACCGTTGGACACCGTTGGACATCGTTGGACACCGTGGGACAACGTGGGACAACGTGGGACAACGTGGGACAACGTGGGACAACGTGGGACAACGTGGGACACCGTTGGACATCGTTGGACATCGTTGGACATCGTTGGACATCGTGGGACACCGTTGGACATCGTTGGACATCGTTGGACACCGTTGGACACCGTTGGACAACGTGGGACATCGTGGGACAACGTGGGACAACGTGGGACAACGTGGGACAACGTGGGACACCGTGGGACACCGTGGGACACCGTTGGACACCGTTGGACACCGTTGGACATCGTTGGACATCGTTGGACACCGTGGGACACCGTTGGAGACCGTTGGACACCGTTGGACATCGTTGGACATCGTTGGACATCGTGGGACACCGTTGGACATCGTTGGACATCGTTGGACACCGTTGGACATCGTTGGACACCGTTGGACATCGTTGGACATCGTTGGACATCGTGGGACACCGTTGGACATCGTTGGACATCGTTGGACACCGTGGGACAACGTGGGACAACGTGGGACAACGTGGGAAACCATGGAACAACGTGGGACAACGTGGGACACCGTTGGACATCGTTGGACAACGTGGGACAACGTGGGACAACGGGGACAACGTGGGACAACGTGGGACAACGTGGGACAACGTGGGACACCGTTGGACACCGTGGGACACCGTTGGACACCGTTGGACATCGTTGGACACCGTGGGACAACGTGGGACAACGTGGGACAACGTGGGACAACGTGGGACAACGTGGGACAACGTGGGACAACGTGGGACAACGTGGGACATCGTGGGACAACGTGGGACAACGTGGGACAACGTGGGACAACGTGGGACACCGTTGGACACCGTGGGACACCGTTGGACACCGTTGGACATCGTTGGACATCGTTGGACATCGTTGGACATCGTTGGACACCGTTGGACACCGTTGGACACCGTTGGACATCGTTGGACACCGTGGGACAACGTGGGACAACGTGGGACAACGTGGGACAACGTGGGACAACGTGGGACAACGTGGGACATCGTGGGACAACGTGGGACAACGTGGGACAACGTGGGACAGCGTGGGACAACGTGGGACACCGTTGGACACCGTGGGACACCGTTGGACACCGTTGGACATCGTTGGACACCGTGGGACAACGTGGGACAACGTGGGACAACGTGGGACATCGTGGGACAACGTGGGACAACGTGGGACAACGTGGGACAACGTGGGACATCGTGGGACAACGTGGGACAACGTGGGACAACGTGGGACATCGTGGGACAACGTGGGACAACGTGGGACAACGTGGGACAACGTGGGACAACGTGGGACACCGTTGGACACCGTTGGACACCGTTGGACACCGTTGTACATCGTTGGACACCGTGGGACAACGTGGGACAACGTGGGACAACGTGGGAAACCATGGAACAACGTGGGACAACGTGGGACACCGTTGGACATCGTTGGACATCGTTGGACACCGTGGGACAACGTGGGACAACGTGGGACAACGTGGGACAACGTCGGACAACGTGGGACAACGTGGGACATCGTGGGACAACGTGGGACAACGTGGGACAACGTGGGACAACGTGGGACAACGTGGGACACCGTTGGACACCGTGGGACACCGTTGGACATCGTTGGACACCGTGGGACAACGTGGGACAACGTGGGACAACGTGGGACAACGTGGGACAACGTGGGACAACGTGGGACAACGTGGGACAACGTGGGACAACGTGGGACAACGTGGGACAACGTGGGACAACGTGGGACAACGTGGGACAACGTGGGACAACGTGGGACAACGTGGGACACCGTTGGACACCGTGGGACACCGTTGGACACCGTTGGACATCGTTGGACATCGTTGGACATCGTTGGACATCGTTGGACACCGTTGGACACCGTTGGACACCGTTGGACATCGTTGGACACCGTGGGACAACGTGGGACAACGTGGGACAACGTGGGACAACGTGGGACAACGTGGGACAACGTCGGACAACGTGGGACAACGTGGGACATCGTGGGACAACGTGGGACAACGTGGGACAACGTGGGACAACGTGGGACAACGTGGGACACCGTTGGACACCGTGGGACACCGTTGGACACCGTTGGACATCGTTGGACACCGTGGGACAACGTGGGACAACGTGGGACAACGTGGGACAACGTGGGACATCGTGGGACAACGTGGGACAACGTGGGACAACGTGGGACAACGTGGGACATCGTGGGACAACGTGGGACAACGTGGGACAACGTGGGACATCGTGGGACAACGTGGGACAACGTGGGACATCGTGGGACAACGTGGGACAACGTGGGACACCGTTGGACACCGTTGGACACCGTTGGACACCGTTGGACATCGTTGGACACCGTGGGACAACGTGGGACAACGTGGGACAACGTGGGAAACCATGGAACAACGTGGGACAACGTGGGACACCGTTGGACATCGTTGGACATCGTTGGACACCGTGGGACAACGTGGGACAACGTGGGACAACGTGGGACAACGTCGGACAACGTGGGACAACGTGGGACAACGTGGGACAACGTGGGACAACGTGGGACAACGTGGGACAACGTGGGACAACGTGGGACAACGTGGGACAACGTGGGACATCGTGGGACAACGTGGGACAACGTGGGACAACGTGGGACAACGTGGGACACCGTGGGACAACGTGGGACAACGTGGGACAACGTGGGACAACGTGGGACAACGTGGGACAACGTGGGACAACGTGGGACATCGTGGGACAACGTGGGACAACGTGGGACAACGTGGGACACCGTTGGACACCGTTGGACACCGTTGGACACCGTTGGACATCGTTGGACACCGTGGGACAACGTGGGACAACGTGGGACAACGTGGGAAACCATGGAACAACGTGGGACAACGTGGGACACCGTTGGACATCGTTGGACATCGTTGGACACCGTGGGACAACGTGGGACAACGTGGGAAAACGTGGGACAACGTGGGACATCGTTGGACACCGTTGGACACCGTGGGACAACGTGGGACAACGTGGGACAACGTGGGACAACGTGGGACAACGTGGGACAACGTGGGACAACGTGGGACAACGTGGGACAACGTGGGACAACGTGGGACAACGTGGGACAACGTGGGACAACGTGGGACAACGTGGGACAACGTGGGACATCGTGGGACAACGTGGGACAACGTGGGACAACGTGGGACAACGTGGGACATCGTTGGACACCGTGGGACAACGTGGGACAACGTGGGACAACGTGGGACAACGTGGGACAACGTGGGACATCGTGGGACAACGTGGGACAACGTGGGACAACGTGGGACAACGTGGGACACCGTTGGACAACGTGGGACACCGTTGGACATCGTTGGACACCGTGGGACAACGTGGGACAACGTGGGACCACGTGGGACAACGTGGGACAACGTGGGACAACGTGGGACAACGTGGGACAACGTGGGACAACGTGGGACATCGTGGGACAACGTGGGACAACGTGGGACACCGTTGGACATAGTTGGACACCGTGGGACACCGTGGGACAACCATGGACAACGTGGGACAACGTGGGAAACCATGGAACAACGTGGGACAACGTGGGACATCGTGGGACAACGTGGGACAACGTGGGACAACGTGGGACACCGTTGGACACCGTTGGACACCGTTGGACACCGTTGGACATCGTTGGACACCGTGGGACAACGTGGGACAACGTGGGACAACGTGGGAAACCATGGAACAACGTGGGACAACGTGGGACAACGTGGGACAACGTGGGACAACGTGGGACAACGTGGGACATCGTGGGACAACGTGGGACAACGTGGGACAACGTGGGACAACGTGGGACAACGTGGGACACCGTTGGACACCGTGGGACAACGTGGGACAACGTGGGACAACGTGGGACAACGTGGGACAACGTGGGACAACGTGGGACACCGTTGGACACCGTGGGACACCGTTGGACATCGTTGGACACCGTGGGACAACGTGGGACAACGTGGGAAAACGTGGGACAACGTGGGACAACGTGGGACAACGTGGGACAACGTGGGAAAACGTGGGACAACGTGGGACAACGTGGGACAACGTGGGACAACGTGGGACAACGTGGGACAACGTGGGACAACGTGGGACAACGTGGGACAACGTGGGACAACGTGGGACATCGTGGGACAACGTGGGACAACGTGGGACAACGTGGGACAACGTGGGACAACGTGGGACACCGTTGGACATCGTTGGACACCGTGGGACAACGTGGGACAACGTGGGACAACGTGGGACACCGTTGGACACCGTTGGACACCGTTGGACACCGTTGGACATCGTTGGACACCGTGGGACAACGTGGGACAACGTGGGACAACGTGGGAAACCATGGAACAACGTGGGACAACGTGGGACACCGTTGGACATCGTTGGACAACGTGGGACAACGTGGGACAACGTGGGACAACGTGGGACAACGTGGGACAACGTGGGACAACGTGGGACAACGTGGGACACCGTTGGACACCGTGGGACACCGTTGGACACCGTTGGACATCGTTGGACACCGTGGGACAACGTGGGACAACGTGGGACAACGTGGGACAACGTGGGACAACGTGGGACAACGTGGGACAACGTGGGACATCGTGGGACAACGTGGGACAACGTGGGACAACGTGGGACACCGTTGGACACCGTTGGACACCGTTGGACACCGTTGGACATCGTTGGACACCGTGGGACAACGTGGGACATCGTTGGACATCGTTGGACACCGTGGGACAACGTGGGACAACGTGGGAAAACGTGGGACAACGTGGGACATCGTTGGACACCGTTGGACGCAGTGGGACAACGTGGGACAACGTGGGACAACGTGGGACAACGTGGGACAACGTGGGACAACGTGGGACAACGTGGGACAACGTGGGACAACGTGGGACAACGTGGGACAACGTGGGACAACGTGGGACAACGTGGGACAACGTGGGACATCGTTGGACAACGTGGGACAACGTGGGACAACGTGGGACAACGTGGGACAACGTGGGACACCGTTGGACATCGTTGGACACCGTGGGACAACGTGGGACAACGTGGGACAACGTGGGACACCGTTGGACACCGTTGGACACCGTTGGACACCGTTGGACATCGTTGGACACCGTGGGACAACGTGGGACAACGTGGGACAACGTGGGAAACCATGGAACAACGTGGGACAACGTGGGACACCGTTGGACATCGTTGGACAACGTGGGACAACGTGGGACAACGTGGGACAACGTGGGACAACGTGGGACAACGTGGGACATCGTGGGACAACGTGGGACAACGTGGGACAACGTGGGACAACGTGGGACATCGTTGGACACCGTGGGACAACGTGGGACAACGTGGGACAACGTGGGACAACGTGGGACAACGTGGGACATCGTGGGACAACGTGGGACAACGTGGGACAACGTGGGACAACGTGGGACACCGTTGGACAACGTGGGACACCGTTGGACATCGTTGGACACCGTGGGACAACGTGGGACAACGTGGGACCACGTGGGACAACGTGGGACAACGTGGGACAACGTGGGACAACGTGGGACAACGTGGGACAACGTGGGACATCGTGGGACAACGTGGGACAACGTGGGACACCGTTGGACATAGTTGGACACCGTGGGACACCGTGGGACAACGTGGGACAACGTGGGACAACGTGGGACAACGTGGGACAACGTGGGAAACCATGGAACAACGTGGGACAACGTGGGACACCGTTGGACATCGTTGGACAACGTGGGACAACGTGGGACAACGTGGGACAACGTGGGACAACGTGGGACAACGTGGGACAACGTGGGACACCGTTGGACACCGTGGGACACCGTTGGACACCGTTGGACATCGTTGGACACCGTGGGACAACGTGGGACAACGTGGGACACCGTGGGACAACGTGGGACAACGTGGGACAACGTGGGACAACGTGGGACAACGTGGGACAACGTGGGACAACGTGGGACACCGTTGGACAACGTGGGACACCGTTGGACAACGTGGGACACCGTTGGACATCGTTGGACACCGTGGGACAACGTGGGACACCGTTGGACATCGTTGGACACCGTGGGACAACGTGGGACAACGTGGGACAACTTGGGACACCGTTGGACACCGTTGGACACCGTTGGACACCGTTGGACATCGTTGGACACCGTGGGACAACGTGGGACAACGTGGGACAACGTGGGACAACGTGGGACAACGTGGGACATCGTGGGACAACGTGGGACAACGTGGGACAACGTGGGACACCGTTGGACATCGTTGGACACCGTGGGACAACGTGGGACAACGTGGGACAACGTGGGACAACGTGGGACACCGTTGGACACCGTTGGACACCGTTGGACATCGTTGGACACCGTGGGACAACGTGGGACAACGTGGGACAACGTGGGACAACGTGGGACAACGTGGGACAACGTGGGACAACGTGGGACAACGTGGGACATCGTGGGACAACGTGGGACAACGTGGGACAACGTGGGACAACGTGGGACAACGTGGGACACCGTTGGACACCGTTGGACACCGTTGGACACCGTTGCACATCGTTGGACAGCGTGGGACAACGTGGGACAACGTGGGACAACGTGGGAAACCATGGAACAACGTGGGACAACGTGGGACACCGTTGGACATCGTTGGACATCGTTGGACACCGTGGGACAACGTGGGACAACGTGGGAAAACGTGGGACAACGTGGGACACCGTTGGACATCGCTGGACACCGTTGGACATCGTTGGACACCGTGGGACAACGAGGGACAACGTGGGACAACGTGGGACAACGTGGGACATCGTGGGACAACGTGGGACAACGTGGGACAACGTGGGACATCGTGGGACAACGTGGGACAACGTGGGACAACGTGGGACATCGTGGGACAACGTGGGACAACGTGGGACAACGTGGGAAACCATGGAACAACGTGGGACAACGTGGGACACCGTTGGATATCGTTGGACATCGTTGGACACCGTGGGACAACGTGGGACAACGTGGGACAACGTGGGACAACGTCGGACAACGTGGGACAACGTGGGACAACGTGGGACAACGTGGGACACCGTTGGACACCGTTGGACACCGTTGGACACCGTTGGACATCGTTGGACACCGTGGGACAACGTGGGACAACGTGGGACAACGTGGGAAACCATGGAACAACGTGGGACAACGTGGGACACCGTTGGACATCGTTGGACATCGTTGGACACCGTGGGACAACGTGGGACAACGTGGGACAACGTGGGAAAACGTGGGACAACGTGGGACACCGTTGGACATCGCTGGACACCGTTGGACATCGTTGGACACCGTGGGACAACGTGGGACAACGTGGGACATCGTGGGACAACGTGGGACAACGTGGGACAACGTGGGACAACGTGGGACAACGTGGGACACCGTTGGACATCGTTGGACACCGTGGGACAACGTGGGACAACGTGGGACAACGTGGGACACCGTTGGACACCGTTGGACACCGTTGGACACCGTTGGACATCGTTGGACACCGTGGGACAACGTGGGACAACGTGGGACAACGTGGGAAACCATGGAACAACGTGGGACAACGTGGGACACCGTTGGACATCGTTGGACAACGTGGGACAACGTGGGACAACGTGGGACAACGTGGGACAACGTGGGACAACGTGGGACAACGTGGGACACCGTTGGACACCGTGGGACACCGTTGGACACCGTTGGACATCGTTGGACACCGTGGGACAACGTGGGACAACGTGGGACAACGTGGGACAACGTGGGACAACGTGGGACAACGTGGGACAACGTGGGACAACGTGGGACAACGTGGGACATCGTGGGACAACGTGGGACAACGTGGGACAACGTGGGACAACGTGGGACACCGTTGGACAACGTGGGACACCGTTGGACATCGTTGGACACCGTGGGACAACGTGGGACAACGTGGGACCACGTGGGACAACGTGGGACAACGTGGGACAACGTGGGACAACGTGGGACAACGTGGGACAACTTGGGACATCGTGGGACAACGTGGGACAACGTGGGACACCGTTGGACATCGTTGGACACCGTGGGACACCGTGGGACAACGTGGGACAACGTGGGACAACGTGGGACAACGTGGGACAACGTGGGACAACGTGGGACAACGTGGGACAACGTGGGACAACGTGGGACAACGTGGGACAACGTGGGACAACGTGGGACAACGTGGGACAACGTGGGACATCGTGGGACAACGTGGGACAACGTGGGACAACGTGGGACAACGTGGGACACCGTTGGACAACGTGGGACACCGTTGGACATCGTTGGACACCGTGGGACAACGTGGGACAACGTGGGACCACGTGGGACAACGTGGGACAACGTGGGACAACGTGGGACAACGTGGGACATCGTGGGACATCGTGGGACAACGTGGGACAACGTGGGACAACGTGGGACAACGTGGGACAACGTGGGACACCGTTGGACACCGTTGGACACCGTTGGACACCGTTGGACATCGTTGGACACCGTGGGACAACGTGGGACAACGTGGGACAACGTGGGAAACCATGGAACAACGTGGGACAACGTGGGACACCGTTGGACATCGTTGGACATCGTTGGACACCGTGGGACAACGTGGGACAACGTGGGAAAACGTGGGACAACGTGGGACACCGTTGGACATCGCTGGACACCGTTGGACATCGTTGGACACCGTGGGACAACGTGGGACAACGTGGGACAACGTGGGACAACGTGGGACAACGTGGGACAACGTGGGACAACGTGGGACAACGTGGGACAACGTGGGACAACGTGGGACAACGTGGGACAACGTGGGACATCGTGGGACAACGTGGGACAACGTGGGACAACGTGGGACAACGTGGGACAACGTGGGACACCGTTGGACATCGTTGGACACCGTGGGACAACGTGGGACAACGTGGGACAACGTGGGACACCGTTGGACAGCGTTGGACACCGTTGGACACCGTTGGACATCGTTGGACACCGTGGGACAACGTGGGACAACGTGGGACAACGTGGGAAACCATGGAACAACGTGGGACAACGTGGGACACCGTTGGACATCGTTGGACAACGTGGGACAACGTGGGACAACGTGGGACAACGTGGGACAACGTGGGACAACGTGGGACAACGTGGGACACCGTTGGACACCGTGGGACACCGTTGGACACCGTTGGACATCGTTGGACACCGTGGGACAACGTGGGACAACGTGGGACAACGTGGGACAACGTGGGACAACGTGGGACAACGTGGGACACCGTTGGACATCGTTGGACATCGTTGGACATCGTTGGACATCGTGGGACACCGTTGGACATCGTTGGACATCGTTGGACACCGTTGGACACCGTTGGACAACGTGGGACATCGTGGGACAACGTGGGACAACGTGGGACACCGTGGGACAACGTGGGACACCGTTGGACACCGTGGGACACCGTTGGACACCGTTGGACACCGTTGGACATCGTTGGACATCGTTGGACACCGTGGGACACCGTTGGAGACCGTTGGACACCGTTGGACATCGTTGGACATCGTTGGACATCGTGGGACACCGTTGGACATCGTTGGACATCGTTGGACACCGTTGGACATCGTTGGACACCGTTGGACATCGTTGGACATCGTTGGACATCGTGGGACACCGTTGGACATCGTTGGACATCGTTGGACACCGTGGGACAACGTGGGACAACGTGGGACAACGTGGGAAACCATGGAACAACGTGGGACAACGTGGGACACCGTTGGACATCGTTGGACAACGTGGGACAACGTGGGACAACGTGGGACAACGTGGGACAACGTGGGACAACGTGGGACAACGTGGGACACCGTTGGACACCGTGGGACACCGTTGGACACCGTTGGACATCGTTGGACACCGTGGGACAACGTGGGACAACGTGGGACAACGTGGGACAACGTGGGACAACGTGGGACAACGTGGGACAACGTGGGACAACGTGGGACAACGTGGGACAACGTGGGACAACGTGGGACAACGTGGGACAACGTGGGACACCGTTGGACACCGTGGGACACCGTTGGACACCGTTGGACATCGTTGGACATCGTTGGACATCGTTGGACATCGTTGGACACCGTTGGACACCGTTGGACACCGTTGGACATCGTTGGACACCGTGGGACAACGTGGGACAACGTGGGACAACGTGGGACAACGTGGGACAACGTGGGACAACGTGGGACATCGTGGGACAACGTGGGACAACGTGGGACAACGTGGGACAACGTGGGACAACGTGGGACACCGTTGGACACCGTGGGACACCGTTGGACACCGTTGGACATCGTTGGACACCGTGGGACAACGTGGGACAACGTGGGACAACGTGGGACATCGTGGGACAACGTGGGACAACGTGGGACAACGTGGGACAACGTGGGACATCGTGGGACAACGTGGGACAACGTGGGACAACGTGGGACATCGTGGGACTACGTGGGACAACGTGGGACAACGTGGGACAACGTGGGACAACGTGGGACACCGTTGGACACCGTTGGACACCGTTGGACACCGTTGTACATCGTTGGACACCGTGGGACAACGTGGGACAACGTGGGACAACGTGGGAAACCATGGAACAACGTGGGACAACGTGGGACACCGTTGGACATCGTTGGACATCGTTGGACACCGTGGGACAACGTGGGACAACGTGGGACAACGTGGGACAACGTCGGACAACGTGGGACAACGTGGGACATCGTGGGACAACGTGGGACAACGTGGGACAACGTGGGACAACGTGGGACAACGTGGGACACCGTTGGACACCGTGGGACACCGTTGGACATCGTTGGACACCGTGGGACAACGTGGGACAACGTGGGACAACGTGGGACAACGTGGGACAACGTGGGACAACGTGGGACAACGTGGGACAACGTGGGACAACGTCGGACAACGTGGGACAACGTGGGACATCGTGGGACAACGTGGGACAACGTGGGACAACGTGGGACAACGTGGGACAACGTGGGACACCGTTGGACACCGTGGGACACCGTTGGACATCGTTGGACACCGTTGGACACCGTGGGACACCGTTGGACACCGTTGGACATCGTTGGACATCGTTGGACATCGTTGGACATCGTTGGACACCGTTGGACACCGTTGGACACCGTTGGACATCGTTGGACACCGTGGGACAACGTGGGACAACGTGGGACAACGTGGGACAACGTGGGACAACGTGGGACAACGTCGGACAACGTGGGACAACGTGGGACATCGTGGGACAACGTGGGACAACGTGGGACAACGTGGGACAACGTGGGACAACGTGGGACACCGTTGGACACCGTGGGACACCGTTGGACACCGTTGGACATCGTTGGACACCGTGGGACAACGTGGGACAACGTGGGACAACGTGGGACAACGTGGGACATCGTGGGACAACGTGGGACAACGTGGGACAACGTGGGACAACGTGGGACATCGTGGGACAACGTGGGACAACGTGGGACAACGTGGGACATCGTGGGACAACGTGGGACAACGTGGGACATCGTGGGACAACGTGGGACAACGTGGGACACCGTTGGACACCGTTGGACACCGTTGGACACCGTTGGACATCGTTGGACACCGTGGGACAACGTGGGACAACGTGGGAAACCATGGAACAACGTGGGACAACGTGGGACACCGTTGGACATCGTTGGACATCGTTGGACACCGTGGGACAACGTGGGACAACGTGGGACAACGTGGGACAACGTCGGACAACGTGGGACAACGTGGGACAACGTGGGACAACGTGGGACAACGTGGGACAACGTGGGACAACGTGGGACAACGTGGGACAACGTGGGACAACGTGGGACATCGTGGGACAACGTGGGACAACGTGGGACAACGTGGGACAACGTGGGACACCGTGGGACAACGCGGGACAACGTGGGACAACGTGGGACAACGTGGGACAACGTGGGACAACGTGGGACAACGTGGGACATCGTGGGACAACGTGGGACAACGTGGGACAACGTGGGACACCGTTGGACACCGTTGGACACCGTTGGACACCGTTGGACATCGTTGGACACCGTGGGACAACGTGGGACAACGTGGGACAACGTGGGAAACCATGGAACAACGTGGGACAACGTGGGACACCGTTGGACATCGTTGGACATCGTTGGACACCGTGGGACAACGTGGGACAACGTGGGAAAACGTGGGACAACGTGGGACATCGTTGGACACCGTTGGACACCGTGGGACAACGTGGGACAACGTGGGACAACGTGGGACAACGTGGGACAACGTGGGACAACGTGGGACAACGTGGGACAACGTGGGACAACGTGGGACAACGTGGGACAACGTGGGACAACGTGGGACAACGTGGGACAACGTGGGACAACGTGGGACATCGTGGGACAACGTGGGACAACGTGGGACAACGTGGGACAACGTGGGACATCGTTGGACACCGTGGGACAACGTGGGACAACGTGGGACAACGTGGGACAACGTGGGACACCGTTGGACACCGTTGGACACCGTTGGACACCGTTGGACATCGTTGGACACCGTGGGACAACGTGGGACAACGTGGGACAACGTGGGAAACCATGGAACAACGTGGGACAACGTGGGACACCGTTGGACATCGTTGGACATCGTTGGACACCGTGGGACAACGTGGGACAACGTGGGAAAACGTGGGACAACGTGGGACATCGTTGGACACCGTTGGACACCGTGGGACAACGTGGGACAACGTGGGACAACGTGGGACAACGTGGGACAACGTGGGACAACGTGGGACAACGTGGGACAACGTGGGACAACGTGGGACAACGTGGGACAACGTGGGACAACGTGGGACAACGTGGGACAACGTGGGACAACGTGGGACATCGTGGGACAACGTGGGACAACGTGGGACAACGTGGGACAACGTGGGACATCGTGGGACAACGTGGGACAACGTGGGACACCGTTGGACATAGTTGGACACCGTGGGACACCGTGGGACAACCATGGACAACGTGGGACAACGTGGGACAACGTGGGACAACGTGGGACAACGTGGGAAACCATGGAACAACGTGGGACAACGTGGGACACCGTTGGACATCGTTGGACAACGTGGGACAACGTGGGACAACGTGGGACAACGTGGGACAACGTGGGACAACGTGGGACAACGTGGGACACCGTTGGACACCGTGGGACACCGTTGGACACCGTTGGACATCGTTGGACACCGTGGGACAACGTGGGACAACGTGGGACAACGTGGGACAACGTGGGACAACGTGGGACAACGTGGGACAACGTGGGACAACGTGGGACAACGTGGGACACCGTTGGACAACGTGGGACACCGTTGGACATCGTTGGACACCGTGGGACAACGTGGGACACCGTTGGACATCGTTGGACACCGTGGGACAACGTGGGACAACGTGGGACAACTTGGGACACCGTTGGACACCGTTGGACACCGTCGGACACCGTTGGACATCGTTGGACACCGTGGGACAACGTGGGACAACGTGGGACAACGTGGGACAACGTGGGACAACGTGGGACATCGTGGGACAACGTGGGACAACGTGGGACAACGTGGGACACCGTTGGACATCGTTGGACACCGTGGGACAACGTGGGACAACGTGGGACAACGTGGGACAACGTGGGACACCGTTGGACACCGTTGGACACCGTTGGACATCGTTGGACACCGTGGGACAACGTGGGACAACGTGGGACAACGTGGGACAACGTGGGACACCGTTGGACACCGTTGGACACCGTTGGACATCGTTGGACACCGTGGGACAACGTGGGACAACGTGGGACAACGTGGGACAACGTGGGACAACGTGGGACAACGTGGGACAACGTGGGACAACGTGGGACAACGTGGGACAACGTGGGACAACGTGGGACAACGTGGGACATCGTGGGACAACGTGGGACAACGTGGGACAACGTGGGACATCGTTGGACACCGTTGGACACCGTGGGACAACGTGGGACAACGTGGGACAACGTGGGACAACGTGGGACAACGTGGGACAACGTGGGACAACGTGGGACAACGTGGGACAACGTGGGACAACGTTGGACAACGTGGGACAACGTTGGACATCGTTGGACACCGTGGGACAACGTGGGACAACGTGGGACAACGTGGGAAACCATGGAACAACGTGGGACAACGTGGGACACCGTTGGACATCGTTGGACAACGTGGGACAACGTGGGACCACGTGGGACAACGTGGGACAACGTGGGACAACGTGGGACACCGTTGGACACCGTGGGACACCGTTGGACACCGTTGGACATCGTTGGACACCGTGGGACAACGTGGGACAACGTGGGACAACGTGGGACAACGTGGGACAACGTGGGACAACGTGGGACAACGTGGGACAACGTGGGACAACGTGGGACAACGTGGGACAACGTGGGACAACGTGGGACAACGTGGGACAACGTGGGACAACGTGGGACAACGTGGGACAACGTGGGACATCGTGGGACAACGTGGGACAACGTGGGACAACGTTGGACACCGTGGGACACCGTTGGACACCGTTGGACACCGTGGGACACCGTTGGACACCGTTGGACATCGTTGGACACCGTGGGACAACGTGGGACAACGTGGGACAACGTGGGACAACGTGGGACATCGTGGGACAACGTGGGACAACGTGGGACAACGTGGGACAACGTGGGACATCGTGGGACAACGTGGGACAACGTGGGACAACGTGGGACATCGTGGGACAACGTGGGACAACGTGGGACAACGTGGGACAAAGTGGGACAACGTGGGACACCGTTGGACACCGTTGGACACCGTTGGACACCGTTGGACATCGTTGGACACCGTGGGACAACGTGGGACAACGTGGGACAACGTGGGAAACCATGGAACAACGTGGGACAACGTGGGACACCGTTGGACACCGTTGGACATCGTTGGACACCGTGGGACAACGTGGGACAACGTGGGACAACGTGGGACAACGTCGGACAACGTGGGACAACGTGGGAGATCGTGGGACAACGTGGGACAACGTGGGACAACGTGGGACAACGTGGGACAACGTGGGACACCGTTGGACACCGTGGGACACCGTTGGACACCGTTGGACATCGTTGGACACCGTGGGACAACGTGGGACAACGTGGGACAACGTGGGACAACGTGGGACATCGTGGGACAACGTGGGACAACGTGGGACAACGTGGGACAACGTGGGACATCGTGGGACAACGTGGGACAACGTGGGACAACGTGGGACATCGTGGGACAACGTGGGACAACGTGGGACAACGTGGGACAACGTGGGACATCGTGGGACAACGTGGGACAACGTGGGACAACGTGGGACATCGTGGGACAACGTGGGACAACGTGGGACAACGTGGGACAACGTGGGACAACGTGGGACAACGTGGGACAACGTGGGACATCGTGGGACAACGTGGGACAACGTGGGACAACGTGGGACATCGTGGGACAACGTGGGACAACGTGGGACAACGTGGGACAACGTGGGACAACGTGGGACACCGTTGGACACCGTTGGACACCGTTGGACACCGTTGGACATCGTTGGACACCGTGGGACAACGTGGGACAACGTGGGACAACGTGGGAAACCATGGAACAACGTGGGACAACGTGGGACACCGTTGGACATCGTTGGACATCGTTGGACACCGTGGGACAACGTGGGACAACGTGGGACAACGTGGGACAACGTCGGACAACGTGGGACAACGTGGGACATCGTGGGACAACGTGGGACAACGTGGGACAACGTGGGACAACGTGGGACAACGTGGGACATCGTGGGACAACGTGGGACAACGTTGGACATCGTGGGACAACGTGGGACAACGTGGGACAACGTGGGACAACGTGGGACAACGTCGGACAACGTGGGACAACGTGGGACAACGTGGGACAACGTGGGACAACGTGGGACAACGTGGGACAACGTGGGACAACGTGGGACAACGTGGGACAACGTGGGACATCGTGGGACAACGTGGGACAACGTGGGACAACGTGGGACAACGTGGGACACCGTGGGACAACGTGGGACAACGTGGGACAACGTGGGACAACGTGAGACAACGTGGGACAACGTGGGACAACGTGGGACATCGTGGGACAACGTGGGACAACGTGGGACAACGTGGGACACCGTTGGACACCGTTGGACACCGTTGGACACCGTTGGACATCGTTGGACACCGTGGGACAACGTGGGACAACGTGGGACAACGTGGGACTACGTGGGACAACGTGGGACAACGTGGGACAACGTGGGACATCGTGGGACAACGTGGGACAACGTGGGACAACGTGGGACAACGTGGGACACCGTTGGACATCGTTGGACACCGTGGGACAACGTGGGACAACGTGGGACAACGTGGGACACCGTTGGACACCGTTGGACACCGTTGGACACCGTTGGACATCGTTGGACACCGTGGGACAACGTGGGACAACGTGGGACAACGTGGGAAACCATGGAACAACGTGGGACAACGTGGGACAACGTGGGACATCGTTGGACACCGTGGGACAACGTGGGACAACGTGGGACAACGTGGGACAACGTGGGACAACGTGGGACATCGTGGGACAACGTGGGACAACGTGGGACAACGTGGGACAACGTGGGACAACGTGGGACAACGTGGGACACCGTTGGACATAGTTGGACACCGTGGGACACCGTGGGACAACGTGGGACAACGTGGGACAACGTGGGACAACGTGGGACAACGTGGGAAACCATGGAACAACGTGGGACAACGTGGGACACCGTTGAACATCGTTGGACAACGTGGGACAACGTGGGACAACGTGGGACAACGTGGGACAACGTGGGACAACGTGGGACAACGTGGGACAACGTGGGACACCGTTGGACACCGTGGGACACCGTTGGACACCGTTGGACATCGTTGGACACCGTGGGACAACGTGGGACAACGTGGGACAACGTGGGACACCGTTGGACACCGTTGGACACCGTTGGACATCGTTGGACACCGTGGGACAACGTGGGACAACGTGGGACAACGTGGGACAACGTGGGACAACGTGGGACATCGTGGGACAACGTGGGACAACGTGGGACAACGTGGGACACCGTTGGACATCGTTGGACACCGTGGGACAACGTGGGACAACGTGGGACAACGTGGGACAACGTGGGACACCGTGGGACAACGTGGGAAACCATGGAACAACGTGGGACAACGTGGGACACCGTTGGACATCGTTGGACAACGTGGGACAACGTGGGACAACGTGGGACAACGTGGGACAACGTGGGACAACGTGGGACAACGTGGGACAACGTGGGACAACGTGGGACAACGTGGGACAACGTGGGACAACGTGGGACACCGTTGGACACCGTGGGACACCGTTGGACACCGTTGGACATCGTTGGACACCGTGGGACAACGTGGGACAACGTGGGACAACGTGGGACACCGTTGGACACCGTTGGACACCGTTGGACATCGTTGGACACCGTGGGACAACGTGGGACAACGTGGGACAACGTGGGACAACGTGGGACAACGTGGGACATCGTGGGACAACGTGGGACAACGTGGGACAACGTGGGACACCGTTGGACATCGTTGGACACCGTGGGACAACGTGGGACAACGTGGGACAACGTGGGACAACGTGGGACACCGTTGGACACCGTTGGACACCGTTGGACATCGTTGGACACCGTGGGACAACGTGGGACAACGTGGGACAACGTGGGACAACGTGGGACAACGTGGGACAACGTGGGACAACGTGGGACAACGTGGGACAACGTGGGACAACGTGGGACAACGTGGGACAACGTGGGACATCGTGGGACAACGTGGGACAGCGTGGGACAACGTGGGACATCGTTGGACACCGTTGGACACCGTGGGACAACGTGGGACAACGTGGGACAACGTGGGACAACGTGGGACAACGTGGGACAACGTGGGACAACGTGGGACAACGTGGGACAACGTGGGACAACGTGGGACACCGTTGGACATCGTTGGACACCGTGGGACAACGTGGGACAACGTGGGACAACGTGGGAAACCATGGAACAACGTGGGACAACGTGGGACACCGTTGGACATCGTTGGACAACGTGGGACAACGTGGGACAACGTGGGACAACGTGGGACAACGTGGGACAACGTGGGACAACGTGGGACAACGTGGGACAACGTGGGACACCGTTGGACATCGTTGGACACCGTGGGACAACGTGGGACAACGTGGGACCACGTGGGACAACGTGGGACAACGTGGGACAACGTGGGACAACTTGGGACAACGTGGGACAACGTGGGACAACGTGGGACATCGTGGGACAACGTGGGACAACGTGGAACAACGTGGGACAACGTGGGACAACGTGGGACACCGTTGGACATCGTTGGACACCGTGGGACACCGTGGGACAACGTGGGACAACGTGGGACAACGTGGGACAACGTGGGACAACGTGGGAAACCATGGAACAACGTGGGACAACGTGGGACACCGTTGGACATCGTTGGACAACGTGGGACAACGTGGGACCACGTGGGACAACGTGGGACAACGTGGGACAACGTGGGACACCGTTGGACACCGTGGGACACCGTTGGACACCGTTGGACATCGTTGGACACCGTGGGACAACGTGGGACAACGTGGGACAACGTGGGACAACGTGGGACAACGTGGGACAACGTGGGACAACGTGGGACAACGTGGGACAACGTGGGACAACGTGGGACAACGTGGGACAACGTGGGACACCGTTGGACAACGTGGGACACCGTTGGACATCGTTGGACACCGTGGGACAACGTGGGACAACGTGGGACAACGTGGGACAACGTGGGACAACGTGGGACACCGTTGGACATCGTTGGACATCGTTGGACATCGTTGGACATCGTTGGACACCGTTGGACACCGTTGGACACCGTTGGACATCGTTGGACACCGTGGGACAACGTGGGACAACGTGGGACAACGTGGGACAACGTGGGACAACGTGGGACAACGTGGGACATCGTGGGACAACGTGGGACAACGTGGGACAACGTGGGACAACGTGGGACAACGTGGGACACCGTTGGACACCGTGGGACACCGTTGGACACCGTTGGACATCGTTGGACACCGTGGGACAACGTGGGACAACGTGGGACAACGTGGGACAACGTGGGACATCGTGGGACAACGTGGGACAACGTGGGACAACGTGGGACAACGTGGGTCATCGTGGGACAACGTGGGACAACGTGGGAAACCATGGAACAACGTGGGACAACGTGGGACACCGTTGGACATCGTTGGACATCGTTGGACACCGTGGGACAACGTGGGACAACGTGGGACAACGTGGGACAACGTCGGACAACGTGGGACAACGTGGGACATCGTGGGACAACGTGGGACAACGTGGGACAACGTGGGACAACGTGGGACAACGTGGGACACCGTTGGACACCGTGGGACACCGTTGGACACCGTTGGACATCGTTGGACACCGTGGGACAACGTGGGACAACGTGGGACAACGTGGGACAACGTGGGACAT
This sequence comes from Bombus terrestris, assembly GCF_910591885.1. NCBI lineage: Eukaryota > Metazoa > Arthropoda > Insecta > Hymenoptera > Apidae > Bombus > Bombus terrestris. Next base: position 126,363 of record NW_025963601.1, read on the forward strand.
CGTGGGACAACGTGGGACAACGTGGGACAACGTGGGACAACGTGGGACATCGTGGGACAACGTGGGACAACGTGGGACAACGTGGGACACCGTTGGACACCGTTGGACACCGTTGGACATCGTTGGACACCGTGGGACAACGTGGGACAACGTGGGACAACGTGGGACAACGTGGGACAACGTGGGACAACGTGGGACAACGTGGGACAACGTGGGACAACGTGGGACAACGTGGGACAACGTGGGACAACGTGGGACATCGTGGGACAACGTGGGACAACGTGGGACAACGTGGGACATCGTTGGACACCGTTGGACACCGTGGGACAACGTGGGACAACGTGGGACAACGTGGGACAACGTGGGACAACGTGGGACAACGTGGGACAACGTGGGACAACGTGGGACAACGTGGGACAACGTGGGACACCGTTGGACATCGTTGGACACCGTGGGACAACGTGGGACAACGTGGGACAACGTGGGAAACCATGGAACAACGTGGGACAACGTGGGACACCGTTGGACATCGTTGGACAACGTGGGACAACGTGGGACAACGTGGGACAACGTGGGACAACGTGGGACAACGTGGGACAACGTGGGACAACGTGGGACACCGTTGGACATCGTTGGACACCGTGGGACAACGTGGGACAACGTGAGACCACGTGGGACAACGTGGGACAACGTGGGACAACGTGGGACAACTTGGGACAACGTGGGACAACGTGGGACAACGTGGGACATCGTGGGACAACGTGGGACAACGTGGAACAACGTGGGACAACGTGGGACAACGTGGGACACCGTTGGACATCGTTGGACACCGTGGGACACCGTGGGACAACGTGGGACAACGTGGGACAACGTGGGACAACGTGGGACAACGTGGGAAACCATGGAACAACGTGGGACAACGTGGGACACCGTTGGACATCGTTGGACAACGTGGGACAACGTGGGACCACGTGGGACAACGTGGGACAACGTGGGACAACGTGGGACACCGTTGGACACCGTGGGACACCGTTGGACACCGTTGGACATCGTTGGACACCGTGGGACAACGTGGGACAACGTGGGACAACGTGGGACAACGTGGGACACCGTTGGACATCGTTGGACATCGTTGGACATCGTTGGACATCGTTGGACACCGTTGGACACCGTTGGACACCGTTGGACATCGTTGGACACCGTGGGACAACGTGGGACAACGTGGGACAACGTGGGACAACGTGGGACAACGTGGGACAACGTGGGACATCGTGGGACAACGTGGGACAACGTGGGACAACGTGGGACAACGTGGGACAACGTGGGACAACGTGGGACAACGTGGGACAACGTGGGACATCGTGGGACAACGTGGGACAACGTGGGACAACGTGGGACAACGTGGGACAACGTGGGACACCGTTGGACACCGTGGGACACCGTTGGACACCGTTGGACATCGTTGGACACCGTGGGACAACGTGGGACAACGTGGGACAACGTGGGAAACCATGGAACAACGTGGGACAACGTGGGACACCGTTGGACATCGTTGGACATCGTTGGACACCGTGGGACAACGTGGGACAACGTGGGACAACGTGGGACAACGTCGGACAACGTGGGACAACGTGGGACATCGTGGGACAACGTGGGACAACGTGGGACAACGTGGGACAACGTGGGACAACGTGGGACACCGTTGGACACCGTGGGACACCGTTGGACACCGTTGGACATCGTGGGACACCGTGGGACAACGTGGGACAACGTGGGACAACGTGGGACAACGTGGGACATCGTGGGACAACGTGGGACAACGTGGGACAACGTGGGACAACGTGGGACATCGTGGGACAACGTGGGACAACGTGGGACAACGTGGGACATCGTGGGACAACGTGGGACAACGTGGGACAACGTGGGACAACGTGGGACATCGTGGGACAACGTGGGACAACGTGGGACAACGTGGGACATCGTGGGACAACGTGGGACAACGTGGGACAACGTGGGACAACGTGGGACAACGTGGGACACCGTTGGACACCGTTGGACACCGTTGGACACCGTTGGACACCGTTGGACATCGTTGGACACCGTGGGACAACGTGGGACAACGTGGGACAACGTGGGACAACGTGGGAAACCATGGAACAACGTGGGACAACGTGGGACACCGTTGGACATCGTTGGACATCGTTGGACACCGTGGGACAACGTGGGACAACGTGGGACAACGTGGGACAACGTCGGACAACGTGGGACAACGTGGGACAACGTGGGACAACGTGGGACAACGTGGGACAACGTGGGACAACGTGGGACAACGTGGGACAACGTGGGACATCGTGGGACAACGTGGGACAACGTGGGACAACGTGGGACAACGTGGGACATCGTTGGACACCGTTGGACACCGTGGGACAACGTGGGACAACGTGGGACAACGTGGGACAACGTGGGACAACGTGGGACAACGTGGGACAACGTGGGACAACGTGGGACAACGTGGGACAACGTGGGACAACGTGGGACACCGTTGGACATCGTTGGACAACGTGGGACAACGTGGGACAACGTGGGACAACGTGGGACAACGTGGGACACCGTTGGACACCGTTGGACATCGTTGGACACCGTGGGACAACGTGGGACAACGTGGGACAACGTGGGACAACGTGGGACAACGTGGGACAACGTGGGACAACGTGGGACAACGTGGGACAACGTGGGACATCGTGGGACAACGTGGGACAACGTGGGACAACGTGGGACAACGTGGGACATCGTGGGACAACGTGGGACAACGTGGGACAACGTGGGACACCGTTGGACACCGTTGGACACCGTTGGACACCGTTGGACATCGTTGGACACCGTGGGACAACGTGGGACAACGTGGGACAACGTGGGACAACGTGGGACAACGTGGGACAACGTGGGACAACGTGGGACAACGTGGGACAACGTGGGACAACGTGGGACAACGTGGGACATCGTGGGACAACGTGGGACTACGTGGGACAACGTGGGACAACGTGGGACAACGTGGGACACCGTTGGACATCGTTGGACACCGTGGGACAACGTGGGACAACGTGGGACAACGTGGGACACCGCTGGACACCGTGGGACAACGTGGGACAACGTGGGACATCGTGGGACAACGTGGGACAACGTGGGACAACGTGGGACAACGTGGGACAACGTGGGACACCGTTGGACAACGTGGGACACCGTTGGACATCGTTGGACACCGTGGGACAACGTGGGACAACGTGGGACCACGTGGGACAACGTGGGACAACGTGGGACAACGTGGGACAACGTGGGACAACGTGGGACAACGTGGGACAACGTGGGACATCGTGGGACAACGTGGGACAACGTGGGACACCGTTGGACATCGTTGGACACCGTGGGACACCGTGGGACAACGTGGGACAACGTGGGACAACGTGGGACAACGTGGGACAACGTGGGACAACGTGGGACAACGTGGGACAACGTGGGACAACGTGGGACAACGTGGGACAACGTGGGACAACGTGGGACAACGTGGGACATCGTGGGACAACGTGGGACAACGTGGGACAACGTGGGACAACGTGGGACAACGTGGGACACCGTTGGACACCGTTGGACACCGTTGGACACCGTTGGACATCGTTGGACACCGTGGGACAACGTGGGACAACGTGGGACAACGTGGGAAACCATGGAACAACGTGGGACAACGTGGGACACCGTTGGACATCGTTGGACATCGTTGGACACCGTGGGACAACGTGGGACAACGTGGGAAAACGTGGGACAACGTGGGACACCGTTGGACATCGCTGGACACCGTTGGACATCGTTGGACACCGTGGGACAACGTGGGACAACGTGGGACAACGTGGGACAACGTGGGACAACGTGGGACAACGTGGGACAACGTGGGACAACGTGGGACAACGTGGGACAACGTGGGACAACGTTGGACATCGTTGGACATCGTTGGACATCGTGGGACACCGTTGGACATCGTTGGACATCGTTGGACACCGTTGGACACCGTTGGACAACGTGGGACATCGTGGGACAACGTGGGACAACGTGGGACAACGTGGGACAACGTGGGACACCGTTGGACACCGTGGGACACCGTTGGACACCGTTGGACACCGTTGGACATCGTTGGACATCGTTGGACACCGTGGGACAACGTGGGACACCGTTGGACACCGTGGGACAACGTGGGACAACGTGGGACATCGTGGGACAACGTGGGACAACGTGGGACAACGTGGGACAACGTGGGACACCGTTGGACAACGTGGGACACCGTTGGACATCGTTGGACACCGTGGGACATCGTTGGACATCGTTGGACACCGTGGGACAACGTGGGACACCGTTGGACACCGTGGGACAACGTGGGACAACGTGGGACATCGTGGGACAACGTGGGACAACGTGGGACAACGTGGGACAACGTGGGACACCGTTGGACAACGTGGGACACCGTTGGACATCGTTGGACACCGTGGGACAACGTGGGACAACGTGGGACCACGTGGGACAACGTGGGACAACGTGGGACAACGTGGGACAACGTGGGACAACGTGGGACAACGTGGGACAACGTGGGACATCGTGGGACAACGTGGGACAACGTGGGACACCGTTGGACATCGTTGGACACCGTGGGACACCGTGGGACAACGTGGGACAACGTGGGACAACGTGGGACAACGTGGGACAACGTGGGACAACGTGGGACAACGTGGGACAACGTGGGACAACGTGGGACAACGTGGGACAACGTGGGACAACGTGGGACAACGTGGGACATCGTGGGACAACGTGGGACAACGTGGGACAACGTGGGACAACGTGGGACACCGTTGGACACCGTTGGACACCGTTGGACACCGTTGGACATCGTTGGACACCGTGGGACAACGTGGGACAACGTGGGACAACGTGGGAAACCATGGAACAACGTGGGACAACGTGGGACACCGTTGGACATCGTTGGACATCGTTGGACACCGTGGGACAACGTGGGACAACGTGGGAAAACGTGGGACAACGTGGGACACCGTTGGACATCGCTGGACACCGTGGGACAACGTGGGACAACGTGGGACAACGTGGGACAACGTGGGACAACGTGGGACACCGTTGGACATCGTTGGACACCGTGGGACAACGTGGGACAACGTGGGACAACGTGGGAAACCATGGAACAACGTGGGACAACGTGGGACACCGTTGGACATCGTTGGACAACGTGGGACAACGTGGGACAACGTGGGACAACGTGGGACAACGTGGGACAACGTGGGACAACGTGGGACAACGTGGGACAACGTGGGACACCGTTGGACATCGTTGGACACCGTGGGACAACGTGGGACAACGTGGGACCACGTGGGACAACGTGGGACAACGTGGGACAACGTGGGACAACTTGGGACAACGTGGGACAACGTGGGACAACGTGGGACATCGTGGGACAACGTGGGACAACGTGGAACAACGTGGGACAACGTGGGACAACGTGGGACACCGTTGGACATCGTTGGACACCGTGGGACACCGTGGGACAACGTGGGACAACGTGGGACAACGTGGGACAACGTGGGACAACGTGGGAAACCATGGAACAACGTGGGACAACGTGGGACACCGTTGGACATCGTTGGACAACGTGGGACAACGTGGGACCACGTGGGACAACGTGGGACAACGTGGGACAACGTGGGACACCGTTGGACACCGTGGGACACCGTTGGACACCGTTGGACATCGTTGGACACCGTGGGACAACGTGGGACAACGTGGGACAACGTGGGACAACGTGGGACAACGTGGGACAACGTGGGACAACGTGGGACAACGTGGGACAACGTGGGACAACGTGGGACAACGTGGGACAACGTGGGACACCGTTGGACAACGTGGGACACCGTTGGACATCGTTGGACACCGTGGGACAACGTGGGACAACGTGGGACAACGTGGGACAACGTGGGACAACGTGGGACACCGTTGGACATCGTTGGACATCGTTGGACATCGTTGGACATCGTTGGACACCGTTGGACACCGTTGGACACCGTTGGACATCGTTGGACACCGTGGGACAACGTGGGACAACGTGGGACAACGTGGGACAACGTGGGACAACGTGGGACAACGTGGGACATCGTGGGACAACGTGGGACAACGTGGGACAACGTGGGACAACGTGGGACAACGTGGGACACCGTGGGACACCGTGGGACACCGTTGGACACCGTTGGACATCGTTGGACACCGTGGGACAACGTGGGACAACGTGGGACAACGTGGGACAACGTGGGACATCGTGGGACAACGTGGGACAACGTGGGACAACGTGGGACAACGTGGGACATCGTGGGACAACGTGGGACAACGTGGGAAACCATGGAACAACGTGGGACAACGTGGGACACCGTTGGACATCGTTGGACATCGTTGGACACCGTGGGACAACGTGGGACAACGTGGGACAACGTGGGACAACGTCGGACAACGTGGGACAACGTGGGACATCGTGGGACAACGTGGGACAACGTGGGACAACGTGGGACAACGTGGGACAACGTGGGACACCGTGGGACACCGTGGGACACCGTTGGACACCGTTGGACATCGTTGGACACCGTGGGACAACGTGGGACAACGTGGGACAACGTGGGACAACGTGGGACATCGTGGGACAACGTGGGACAACGTGGGACAACGTGGGACAACGTGGGACATCGTGGGACAACGTGGGACAACGTGGGACAACGTGGGACATCGTGGGACAACGTGGGACAACGTGGGACAACGTGGGACAACGTGGGACATCGTGGGACAACGTGGGACAACGTGGGACAACGTGGGACATCGTGGGACAACGTGGGACAACGTGGGACAACGTGGGACAACGTGGGACAACGTGGGACACCGTTGGACACCGTTGGACACCGTTGGACACCGTTGGACATCGTTGGACACCGTGGGACAACGTGGGACAACGTGGGACAACGTGGGAAACCATGGAACAACGTGGGACAACGTGGGACACCGTTGGACATCGTTGGACATCGTTGGACACCGTGGGACAACGTGGGACAACGTGGGACAACGTGGGACAACGTCGGACAACGTGGGACAACGTGGGACAACGTGGGACAACGTGGGACAACGTGGGACAACGTGGGACAACGTGGGACAACGTGGGACAACGTGGGACAGCGTGGGACATCGTGGGACAACGTGGGACAACGTGGGACAACGTGGGACAACGTGGGACATCGTTGGACACCGTTGGACACCGTGGGACAACGTGGGACAACGTGGGACAACGTGGGACAACGTGGGACAACGTGGGACAACGTGGGACAACGTGGGACAACGTGGGACAACGTGGGACAACGTGGGACAACGTGGGACACCGTTGGACATCGTTGGACAACGTGGGACAACGTGGGACAACGTGGGACAACGTGGGACAACGTGGGACACCGTTGGACACCGTTGGACATCGTTGGACACCGTGGGACAACGTGGGACAACGTGGGACAACGTGGGACAACGTGGGACAACGTGGGACAACGTGGGACAACGTGGGACAACGTGGGACAACGTGGGACAACGTGGGACATCGTGGGACAACGTGGGACAACGTGGGACAACGTGGGACAACGTGGGACATCGTGGGACAACGTGGGACAACGTGGGACAACGTGGGACACCGTTGGACACCGTTGGACACCGTTGGACACCGTTGGACATCGTTGGACACCGTGGGACAACGTGGGACAACGTGGGACAACGTGGGACAACGTGGGACAACGTGGGACAACGTGGGACAACGTGGGACAACGTGGGACAACGTGGGACAACGTGGGACAACGTGGGACATCGTGGGACAACGTGGGACTACGTGGGACAACGTGGGACAACGTGGGACAACGTGGGACACCGTTGGACATCGTTGGACACCGTGGGACAACGTGGGACAACGTGGGACAACGTGGGACACCGTTGGACACCGTGGGACAACGTGGGACAACGTGGGACATCGTGGGACAACGTGGGACAACGTGGGACAACGTGGGACAACGTGGGACACCGTTGGACAACGTGGGACACCGTTGGACATCGTTGGACACCGTGGGACAACGTGGGACAACGTGGGACCACGTGGGACAACGTGGGACAACGTGGGACAACGTGGGACAACGTGGGACAACGTGGGACAACGTGGGACAACGTGGGACATCTTGGGACAACGTGGGACAACGTGGGACACCGTTGGACATCGTTGGACACCGTGGGACACCGTGGGACAACGTGGGACAACGTGGGACAACGTGGGACAACGTGGGACAACGTGGGACAACGTGGGACAACGTGGGACAACGTGGGACAACGTGGGACAACGTGGGACAACGTGGGACAACGTGGGACAACGTGGGACAACGTGGGACATCGTGGGACAACGTGGGACAACGTGGGACAACGTGGGACAACGTGGGACAACGTGGGACACCGTTGGACACCGTTGGACACCGTTGGACACCGTTGGACATCGTTGGACACCGTGGGACAACGTGGGACAACGTGGGACAACGTGGGAAACCATGGAACAACGTGGGACAACGTGGGACACCGTTGGACATCGTTGGACATCGTTGGACACCGTGGGACAACGTGGGACAACGTGGGAAAACGTGGGACAACGTGGGACACCGTTGGACATCGCTGGACACCGTTGGACATCGTTGGACACCGTGGGACAACGTGGGACAACGTGGGACAACGTGGGACAACGTGGGACAACGTGGGACAACGTGGGACAACGTGGGACAACGTGGGACAACGTGGGACAACGTGGGACAACGTGGGACAACGTGGGACAACGTGGGACATCGTGGGACAACGTGGGACAACGTGGGACAACGTGGGACAACGTGGGACACCGTTGGACATCGTTGGACACCGTGGGACAACGTGGGACAACGTGGGACAACGTGGGACACCGTTGGACACCGTTGGACACCGTTGGACACCGTTGGACATCGTTGGACACCGTGGGACAACGTGGGACAACGTGGGACAACGTGGGAAACCATGGAACAACGTGGGACAACGTGGGACACCGTTGGACATCGTTGGACAACGTGGGACAACGTGGGACAACGTGGGACAACGTGGGACAACGTGGGACAACGTGGGACAACGTGGGACAACGTGGGACAACGTGGGACACCGTTGGACACCGTGGGACACCGTTGGACACCGTTGGACATCGTTGGACACCGTGGGACAACGTGGGACAACGTGGGACAACGTGGGACAACGTGGGACAACGTGGGACATCGTGGGACAACGTGGGACAACGTGGGACAACGTGGGACAACGTGGGACAACGTGGGACATCGTTGGACACCGTTGGACATCGTTGGACACCGTTGGACACCGTTGGACAACGTGGGACATCGTGGGACAACGTGGGACAACGTGGGACAACGTGGGACAACGTGGGACACCGTTGGACACCGTGGGACAACGTGGGACAACGTGGGACACCGTGGAACAACGTGGGACAACGTGGGACAACGTGGGACAACGTGGGACAACGTGGGACATCGTTGGACACCGTTGGACAACGTGGGACAACGTGGGACAACGTGGGAAAACGTGGGACAACGTGGGACAACGTGGGACACCGTTGGACATCGCTGGACACCGTTGGACATCGTTGGACACCGTGGGACAACGTGGGACAACGTGGGACAACGTGGGACAACGTGGGACAACGTGGGACAACGTGGGACAACGTGGGACAACGTGGGACAACGTGGGAAAACGTGGGACAACGTGGGACACCGTTGGACATCGCTGGACACCGTTGGACATCGTTGGACACCGTGGGACAACGTGGGACAACGTGGGACACCGTGGGACAACGTGGGACAACGTGGGACAACGTGGGACAACGTGGGACACCGTTGGACATCGTTGGACATCGTTGGACACCGTGGGACAACGTGGGACAACGTGGGAAAACGTGGGACAACGTGGGACACCGTTGGACATCGCTGGACACCGTTGGACATCGTTGGACACCGTGGGACAACGTGGGACAACGTGGGACAACGTGGGACAACGTGGGACAACGTGGGACAACGTGGGACAACGTGGGACAACGTGGGACAACGTGGGACATCGTGGGACAACGTGGGACAACGTGGGAAAACGTGGGACAACGTGGGACAACGTGGGACAACGTGGGACAACGTGGGACATCGTGGGACAACGTGGGACAACGTGGGACAACGTGGGACAACGTGGGACATCGTGGGACAACGTGGGACAACGTGGGACAACGTGGGACACCGTTGGACACCGTTGGACACCGTTGGACACCGTTGGACATCGTTGGACACCGTGGGACAACGTGGGACAACGTGGGACAACGTGGGAAACCATGGAACAACGTGGGACAACGTGGGACACCGTTGGACATCGTTGGACATCGTTGGACACCGTGGGACAACGTGGGACAACGTGGGAAACCATGGAACAACGTGGGACAACGTGGGACACCGTTGGACATCGTTGGACAACGTGGGACAACGTGGGACAACGTGGGACAACGTGGGACAACGTGGGACAACGTGGGACAACGTGGGACAACGTGGGACACCGTTGGACACCGTGGGACACCGTTGGACACCGTTGGACATCGTTGGACACCGTGGGACAACGTGGGACAACGTGGGACAACGTGGGACAACGTGGGACAACGTGGGACAACGTGGGACAACGTGGGACAACGTGGGACAACGTGGGACAACGTGGGACAACGTGGGACAACGTGGGACAACGTGGGACAACGTGGGACAACGTGGGACAACGTGGGACAACGTGGGACACCGTTGGACAACGTGGGACACCGTTGGACATCGTTGGACACCGTGGGACAACGTGGGACAACGTGGGACCACGTGGGACAACGTGGGACAACGTGGGACAACGTGGGACAACGTGGGACAACGTGGGACAACGTGGGACAACGTGGGACATCGTGGGACAACGTGGGACACCGTGGGACACCGTGGGACACCGTTGGACACCGTGGGACACCGTGGGACAACGTGGGACAACGTGGGACAACGTGGGACAACGTGGGACAACGTGGGACAACGTGGGACAACGTGGGACATCGTGGGACAACGTGGGACAACGTGGGACAACGTGGGACAACGTGGGACAACGTGGGACACCGTTGGACACCGTTGGACACCGTTGGACACCGTTGGACATCGTTGGACACCGTGGGACAACGTGGGACAACGTGGGACAACGTGGGAAACCATGGAACAACGTGGGACAACGTGGGACACCGTTGGACATCGTTGGACATCGTTGGACACCGTGGGACAACGTGGGACAACGTGGGAAAACGTGGGACAACGTGGGACACCGTTGGACATCGCTGGACACCGTTGGACATCGTTGGACACCGTGGGACAACGTGGGACAACGTGGGACAACGTGGGACAACGTGGGACAACGTGGGACAACGTGGGACAACGTGGGACAACGTGGGACGACGTGGGACAACGTGGGACAACGTGGGACAACGTGGGACAACGTGGGACAACGTGGGACATCGTGGGACAACGTGGGACAACGTGGGACAACGTGGGACAACGTGGGACACCGTTGGACATCGTTGGACACCGTGGGACAACGTGGGACAACGTGGGACAACGTGGGACACCGTTGGACACCGTTGGACACCGTTGGACACCGTTGGACATCGTTGGACACCGTGGGACAACGTGGGACAACGTGGGACAACGTGGGAAACCATGGAACAACGTGGGACAACGTGGGACACCGTTGGACATCGTTGGACAACGTGGGACAACGTGGGACAACGTGGGACAACGTGGGACAACGTGGGACAACGTGGGACAACGTGGGACAACGTGGGACAACGTGGGACACCGTTGGACACCGTGGGACACCGTTGGACACCGTTGGACATCGTTGGACACCGTGGGACAACGTGGGACAACGTGGGACAACGTGGGACAACGTGGGACAACGTGGGACAACGTGGGACACCGTTGGACATCGTTGGATATCGTTGGACATCGTTGGACATCGTGGGACACCGTTGGACATCGTTGGACATCGTTGGACACCGTTGGACACCGTTGGACAACGTGGGACATCGTGGGACAACGTGGGACAACGTGGGACAACGTGGGACAACGTGGGACACCGTTGGACACCGTGGGACACCGTTGGACACCGTTGGACACCGTTGGACATCGTTGGACATCGTTGGACACCGTGGGACACCGTTGGACACCGTTGGACACCGTTGGACATCGTTGGACATCGTTGGACATCGTGGGACACCGTTGGACATCGTTGGACATCGTTGGACACCGTTGGAAATCGTTGGACACCGTTGGACATCGTTGGACATCGTTGGACATCGTGGGACACCGTTGGACATCGTTGGACATCGTTGGACACCGTGGGACAACGTGGGACAACGTGGGACAACGTGGGAAACCATGGAACAACGTGGGACAACGTGGGACACCGTTGGACATCGTTGGACAACGTGGGACAACGTGGGACAACGTGGGACAACGTGGGACAACGTGGGACAACGTGGGACACCGTTGGACACCGTGGGACACCGTTGGACACCGTTGGACATCGTTGGACACCGTGGGACAACGTGGGACAACGTGGGACAACGTGGGACAACGTGGGACAACGTGGGACAACGTGGGACAACGTGGGACAACGTGGGACAACGTGGGACAACGTGGGACAACGTGGGACAACGTGGGACAACGTGGGACAACGTGGGACACCGTTGGACACCGTGGGACACCGTTGGACACCGTTGGACATCGATGGACATCGTTGGACATCGTTGGACATCGTTGGACACCGTTGGACACCGTTGGACACCGTTGGACATCGTTGGACACCGTGGGACAACGTGGGACAACGTGGGACAACGTGGGACAACGTGGGACAACGTGGGACAACGTGGGACATCGTGGGACAACGTGGGACAACGTGGGACAACGTGGGACAACGTGGGACAACGTGGGACACCGTTGGACACCGTGGGACACCGTTGGACACCGTTGGACATCGTTGGACAACGTGGGACAACGTGGGACATCGTGGGACAACGTGGGACAACGTGGGACAACGTGGGACAACGTGGGACATCGTGGGACAACGTGGGACAACGTGGGACAACGTGGGACATCGTGGGACAACGTGGGACAACGTGGGACAACGTGGGACAACGTGGGACAACGTGGGACACCGTTGGACACCGTTGGACACCGTTGGACACCGTTGGACACCGTTGGACACCGTTGGACATCGTTGGACACCGTGGGACAACGTGGGACAACGTGGGACAACGTGGGACAACGTGGGACAACGTGGGACAACGTGGGACAACGTGGGACAACGTGGGACAACGTGGGACAACGTGGGACACCGTTGGACACCGTGGGACACCGTTGGACACCGTTGGACATCGTTGGACATCGTTGGACATCGTTGGACATCGTTGGACACCGTTGGACACCGTTGGACACCGTTGGACATCGTTGGACACCGTGGGACAACGTGGGACACCGTTGGACATCGTTGGACAACGTGGGACAACGTGGGACAACGTGGGACAACGTGGGACAACGTGGGACAACGTGGGACAACGTGGGACAACGTGGGACAACGTGGGACACCGTTGGACACCGTGGGACACCGTTGGACACCGTTGGACATCGTTGGACACCGTGGGACAACGTGGGACAACGTGGGACAACGTGGGACAACGTGGGACAACGTGGGACAACGTGGGACACCGTTGGACATCGTTGGACATCGTTGGACATCGTTGGACATCGTGGGACACCGTTGGACATCGTTGGACATCGTTGGACACCGTTGGACACCGTTGGACAACGTGGGACATCGTGGGACAACGTGGGACAACGTGGGACAACGTGGGACAACGTGGGACACCGTTGGACACCGTGGGACACCGTTGGACACCGTTGGACACCGTTGGACATCGTTGGACATCGTTGGACACCGTGGGACACCGTTGGACACCGTTGGACACCGTTGGACATCGTTGGACATCGTTGGACATCGTGGGACACCGTTGGACATCGTTGGACATCGTTGGACACCGTTGGAAATCGTTGGACACCGTTGGACATCGTTGGACATCGTTGGACATCGTGGGACACCGTTGGACATCGTTGGACATCGTTGGACACCGTGGGACAACGTGGGACAACGTGGGACAACGTGGGACAACGTGGGACAACGTGGGACACCGTTGGACACCGTGGGACACCGTTGGACATCGTTGGACACCGTGGGACAACGTGGGACAACGTGGGACAACGTGGGACAACGTGGGACAACGTGGGACAACGTGGGACAACGTGGGACAACGTGGGACAACGTGGGACAACGTGGGACAGCGTGGGACAACGTGGGACAACGTGGGACAACGTGGGACACCGTTGGACACCGTGGGACACCGTTGGACACCGTTGGACACCGTTGGACATCGTTGGACACCGTGGGACAACGTGGGACAACGTGGGACAACGTGGGACAACGTGGGACAACGTGGGACAACGTGGGACATCGTGGGACAACGTGGGACAACGTGGGACAACGTGGGACAACGTGGGACAACGTGGGACACCGTTGGACACCGTGGGACACCGTTGGACACCGTTGGACATCGTTGGACACCGTGGGACAACGTGGGACAACGTGGGACAACGTGGGACATCGTGGGACAACGTGGGACAACGTGGGACAACGTGGGACAACGTGGGACATCGTGGGACAACGTGGGACAACGTGGGACAACGTGGGACATCGTGGGACAACGTGGGACAACGTGGGACAACGTGGGACAACGTGGGACAACGTGGGACACCGTTGGACACCGTTGGACACCGTTGGACACCGTTGGACATCGTTGGACACCGTGGGACAACGTGGGACAACGTGGGACAACGTGGGAAACCATGGAACAACGTGGGACAACGTGGGACACCGTTGGACATCGTTGGACATCGTTGGACACCGTGGGACAACGTGGGACAACGTGGGACAACGTGGGACAACGTCGGACAACGTGGGACAACGTGGGACATCGTGGGACAACGTGGGACAACGTGGGACAACGTGGGACAACGTGGGACAACGTGGGACACCGTTGAACACCGTGGGACACCGTTGGACATCGTTGGACACCGTGGGACAACGTGGGACAACGTGGGACAACGTGGGACAACGTGGGACAACGTGGGACAACGTGGGACAACGTGGGACAACGTGGGACAACGTGGGACAACGTGGGACAGCGTGGGACAACGTGGGACAACGTGGGACAACGTGGGACACCGTTGGACACCGTGGGACACCGTTGGACACCGTTGGACATCGTTGGACATCGTTGGACATCGTTGGACATCGTTGGACACCGTTGGACACCGTTGGACACCGTTGGACATCGTTGGACACCGTGGGACAACGTGGGACAACGTGGGACAACGTGGGACAACGTGGGACAACGTGGGACAACGTGGGACATCGTGGGACAACGTGGGACAACGTGGGACAACGTGGGACAACGTGGGACATCGTGGGACAACGTGGGACAACGTGGGACAACGTGGGACATCGTGGGACAACGTGGGACAACGTGGGACATCGTGGGACAACGTGGGACAACGTGGGACACCGTTGGACACCGTTGGACACCGTTGGACATCGTTGGACACCGTGGGACAACGTGGGACAACGTGGGACAACGTGGGACAACGTGGGACATCGTGGGACAACGTGGGACAACGTGGGACAACGTGGGACAACGTGGGACAACGTGGGACAACGTGGGACAACGTGGGACAACGTGGGACAACGTGGGACAACGTGGGACAACGTGGGACACCGTTGGACACCGTGGGACACCGTTGGACACCGTTGGACATCGTTGGACACCGTGGGACAACGTGGGACAACGTGGGACAACGTGGGACAACGTGGGACATCGTGGGACAACGTGGGACAACGTGGGACAACGTGGGACAACGTGGGACAACGTGGGACAACGTGGGACAACGTGGGACAACGTGGGACATCGTGGGACAACGTGGGACAACGTGGGACAACGTGGGACAAAGTGGGACAACGTGGGACACCGTTGGACACCGTTGGACACCGTTGGACACCGTTGGACATCGTTGGACACCGTGGGACAACGTGGGACAACGTGGGACAACGTGGGAAACCATGGAACAACGTGGGACAACGTGGGACACCGTTGGACATCGTTGGACATCGTTGGACACCGTGGGACAACGTGGGACAACGTGGGACAACGTGGGACAACGTCGGACAACGTGGGACAACGTGGGACATCGTGGGACAACGTGGGACAACGTGGGACAACGTGGGACAACGTGGGACAACGTGGGACACCGTTGGACACCGTGGGACACCGTTGGACACCGTTGGACATCGTTGGACACCGTGGGACAACGTGGGACAACGTGGGACAACGTGGGACAACGTGGGACATCGTGGGACAACGTGGGACAACGTGGGACAACGTGGGACAACGTGGGACATCGTGGGACAACGTGGGACAACGTGGGACAACGTGGGACAACGTGGGACAACGTGGGACAACGTGGGACATCGTGGGACAACGTGGGACAACGTGGGACAACGTGGGACATCGTGGGACAACGTGGGACATCGTGGGACAACGTGGGACAACGTGGGACAACGTGGGACAACGTGGGACAACGTGGGACACCGTTGGACACCGTTGGACACCGTTGGACACCGTTGGACATCGTTGGACACCGTGGGACAACGTGGGACAACGTGGGACAACGTGGGACAACGTGGGACAACGTGGGAAACCATGCAACAACGTGGGACAACGTGGGACACCGTTGGACATCGTTGGACATCGTTGGACACCGTGGGACAACGTGGGACAACGTGGGACAACGTGGGACAACGTCGGACAACGTGGGACAACGTGGGACAACGTGGGACAACGTGGGACAACGTGGGACAACGTGGGACAACGTGGGACAACGTGGGACAACGTGGGACAACGTGGGACATCGTGGGACAACGTGGGACAACGTGGGACAACGTGGGACAACGTGGGACATCGTTGGACACCGTTGGACACCGTGGGACAACGTGGGACAACGTGGGACAACGTGGGACATCGTTGGACACCGTTGGACATCGTTGGACAACGTTGGACATCGTTGGACATCGTTGGACATCGTGGGACACCGTTGGACATCGTTGGACATCGTTGGACAACGTGGGACAACGTGGGACAACGTGGGACAACGTGGGAAACCATGGAACAACGTGGGACACCGTTGGACATCGTTGGACATCGTTGGACACCGTGGGACACCGTTGGACACCGTTGGACACCGTTGGACATCGTTGGACATCGTTGGACATCGTGGGACACCGTTGGACATCGTTGGACATCGTTGGACACCGTTGGACATCGTTGGACACCGTTGGACATCGTTGGACATCGTTGGACATCGTGGGACACCGTTGGACATCGTTGGACATCGTTGGACACCGTGGGACAACGTGGGACAACGTGGGACAACGTGGGAAACCATGGAACAACGTGGGACAACGTGGGACACCGTTGGACATCGTTGGACAACGTGGGACAACGTGGGACAACGTGGGACAACGTGGGACAACGTGGGACAACGTGGGACACCGTTGGACACCGTGGGACACCGTCGGACACCGTTGGACATCGTTGGACACCGTGGGACAACCTGGGACAACGTGGGACAACGTGGGACAACGTGGGACAACGTGGGACAACGTGGGACAACGTGGGACAACGTGGGACAACGTGGGACAACGTGGGACAACGTGGGACAACGTGGGACAACGTGGGACAACGTGGGACAACGTGGGACACCGTTGGACACCGTGGGACACCGTTGGACACCGTTGGACATCGTTGGACATCGTTGGACATCGTTGGACATCGCTGGACACCGTTGGACACCGTTGGACACCGTTGGACATCGTTGGACACCGTGGGACAACGTGGGACAACGTGGGACAACGTGGGACAACGTGGGACAACGTGGGACAACGTGGGACAACGTGGGACAACGTGGGACATCGTGGGACAACGTGGGACAACGTGGGACAACGTGGGACAACGTGGGACATCGTGGGACAACGTGGGACAACGTGGGACAACGTGGGACATCGTGGGACAACGTGGGACAACGTGGGACATCGTGGGACAACGTGGGACAACGTGGGACACCGTTGGACACCGTTGGACACCGGTGGACATCGTTGGACACCGTGGGACAACGTGGGACAACGTGGGACAACGTGGGACAACGTGGGACATCGTGGGACAACGTGGGACAACGTGGGACAACGTGGGACAACGTGGGACAACGTGGGACAACGTGGGACAACGTGGGACAACGTGGGACACCGTGGGACACCGTGGGACACCGTTGGACACCGTTGGACATCGTTGGACACCGTGGGACAACGTGGGACAACGTGGGACAACGTGGGACAACGTGGGACATCGTGGGACAACGTGGGACAACGTGGGACAACGTGGGACAACGTGGGACATCGTGGGACAACGTGGGACAACGTGGGACAACGTGGGACATCGTGGGACAACGTGGGACAACGTGGGACAACGTGGGACAAAGTGGGACAACGTGGGACACAGTTGGACACCGTTGGACACCGTTGGACACCGTTGGACATCGTTGGACACCGTGGGACAACGTGGGACAACGTGGGACAACGTGGGAAACCATGGAACAACGTGGGACAACGTGGGACACCGTTGGACATCGTTGGACATCGTTGGACACCGTGGGACAACGTGGGACAACGTGGGACAACGTGGGACAACGTCGGACAACGTGGGACAACGTGGGACATCGTGGGACAACGTGGGACAACGTGGGAAACGTGGGACAACGTGGGACAACGTGGGACACCGTTGGACACCGTGGGACACCGTTGGACACCGTGGGACATCGTTGGACACCGTGGGACAACGTGGGACAACGTGGGACAACGTGGAACAACGTGGGACATCGTGGGACAACGTGGGACAACGTGGGACAACGTGGGACAACGTGGGACATCGTGGGACAACGTGGGACAACGTGGGACAACGTGGGACATCGTGGGACAACGTGGGACAACGTGGGACAACGTGGGA
Source organism: Bombus terrestris (assembly GCF_910591885.1). Taxonomy (NCBI): domain Eukaryota; kingdom Metazoa; phylum Arthropoda; class Insecta; order Hymenoptera; family Apidae; genus Bombus; species Bombus terrestris. Next base: position 145,759 of record NW_025963601.1, read on the forward strand.
CAACGTGGGACATCGTGGGACAACGTGGGACATCGTGGGACAACGTGGGACAACGTGGGACAACGTGGGACATCGTGGGACAACGTGGGACAACGTAGGACATCGTGGGACAACGTGGGACAACGTGGGACACCGTTGGACACCGTTGGACACCGTTGGACACCGTTGGACATCGTTGGACACCGTGGGACAACGTGGGACAACGTGGGATAACGTGGGAAACCATGGAACAACGTGGGACAACGTGGGACACCGTTGGACATCGTTGGACATCGTTGGACACCGTGGGACAACGTGGGACAACGTGGGACAACGTGGGACAACGTCGGACAACGTGGGACAACGTGGGACAACGTGGGACAACGTGGGACAACGTGGGACAACGTGGGACAACGTGGGACAACGTGGGACAACGTGGGACAACGTGGGACATCGTGGGACAACGTGGGACAACGTGGGACAACGTGGGACAACGTGGGACACCGTGGGACAACGTGGGACAACGTGGGACAACGTGGGACAACGTGGGACAACGTGGGACAACGTGGGACAACGTGGGACATCGTGGGACAACGTGGGACAACGTGGGACAACGTGGGACACCGTTGGACACCGTTGGACACCGTTGGACATCGTTGGACACCGTGGGACAACGTGGGACAACGTGGGACAACGTGGGAAACCATGGAACAACGTGGGACAACGTGGGACACCGTTGGACATCGTTGGACATCGTTGGACACCGTGGGACAACGTGGGACAACGTGGGACAACGTGGGACAACGTGGGACATCGTTGGACACCGTTGGACACCGTGGGACAACGTGGGACAACGTGGGACAACGTGGGACAACGTGGGACAACGTGGGACAACGTGGGACAACGTGGGACAACGTGGGACAACGTGGGACAACGTGGGACAACGTGGGACAACGTGGGACAACGTGGGACAACGTGGGACATCGTGGGACAACGTGGGACAACGTGGGACAACGTGGGACAACGTGGGACAACGTGGGACACCGTTGGACATCGTTGGACACCGTGGGACAACGTGGGACAACGTGGGACAACGTGGGACACCGTTGGACACCGTTGGACACCGTTGGACACCGTTGGACATCGTTGGACACCGTGGGACAACGTGGGACAACGTGGGACAACGTGGGAAACCATGGAACAACGTGGGACAACGTGGGACACCGTTGGACATCGTTGGACAACGTGGGACAACGTGGGACAACGTGGGACAACGTGGGACAACGTGGGACAACGTGGGACATCGTGGGACAACGTGGGACAACGTGGGACAACGTGGGACAACGTGGGACATCGTTGGACACCGTGGGACAACGTGGGACAACGTGGGACAACGTGGGACAACGTGGGACAACGTGGGACACCGTTGGACAACGTGGGACACCGTTGGACATCGTTGGACACCGTGGGACAACGTGGGACAACGTGGGACACCGTTGGACACCGTTGGACATCGTTGGACACCGTGGGACAACGTGGGACAACGTGGGACAACGTGGGACAACGTGGGACATCGTGGGACAACGTGGGACAACGTGGGACAACGTGGGACAACGTGGGACAACGTGGGACAACGTGGGACAACGTGGGACAACGTGGGACAACGTGGGACACCGTTGGACACCGTGGGACACCGTTGGACACCGTTGGACATCGTTGGACACCGTGGGACAACGTGGGACAACGTGGGACAACGTGGGACAACGTGGGACATCGTGGGACAACGTGGGACAACGTGGGACAACGTGGGACAACGTGGGACATCGTGGGACAACGTGGGACAACGTGGGACAACGTGGGACATCGTGGGACAACGTGGGACAACGTGGGACAACGTGGGACAAAGTGGGACAACGTGGGACACAGTTGGACACCGTTGGACACCGTTGGACACCGTTGGACATCGTTGGACACCGTGGGACAACGTGGGACAACGTGGGACAACGTGGGAAACCATGGAACAACGTGGGACAACGTGGGACACCGTTGGACATCGTTGGACATCGTTGGACACCGTGGGACAACGTGGGACAACGTGGGACAACGTGGGACAACGTCGGACAACGTGGGACAACGTGGGACATCGTGGGACAACGTGGGACAACGTGGGAAACGTGGGACAACGTGGGACAACGTGGGACACCGTTGGACACCGTGGGACACCGTTGGACACCGTTGGACATCGTTGGACACCGTGGGACAACGTGGGACAACGTGGGACAACGTGGAACAACGTGGGACATCGTGGGACAACGTGGGACAACGTGGGACAACGTGGGACAACGTGGGACATCGTGGGACAACGTGGGACAACGTGGGACAACGTGGGACAACGTGGGACAACGTGGGACAACGTGGGACAACGTGGGACAACGTGGGACATCGTGGGACAACGTGGGACATCGTGGGACAACGTGGGACAACGTGGGACAACGTGGGACATCGTGGGACAACGTGGGACAACGTAGGACATCGTGGGACAACGTGGGACAACGTGGGACACCGTTGGACACCGTTGGACACCGTTGGACACCGTTGGACATCGTTGGACACCGTGGGACAACGTGGGACAACGTGGGATAACGTGGGAAACCATGGAACAACGTGGGACAACGTGGGACACCGTTGGACATCGTTGGACATCGTTGGACACCGTGGGACAACGTGGGACAACGTGGGACAACGTGGGACAACGTCGGACAACGTGGGACAACGTGGGACAACGTGGGACAACGTGGGACAACGTGGGACAACGTGGGACAACGTGGGACAACGTGGGACAACGTGGGACAACGTGGGACATCGTGGGACAACGTGGGACAACGTGGGACAACGTGGGACAACGTGGGACACCGTGGGACAACGTGGGACAACGTGGGACAACGTGGGACAACGTGGGACAACGTGGGACAACGTGGGACAACGTGGGACATCGTGGGACAACGTGGGACAACGTGGGACAACGTGGGACACCGTTGGACACCGTTGGACACCGTTGGACATCGTTGGACACCGTGGGACAACGTGGGACAACGTGGGACAACGTGGGAAACCATGGAACAACGTGGGACAACGTGGGACACCGTTGGACATCGTTGGACATCGTTGGACACCGTGGGACAACGTGGGACAACGTGGGAAAACGTGGGACAACGTGGGACATCGTTGGACACCGTTGGACACCGTGGGACAACGTGGGACAACGTGGGACAACGTGGGACAACGTGGGACAACGTGGGACAACGTGGGACAACGTGGGACAACGTGGGACAACGTGGGACAACGTGGGACAACGTGGGACAACGTGGGACAACGTGGGACATCGTGGGACAACGTGGGACAACGTGGGACAACGTGGGACAACGTGGGACAACGTGGGACACCGTTGGACATCGTTGGACACCGTGGGACAACGTGGGACAACGTGGGACAACGTGGGACACCGTTGGACACCGTTGGACACCGTTGGACACCGTTGGACATCGTTGGACACCGTGGGACAACGTGGGACAACGTGGGACAACGTGGGAAACCATGGAACAACGTGGGACAACGTGGGACACCGTTGGACATCGTTGGACAACGTGGGACAACGTGGGACAACGTGGGACAACGTGGGACAACGTGGGACAACGTGGGACATCGTGGGACAACGTGGGACAACGTGGGACAACGTGGGACAACGTGGGACATCGTTGGACACCGTGGGACAACGTGGGACAACGTGGGACAACGTGGGACAACGTGGGACAACGTGGGACATCGTGGGACAACGTGGGACAACGTGGGACAACGTGGGACAACGTGGGACACCGTTGGACAACGTGGGACACCGTTGGACATCGTTGGACACCGTGGGACAACGTGGGACAACGTGGGACCACGTGGGACAACGTGGGACAACGTGGGACAACGTGGGACAACGTGGGACAACGTGGGACAACGTGGGACATCGTGGGACAACGTGGGACAACGTGGGACACCGTTGGACATAGTTGGACACCGTGGGACACCGTGGGACAACGTGGGACAACGTGGGACAACGTGGGACAACGTGGGACAACGTGGGAAACCATGGAACAACGTGGGACAACGTGGGACACCGTTGGACATCGTTGGACAACGTGGGACAACGTGGGACAACGTGGGACAACGTGGGACAACGTGGGACAACGTGGGACAACGTGGGACACCGTTGGACACCGTGGGACACCGTTGGACACCGTCTGACATCGTTGGACACCGTGGGACAACGTGGGACAACGTGGGACAACGTGGGACAACGTGGGACAACGTGGGACAACGTGGGACAACGTGGGACAACGTGGGACAACGTGGGACAACGTGGGACACCGTTGGACAACGTGGGACACCGTGGGACATCGTTGGACACCGTGGGACAACGTGGGACACCGTTGGACATCGTTGGACACCGTGGGACAACGTGGGACAACGTGGGACAACTTGGGACACCGTTGGACACCGTTGGACACCGTTGGACACCGTTGGACATCGTTGGACACCGTGGGACAACGTGGGACAACGTGGGACAACGTGGGACAACGTGGGACAACGTGGGACATCGTGGGACAACGTGGGACAACGTGGGACAACGTGGGACACCGTTGGACATCGTTGGACACCGTGGGACAACGTGGGACAACGTGGGACAACGTGGGACAACGTGGGACAACGTTGGACACCGTTGGACACCGTTGGACATCGTTGGACACCGTGGGACAACGTGGGACAACGTGGGACAACGTGGGACAACGTGGGACAACGTGGGACAACGTGGGACAACGTGGGACAACGTGGGACAACGTGGGACAACGTGGGACAACGTGGGACAACGTGGGACATCGTGGGACAACGTGGGACAACGTGGGACAACGTGGGACATCGTTGGACACCGTTGGACACCGTGGGACAACGTGGGACAACGTGGGACAACGTGGGACAACGTGGGACAACGTGGGACAACGTGGGACAACGTGGGACAACGTGGGACAACGTGGGACAACGTGGGACACCGTTGGACATCGTTGGACACCGTGGGACAACGTGGGACAACGTGGGACAACGTGGGAAACCATGGAACAACGTGGGACAACGTGGGACACCGTTGGACATCGTTGGACAACGTGGGACAACGTGGGACAACGTGGGACAACGTGGGACAACGTGGGACAACGTGGGACAACGTGGGACACCGTTGGACAACGTGGGACACCGTTGGACATCGTTGGACACCGTGGGACAACGTGGGACAACGTGGGACCACGTGGGACAACGTGGGACAACGTGGGACAACGTGGGACAACTTGGGACAACGTGGGACAACGTGGGACAACGTGGGACAACGTGGGACATCGTGGGACAACGTGGGACAACGTGGAACAACGTGGGACAACGTGGGACAACGTGGGACACCGTTGGACATCGTTGGACACCGTGGGACACCGTGGGACAACGTGGGACAACGTGGGACAACGTGGGACAACGTGGGACAACGTGGGAAACCATGGAACAACGTGGGACAACGTGGGACACCGTTGGACATCGTTGGACAACGTGGGACAACGTGGGACCACGTGGGACAACGTGGGACAACGTGGGACAACGTGGGACACCGTTGGACACCGTGGGACACCGTTGGACACCGTTGGACATCGTTGGACACCGTGGGACAACGTGGGACAACGTGGGACAACGTGGGACAACGTGGGACAACGTGGGACAACGTGGAACAACGTGGGACAACGTGGGACAACGTGGGACAACGTGGGACAACGTGGGACAACGTGGGACACCGTTGGACAACGTGGGACACCGTTGGATATCGTTGGACACCGTGGGACAACGTGGGACAACGTGGGACAACGTGGGACAACGTGGGACAACGTGGGACACCGTTGGACATCGTTGGACATCGTTGGACATCGTTGGACATCGTTGGACACCGTTGGACACCGTTGGACACCGTTGGACATCGTTGGACACCGTGGGACAACGTGGGACAACGTGGGACAACGTGGGACAACGTGGGACAACGTGGGACAACGTGGGACATCGTGGGACAACGTGGGACAACGTGGGACAACGTGGGACAACGTGGGACAACGTGGGACACCGTTGGACACCGTGGGACACCGTTGGACACCGTTGGACATCGTTGGACACCGTGGGACAACGTGGGACAACGTGGGACATCGTGGGACAACGTGGGACAACGTGGGACAACGTGGGACAAAGTGGGACAACGTGGGACACCGTTGGACACCGTTGGACACCGTTGGACACCGTTGGACATCGTTGGACACCGTGGGACAACGTGGGACAACGTGGGACAACGTGGGAAACCATGGAACAACGTGGGACAACGTGGGACACCGTTGGACATCGTTGGACATCGTTGGACACCGTGGGACAACGTGGGACAACGTGGGACAACGTGGGACAACGTCGGACAACGTGGGACAACGTGGGACATCGTGGGACAACGTGGGACAACGTGGGACAACGTGGGACAACGTGGGACAACGTGGGACACCGTTGGACACCGTGGGACACCGTTGGACACCGTTGGACATCGTTGGACACCGTGGGACAACGTGGGACAACGTGGGACAACGTGGGACAACGTGGGACATCTTGGGACAACGTGGGACAACGTGGGACAACGTGGGACAACGTGGGACAACGTGGGACACCGTTGGACACCGTTGGACACCGTTGGACACCGTTGGACATCGTTGGACACCGTGGGACAACGTGGGACAACGTGGGACAACGTGGGAAACCATGGAACAACGTGGGACAACGTGGGACACCGTTGGACATCGTTGGACATCGTTGGACACCGTGGGACAACGTGGGACAACGTGGGACAACGTGGGACAACGTCGGACAACGTGGGACAACGTGGGACAACGTGGGACAACGTGGGACAACGTGGGACAACGTGGGACAACGTGGGACAACGTGGGACAACGTGGGACAACGTGGGACATCGTTGGACACCGTTGGACACCGTGGGACAACGTGGGACAACGTGGGACAACGTGGGACAACGTGGGACAACGTGGGACAACGTGGGACAACGTGGGACAACGTGGGACAACGTGGGACAACGTGGGACAACGTGGGACAACGTGGGACACCGTTGGACATCGTTGGACAACGTGGGACAACGTGGGACAACGTGGGACAACGTGGGACAACGTGGGACACCGTTGGACACCGTTGGACATCGTTGGACACCGTGGGACAACGTGGGACAACGTGGGACAACGTGGGACAACGTGGGACAACGTGGGACAACGTGGGACAACGTGGGACAACGTGGGACAACGTGGGACAACGTGGGACATCGTGGGACAACGTGGGACAACGTGGGACAACGTGGGACAACGTGGGACATCGTGGGACAACGTGGGACAACGTGGGACAACGTGGGACACCGTGGGACACCGTTGGACACCGTTGGACACCGTTGGACATCGTTGGACACCGTGGGACAACGTGGGACAACGTGGGACAACGTGGGAAACCATGGAACAACGTGGGACAACGTGGGACACCGTTGGACATCGTTGGACATCGTTGGACACCGTGGGACAACGTGGGACAACGTGGGAAAACGTGGGACAACGTGGGACACCGTTGGACATCGCTGGACACCGTTGGACATCGTTGGACACAGTGGGACAACGTGGGACAACGTGGGACAACGTGGGACAACGTGGGACAACGTGGGACAACGTGGGACAACGTGGGACAACGTGGGACAACGTGGGACAACGTGGGACAACGTGGGACTACGTGGGACATCGTGGGACAACGTGGGACAACGTGGGACAACGTGGGACAACGTGGGACATCGTTGGACACCGTTGGACACCGTGGGACAACGTGGGACAACGTGGGACAACGTGGGACAACGTGGGACAACGTGGGACAACGTGGGACAACGTGGGACAACGTGGGACATCGTGGGACAACGTGGGACAACGTGGGACAACGTGGGACATCGTGGGACAACGTGGGACAACGTGGGACAACGTGGGACAACGTGGGACATCGTGGGACAACGTGGGACAACGTGGGACAACGTGGGACATCGTGGGACAACGTGGGACAACGTGGGACAACGTGGGACAACGTGGGACAACGTGGGACACCGTTGGACACCGTTGGACACCGTTGGACACCGTTGGACATCGTTGGACACCGTGGGACAACGTGGGACAACGTGGGACAACGTGGGAAACCATGGAACAACGTGGGACAACGTGGGACACCGTTGGACATCGTTGGACATCGTTGGACACCGTGGGACAACGTGGGACAACGTGGGACAACGTGGGACAACGTCGGACAACGTGGGACAACGTGGGACAACGTGGGACAACGTGGGACAACGTGGGACAACGTGGGACAACGTGGGACAACGTGGGACAACGTGGGACAACGTGGGACATCGTGGGACAACGTGGGACAACGTGGGACAACGTGGGACAACGTGGGACATCGTTGGACACCGTTGGACACCGTGGGACAACGTGGGACAACGTGGGACAACGTGGGACAATGTGGGACAACGTGGGACAACGTGGGACAACGTGGGACAACGTGGGACAACGTGGGACAACGTGGGACAACGTGGGACAACGTGGGACAACGTGGGACAACGTGGGACAACGTGGGACAACGTCGGACACCGTTGGACACCGTGGGACACCGTTGGACACCGTTGGACATCGTTGGACATCGTTGGACATCGTTGGACATCGTTGGACACCGTTGGACACCGTTGGACACCGTTGGACATCGTTGGACACCGTGGGACAACGTGGGACAACGTGGGACAACGTGGGACAACGTGGGACAACGTGGGACAACGTGGGACATCGTGGGACAACGTGGGACAACGTGGGACAACGTGGGACAACGTGGGACATCGTGGGACAACGTGGGACAACGTGGGACAACGTGGGACATCGTGGGACAACGTGGGACAACGTGGGACATCGTGGGACAACGTGGGACAACGTGGGACACCGTTGGACACCGTTGGACATCGTTGGACACCGTGGGACAACGTGGGACAACGTGGGACAACGTGGGACAACGTGGGACATCGTGGGACAACGTGGGACAACGTGGGACAACGTGGGACAACGTGGGACAACGTGGGACAACGTGGGACAACGTGGGACAACGTGGGACAACGTGGGACAACGTGGGACAACGTGGGACAACGTGGGACACCGTTGGACACCGTGGGACACCGTTGGACACCGTTGGACATCGTTGGACACCGTGGGACAACGTGGGACAACGTGGGACAACGTGGGACAACGTGGGACATCGTGGGACAACGTGGGACAACGTGGGACAACGTGGGACAACGTGGGACATCGTGGGACAACGTGGGACAACGTGGGACAACGTGGGACATCGTGGGACAACGTGGGACAACGTGGGACAACGTGGGACAAAGTGGGACAACGTGGGACACCGTTGGACACCGTTGGACACCGTTGGACACCGTTGGACATCGTTGGACACCGTGGGACAACGTGGGACAACGTGGGACAACGTGGGACAACGTGGGAAACCATGGAACAACGTGGGACAACGTGGGACACCGTTGGACATCGTTGGACATCGTTGGACACCGTGGGACAACGTGGGACAACGTGGGACAACGTGGGACAACGTCGGACAACGTGGGACAACGTGGGACATCGTGGGACAACGTGGGACAACGTGGGACAACGTGGGACAACGTGGGACAACGTGGGACACCGTTGGACACCGTGGGACACCGTTGGACACCGTTGGACATCGTTGGACACCGTGGGACAACGTGGGACAACGTGGGACAACGTGGGACAACGTGGGACATCGTGGGACAACGTGGGACAACGTGGGACAACGTGGGACAACGTGGGACAACGTGGGACAACGTGGGACAACGTGGGACAACGTGGGACAACGTGGGACAACGTGGGACAACGTGGGACAACGTGGGACAACGTGGGACAACGTGGGACAACGTGGGACAACGTGGGACAACGTGGGACAACGTCGGACACCGTTGGACACCGTGGGACACCGTTGGACACCGTTGGACATCGTTGGACATCGTTGGACATCGTTGGACATCGTTGGACACCGTTGGACACCGTTGGACACCGTTGGACATCGTTGGACACCGTGGGACAACGTGGGACAACGTGGGACAACGTGGGACAACGTGGGACAACGTGGGACAACGTGGGACATCGTGGGACAACGTGGGACAACGTGGGACAACGTGGGACAACGTGGGACATCGTGGGACAACGTGGGACAACGTGGGACAACGTGGGACATCGTGGGACAACGTGGGACAACGTGGGACATCGTGGGACAACGTGGGACAACGTGGGACACCGTTGGACACCGTTGGACATCGTTGGACACCGTGGGACAACGTGGGACAACGTGGGACAACGTGGGACAACGTGGGACATCGTGGGACAACGTGGGACAACGTGGGACAACGTGGGACAACGTGGGACAACGTGGGACAACGTGGGACAACGTGGGACAACGTGGGACAACGTGGGACAACGTGGGACAACGTGGGACAACGTGGGACACCGTTGGACACCGTGGGACACCGTTGGACACCGTTGGACATCGTTGGACACCGTGGGACAACGTGGGACAACGTGGGACAACGTGGGACAACGTGGGACAACGTGGGACAACGTGGGACATCGTGGGACAACGTGGGACAACGTGGGACAACGTGGGACATCGTGGGACAACGTGGGACAACGTGGGACAACGTGGGACAAAGTGGGACAACGTGGGACACCGTTGGACACCGTTGGACACCGTTGGACACCGTTGGACATCGTTGGACACCGTGGGACAACGTGGGACAACGTGGGACAACGTGGGACAACGTGGGAAACCATGGAACAACGTGGGACAACGTGGGACACCGTTGGACATCGTTGGACATCGTTGGACACCGTGGGACAACGTGGGACAACGTGGGACAACGTGGGACAACGTCGGACAACGTGGGACAACGTGGGACATCGTGGGACAACGTGGGACAACGTGGGACAACGTGGGACAACGTGGGACAACGTGGGACACCGTTGGACACCGTGGGACACCGTTGGACACCGTTGGACATCGTTGGACACCGTGGGACAACGTGGGACAACGTGGGACAACGTGGGACAACGTGGGACATCGTGGGACAACGTGGGACAACGTGGGACAACGTGGGACAACGTGGGACAACGTGGGACAACGTGGGACAACGTGGGACAACGTGGGACAACGTGGGACAACGTGGGACAACGTGGGACAACGTGGGACAACGTGGGACAACGTGGGACAACGTGGGACAACGTGGGACAACGTGGGACAACGTCGGACACCGTTGGACACCGTGGGACACCGTTGGACACCGTTGGACATCGTTGGACATCGTTGGACATCGTTGGACATCGTTGGACACCGTTGGACACCGTTGGACACCGTTGGACATCGTTGGACACCGTGGGACAACGTGGGACAACGTGGGACAACGTGGGACAACGTGGGACAACGTGGGACAACGTGGGACATCGTGGGACAACGTGGGACAACGTGGGACAACGTGGGACAACGTGGGACATCGTGGGACAACGTGGGACAACGTGGGACAACGTGGGACATCGTGGGACAACGTGGGACAACGTGGGACATCGTGGGACAACGTGGGACAACGTGGGACACCGTTGGACACCGTTGGACATCGTTGGACACCGTGGGACAACGTGGGACAACGTGGGACAACGTGGGACAACGTGGGACATCGTGGGACAACGTGGGACAACGTGGGACAACGTGGGACAACGTGGGACAACGTGGGACAACGTGGGACAACGTGGGACAACGTGGGACAACGTGGGACAACGTGGGACAACGTGGGACAACGTGGGACACCGTTGGACACCGTGGGACACCGTTGGACAACGTGGGACAACGTTGGACACCGTGGGACAACGTGGGACAACGTGGGACAACGTGGGACAACGTGGGACATCGTGGGACAACGTGGGACATCGTGGGACAACGTGGGACAACGTGGGACAACGTGGGACATCGTGGGACAACGTGGGACAACGTGGGACAACGTGGGACAACGTGGGACAACGTGGGACAACGTGGGACACCGTTGGACACCGTTGGACACCGTTGGACATCGTTGGACACCGTGGGACAACGTGGGACAACGTGGGACAACGTGGGACAACGTGGGAAACCATGGAACAACGTGGGACAACGTGGGACACCGTTGGACATCGTTGGACATCGTTGGACACCGTGGGACAACGTGGGACAACGTGGGACAACGTGGGACAACGTCGGACAACGTGGGACAACGTGGGACATCGTGGGACAACGTGGGACAACGTGGGACAACGTGGGACAACGTGGGACAACGTGGGACACCGTTGGACACCGTGGGACACCGTTGGACACCGTTGGACATCGTTGGACACCGTGGGACAACGTGGGACAACGTGGGACAACGTGGGACAACGTGGGACATCGTGGGACAACGTGGGACAACGTGGGACAACGTGGGACAACGTGGGACATCGTGGGACAACGTGGGACAACGTGGGACAACGTGGGACAACGTGGGACAACGTGGGACAACGTGGGACAACGTGGGACATCGTGGGACAACGTGGGACAACGTGGGACAACGTGGGACATCGTGGGACAACGTGGGACAACGTGGGACAACGTGGGACAACGTGGGACAACGTGGGACACCGTTGGACACCGTTGGACACCGTTGGACACCGTTGGACATCGTTGGACACCGTGGGACAACGTGGGACAACGTGGGACAACGTGGGAAACCATGGAACAACGTGGGACAACGTGGGACACCGTTGGACATCGTTGGACATCGTTGGACACCGTGGGACAACGTGGGACAACGTGGGACAACGTGGGACAACGTCGGACAACGTGGGACAACGTGGGACAACGTGGGACAACGTGGGACAACGTGGGACAACGTGGGACAACGTGGGACAACGTGGGACAACGTGGGACAACGTGGGACATCGTGGGACAACGTGGGACAACGTGGGACAACGTGGGACAACGTGGGACATCGTTGGACACCGTTGGACACCGTGGGACAACGTGGGACAACGTGGGACAACGTGGGACATCGTTGGACACCGTTGGACATCGTTGGACACCGTTGGACATCGTTGGACATCGTTGGACATCGTGGGACACCGTTGGACATCGTTGGACATCGTTGGACACCGTGGGACAACGTGGGACAACGTGGGACAACGTGGGAAACCATGGAACAACGTGGGACACCGTTGGCCATCGTTGGACATCGTTGGACACCGTGGGACACCGTTGGACACCGTTGGACACCGTTGGACATCGTTGGACATCGTTGGACATCGTGGGACACCGTTGGACATCGTTGGACATCGTTGGACACCGTTGGACATCGTTGGACACCGTTGGACATCGTTGGACATCGTTGGACATCGTGGGACACCGTTGGACATCGTTGGACATCGTTGGACACCGTGGGACAACGTGGGACAACGTGGGACAACGTGGGAAACCATGGAACAACGTGGGACAACGTGGGACACCGTTGGACATCGTTGGACAACGTGGGACAACGTGGGACAACGTGGGACAACGTGGGACAACGTGGGACAACGTGGGACACCGTTGGACACCGTGGGACACCGTTGGACACCGTTGGACATCGTTGGACACCGTGGGACAACGTGGGACAACGTGGGACAACGTGGGACAACGTGGGACAACGTGGGACAACGTGGGACAACGTGGGACAACGTGGGACAACGTGGGACAACGTGGGACAACGTGGGACAACGTGGGACAACGTGGGACAACGTGGGACAACGTGGGACAACGTGGGACACCGTTGGACACCGTGGGACACCGTTGGACACCGTTGGACATCGTTGGACATCGTTGGACATCGTTGGACATCGTTGGACACCGTTGGACACCGTTGGACACCGTTGGACATCGTTGGACACCGTGGGACAACGTGGGACAACGTGGGACAACGTGGGACAACGTGGGACAACGTGGGACAACGTGGGACAACGTGGGACAACGTGGGACATCGTGGGACAACGTGGGACAACGTGGGACAACGTGGGACAACGTGGGACATCGTGGGACAACGTGGGACAACGTGGGACAACGTGGGACATCGTGGGACAACGTGGGACAACGTGGGACATCGTGGGACAACGTGGGACAACGTGGGACACCGTTGGACACCGTTGGACACCGTTGGACATCGTTGGACACCGTGGGACAACGTGGGACAACGTGGGACAACGTGGGACAACGTGGGACATCGTGGGACAACGTGGGACAACGTGGGACAACGTGGGACAACGTGGGACAACGTGGGACAACGTGGGACAACGTGGGACAACGTGGGACACCGTTGGACACCGTGGGACACCGTTGGACACCGTTGGACATCGTTGGACACCGTGGGACAACGTGGGACAACGTGGGACAACGTGGGACAACGTGGGACATCGTGGGACAACGTGGGACAACGTGGGACAACGTGGGACAACGTGGGACATCGTGGGACAACGTGGGACAACGTGGGACAACGTGGGACATCGTGGGACAACGTGGGACAACGTGGGACAACGTGGGACAAAGTGGGACAACGTGGGACACAGTTGGACACCGTTGGACACCGTTGGACACCGTTGGACATCGTTGGACACCGTGGGACAACGTGGGACAACGTGGGACAACGTGGGAAACCATGGAACAACGTGGGACAACGTGGGACACCGTTGGACATCGTTGGACATCGTTGGACACCGTGGGACAACGTGGGACATCGTGGGACAACGTGGGACAACGTGGGACAACGTGGGACAACGTGGGACATCGTGGGACAACGTGGGACAACGTGGGACAACGTGGGACATCGTTGGACATCGTTGGACACCGTGGGACAACGTTGGACATCGTTGGACATCGTTGGACATCGTTGGACATCGTTGGACACCGTTGGACACCGTTGGACACCGTTGGACATCGTTGGACACCGTGGGACAACGTGGGACAACGTGGGACAACGTGGGACAACGTGGGACAACGTGGGACAACGTGGGACAACGTGGGACAACGTGGGACATCGTGGGACAACGTGGGACAACGTGGGACAACGTGGGACAACGTGGGACATCGTGGGACAACGTGGGACAACGTGGGACAACGTGGGACATCGTGGGACAACGTGGGACAACGTGGGACATCGTGGGACAACGTGGGACAACGTGGGACACCGTTGGACACCGTTGGACACCGTGGGACATCGTTGGACACCGTGGGACAACGTGGGACAACGTGGGACAACGTGGGACAACGTGGGACATCGTGGGACAACGTGGGACAACGTGGGACAACGTGGGACAACGTGGGACAACGTGGGACAACGTGGGACAACGTGGGACAACGTGGGACACCGTTGGACACCGTGGGACACCGTTGGACACCGTTGGACATCGTTGGACACCGTGGGACAACGTGGGACAACGTGGGACAACGTGGGACAACGTGGGACATCGTGGGACAACGTGGGACAACGTGGGACAACGTGGGACAACGTGGGACATCGTGGGACAACGTGGGACAACGTGGGACAACGTGGGACACCGTGGGACAACGTGGGACAACGTGGGACAACGTGGGACAAAGTGGGACAACGTGGGACACAGTTGGACACCGTTGGACACCGTTGGACACCGTTGGACATCGTTGGACACCGTGGGACAACGTGGGACAACGTGGGACAACGTGGGAAACCATGGAACAACGTGGGACAACGTGGGACACCGTTGGACATCGTTGGACATCGTTGGACACCGTGGGACAACGTGGGACATCGTGGGACAACGTGGGACAACGTGGGACAACGTGGGACAACGTGGGACATCGTGGGACAACGTGGGACAACGTGGGACAACGTGGGACATCGTTGGACATCGTTGGACACCGTGGGACAACGTGGGACAACGTGGGACCACGTGGGACAACGTGGGACAACGTGGGACAACGTGGGACAACTTGGGACAACGTGGGACAACGTGGGACAACGTGGGACAACGTGGGACATCGTGGGACAACGTGGGACAACGTGGAACAACGTGGGACAACGTGGGACAACGTGGGACACCGTTGGACATCGTTGGACACCGTGGGACACCGTGGGACAACGTGGGACAACGTGGGACAACGTGGGACAACGTGGGACAACGTGGGAAACCATGGAACAACGTGGGACAACGTGGGACACCGTTGGACATCGTTGGACAACGTGGGACAACGTGGGACCACGTGGGACAACGTGGGAAAACGTGGGACAACGTGGGACACCGTTGGACACCGTGGGACACCGTTGGACACCGTTGGACATCGTTGGACACCGTGGGACAACGTGGGACAACGTGGGACAACGTGGGACAAAGTGGGACAACGTGGGACAACGTGGGACAACGTGGGACAACGTGGGACAACGTGGGACAACGTGGGACAACGTGGGACAACGTGGGACACCGTTGGACAACGTGGGACACCGTTGGACATCGTTGGACACCGTGGGACAACGTGGGACAACGTGGGACAACGTGGGACAACGTGGGACACCGTTGGACATCGTTGGACATCGTTGGACACCGTGGGACAACGTTGGACATCGTTGGACATCGTTGGACATCGTTGGACATCGTTGGACACCGTTGGACACCGTTGGACACCGTTGGACATCGTTGGACACCGTGGGACAACGTGGGACAACGTGGGACAACGTGGGACAACGTGGGACAACGTGGGACAACGTGGGACAACGTGGGACAACGTGGGACATCGTGGGACATCGTTGGACACCGTGGGACAACGTTGGACATCGTTGGACATCGTTGGACATCGTTGGACATCGTTGGACACCGTTGGACACCGTTGGACACCGTTGGACATCGTTGGACACCGTGGGACAACGTGGGACAACGTGGGACAACGTGGGACAACGTGGGACAACGTGGGACAACGTGGGACAACGTGGGACAACGTGGGACATCGTGGGACAACGTGGGACAACGTGGGACAACGTGGGACAACGTGGGACATCGTGGGACAACGTGGGACAACGTGGGACAACGTGGGACATCGTGGGACAACGTGGGACAACGTGGGACATCGTGGGACAACGTGGGACAACGTGGGACACCGTTGGACACCGTTGGACACCGTTGGACATCGTTGGACACCGTGGGACAACGTGGGACAACGTGGGACAACGTGGGACAACGTGGGACATCGTGGGACAACGTGGGACAACGTGGGACAACGTGGGACAACGTGGGACAACGTGGGACAACGTGGGACAACGTGGGACAACGTGGGACACCGTTGGACACCGTGGGACACCGTTGGACACCGTTGGACATCGTTGGACACCGTGGGACAACGTGGGACAACGTGGGACAACGTGGGACAACGTGGGACATCGTGGGACAACGTGGGACAACGTGGGACAACGTGGGACAACGTGGGACATCGTGGGACAACGTGGGACAACGTGGGACAACGTGGGACATCGTGGGACAACGTGGGACAACGTGGGACAACGTGGGACAAAGTGGGACAACGTGGGACACAGTTGGACACCGTTGGACACCGTTGGACACCGTTGGACATCGTTGGACACCGTGGGACAACGTGGGACAACGTGGGACAACGTGGGAAACCATGGAACAACGTGGGACAACGTGGGACACCGTTGGACATCGTTGGACATCGTTGGACACCGTGGGACAACGTGGGACATCGTGGGACAACGTGGGACAACGTGGGACAACGTGGGACAACGTGGGACACCGTGGGACAACGTGGGACAACGTGGGACAACGTGGGACATCGTTGGACATCGTTGGACACCGTGGGACAACGTGGGACAACGTGGGACCACGTGGGACAACGTGGGACAACGTGGGACAACGTGGGACAACTTGGGACAACGTGGGACAACGTGGGACAACGTGGGACATCGTGGGACAACGTGGGACAACGTGGAACAACGTGGGACAACGTGGGACAACGTGGGACACCGTTGGACATCGTTGGACACCGTGGGACACCGTGGGACAACGTGGGACAACGTGGGACAACGTGGGACAACGTGGGACAACGTGGGAAACCATGGAACAACGTGGGACAACGTGGGACACCGTTGGACATCGTGGGACAACGTGGGACAACGTGGGACCACGTGGGAAAACGTGGGAAAACGTGGGACAACGTGGGACACCGTTGGACACCGTGGGACACCGTTGGACACCGTTGGACATCGTTGGACACCGTGGGACAACGTGGGACAACGTGGGACAACGTGGGACAAAGTGGGACAACGTGGGACAACGTGGGACAACGTGGGACAACGTGGGACAACGTGGGACAACGTGGGACAACGTGGGACAACGTGGGACACCGTTGGACAACGTGGGACACCGTTGGACATCGTTGGACACCGTGGGACAACGTGGGACAACGTGGGACAACGTGGGACAACGTGGGACACCGTTGGACATCGTTGGACATCGTTGGACATCGTTGGACATCGTTGGACACCGTTGGACACCGTTGGACACCGTTGGACATCGTTGGACACCGTGGGACAACGTGGGACAACGTGGGACAACGTGGGACAACGTGGGACAACGTGGGACAACGTGGGACATCGTGGGACAACGTGGGACAACGTGGGACAACGTGGGACAACGTGGGACAACGTGGGACACCGTTGGACACCGTGGGACACCGTTGGACACCGTTGGACATCGTTGGACACCGTGGGACAACGTGGGACAACGTGGGACAACGTGGGACAACGTGGGACATCGTGGGACAACGTGGGACAACGTGGGACAACGTGGGACAACGTGGGACATCGTGGGACAACGTGGGACAACGTGGGACAACGTGGGACATCGTGGGACAACGTGGGACAACGTGGGACAACGTGGGACAAAGTGGGACAACGTGGGACACCGTTGGACACCGTTGGACACCGTTGGACACCGTTGGACATCGTTGGACACCGTGGGACAACGTGGGACAACGTGGGAAACCATGGAACAACGTGGGACAACGTGGGACACCGTTGGACATCGTTGGACATCGTTGGACACCGTGGGACAACGTGGGACAACGTGGGACAACGTGGGACAACGTCGGACAACGTGGGACAACGTGGGACATCGTGGGACGACGTGGGACAACGTGGGACAACGTGGGACAACGTGGGACAACGTGGGACACCGTTGGACACCGTGGGACACCGTTGGACACCGTTGGACATCGTTGGACACCGTGGGACAACGTGGGACAACGTGGGACAACGTGGGACAACGTGGGACATCGTGGGACAACGTGGGACAACGTGGGACAACGTGGGACAACGTGGGACATCGTGGGACAACGTGGGACAACGTGGGACAACGTGGGACATCGTGGGACAACGTGGGACAACGTGGGACAACGTGGGACAACGTGGGACATCGTGGGACAACGTGGGACAACGTGGGACAACGTGGGACATCGTGGGACAACGTGGGACAACGTGGGACAACGTGGGACAACGTGGGACATCGTGGGACAACGTGGGACAACGTGGGACAACGTGGGACATCGTGGGACAACGTGGGACACCGTTGGACACCGTTGGACACCGTTGGACACCGTTGGACATCGTTGGACACCGTGGGACAACGTGGGACAACGTGGGACAACGTGGGAAACCATGGAACAACGTGGGACAACGTGGGACACCGTTGGACATCGTTGGACATCGTTGGACACCGTGGGACAACGTGGGACAACGTGGGACAACGTGGGACAACGTCGGACAACGTGGGACAACGTGGGACAACGTGGGACAACGTGGGACAACGTGGGACAACGTGGGACAACGTGGGACAACGTGGGACAACGTGGGACAACGTGGGACATCGTGGGACAATGTGGGACAACGTGGGACAACGTGGGACAACGTGGGACATCGTTGGACACCGTTGGACACCGTGGGACAACGTGGGACAACGTGGGACAACGTGGGACAACGTGGGACAACGTGGGACAACGTGGGACAACGTGGGACAACGTGGGACAACGTGGGACAACGTGGGACAACGTGGGACAACGTGGGACAACGTGGGACTACGTGGGACATCGTGGGACAACGTGGGACAACGTGGGACAACGTGGGACAACGTGGGACATCGTTGGACACCGTTGGACACCGTGGGACAACGTGGGACAACGTGGGACAACGTGGGACAACGTGGGACAACGTGGGACATCGTGGGACAACGTGGGACAACGTGGGACAACGTGGGACATCGTGGGACAACGTGGGACAACGTGGGACAACGTGGGACAACGTGGGACATCGTGGGACAACGTGGGACAACGTGGGACAACGTGGGACATCGTGGGACAACGTGGGACAACGTGGGACAACGTGGGACAACGTGGGACAACGTGGGACACCGTTGGACACCGTTGGACACCGTTGGACACCGTTGGACATCGTTGGACACCGTGGGACAACGTGGGACAACGTGGGACAACGTGGGAAACCATGGAACAACGTGGGACAACGTGGGACACCGTTGGACATCGTTGGACATCGTTGGACACCGTGGGACAACGTGGGACAACGTGGGACAACGTGGGACAACGTGGGACAACGTGGGACAACGTGGGACAACGTGGGACAACGTGGGACAACGTGGGACATCGTGGGACAACGTGGGACAACGTGGGACAACGTGGGACAACGTGGGACATCGTTGGACACCGTTGGACACCGTGGGACAACGTGGGACAACGTGGGACAACGTGGGACAACGTGGGACAACGTGGGACAACGTGGGACAACGTGGGACAACGTGGGACAACGTGGGACAACGTGGGACAACGTGGGACAACGTGGGACAACGTGGGACAACGTGGGACACCGTTGGACATCGTTGGACAACGTGGGACAACGTGGGACAACGTGGGACAACGTGGGACAACGTGGGACACCGTTGGACACCGTTGGACATCGTTGGACACCGTGGGACAACGTGGGACAACGTGGGACAACGTGGGACAACGTGGGACAACGTGGGACAACGTGGGACAACGTGGGACAACGTGGGACAACGTGGGACAACGTGGGACATCGTGGGACAACGTGGGACAACGTGGGACAACGTGGGACAACGTGGGACATCGTGGGACAACGTGGGACAACGTGGGACAACGTGGGACACCGTGGGACACCGTGGGACACCGTTGGACACCGTGGGACATCGTGGGACACCGTGGGACAACGTGGGACAACGTGGGACAACGTGGGAAACCATGGAACAACGTGGGACAACGTGGGACACCGTTGGACATCGTTGGACATCGTTGGACACCGTGGGACAACGTGGGACAACGTGGGAAAACGTGGGACAACGTGGGACACCGTTGGACATCGCTGGACACCGTTGGACATCGTTGGACACCGTGGGACAACGTGGGACAACGTGGGACAACGTGGGACAACGTGGGACAACGTGGGACAACGTGGGACAACGTGGGACAACGTGGGACAACGTGGGACAACGTGGGACAACGTGGGACTACGTGGGACATCGTGGGACAACGTGGGACAACGTGGGACAACGTGGGACAACGTGGGACATCGTGGGACACCGTTGGACACCGTGGGACAACGTGGGACAACGTGGGACAACGTGGGACAACGTGGGACAACGTGGGACAACGTGGGACAACGTGGGACAACGTGGGACATCGTGGGACAACGTGGGACAACGTGGGACAACGTGGGACATCGTGGGACAACGTGGGACAACGTGGGACAACGTGGGACAACGTGGGACATCGTGGGACAACGTGGGACAACGTGGGACAACGTGGGACATCGTGGGACAACGTGGGACAACGTGGGACAACGTGGGACAACGTGGGACAACGTGGGACACCGTTGGACACCGTTGGACACAGTTGGACACCGTTGGACATCGTTGGACACCGTGGGACAACGTGGGACAACGTGGGACAACGTGGGAAACCATGGAACAACGTGGGACAACGTGGGACACCGTTGGACATCGTTGGACATCGTTGGACACCGTGGGACAACGTGGGACAACGTGGGACAACGTGGGACAACGTCGGACAACGTGGGACAACGTGGGACAACGTGGGACAACGTGGGACAACGTGGGACAACGTGGGACAACGTGGGACAACGTGGGACAACGTGGGACAACGTGGGACATCGTGGGACAACGTGGGACAACGTGGGACAACGTGGGACAACGTGGGACATCGTTAGACACCGTTGGACACCGTGGGACAACGTGGGACAACGTGGGACAACGTGGGACAACGTGGGACAACGTGGGACAACGTGGGACAACGTGGGACAACGTGGGACAACGTGGGACAACGTGGGACAACGTGGGACACCGTTGGACACCGTGGGACACCGTTGGACACCGTTGGACATCGTTGGACATCGTTGGACATCGTTGGACATCGTTGGACACCGTTGGACACCGTTGGACACCGTTGGACATCGTTGGACACCGTGGGACAACGTGGGACAACGTGGGACAACGTGGGACAACGTGGGACAACGTGGGACAACGTGGGACATCGTGGGACAACGTGGGACAACGTGGGACAACGTGGGACAACGTGGGACATCGTGGGACAACGTGGGACAACGTGGGACAACGTGGGACATCGTGGGACAACGTGGGACAACGTGGGACATCGTGGGACAACGTGGGACAACGTGGGACACCGTGGGACACCGTTGGACACCGTTGGACATCGTTGGACACCGTGGGACAACGTGGGACAACGTGGGACAACGTGGGACAACGTGGGACATCGTGGGACAACGTGGGACAACGTGGGACAACGTGGGACAACGTGGGACAACGTGGGACAACGTGGGACAACGTGGGACAACGTGGGACAACGTGGGACAACGTGGGACAACGTGGGACACCGTTGGACACCGTGGGACACCGTTGGACACCGTTGGACATCGTTGGACACCGTGGGACAACGTGGGACAACGTGGGACAACGTGGGACAACGTGGGACATCGTGGGACAACGTGGGACAACGTGGGACAACGTGGGACAACGTGGGACATCGTGGGACAACGTGGGACAACGTGGGACAACGTGGGACATCGTGGGACAACGTGGGACAACGTGGGACAACGTGGGACAAAGTGGGACAACGTGGGACACCGTTGGACACCGTTGGACACCGTTGGACACCGTTGGACATCGTTGGACACCGTGGGACAACGTGGGACAACGTGGGACAACGTGGGAAACCATGGGACAACGTGGGACAACGTGGGACACCGTTGGACATCGTTGGACATCGTTGGACACCGTGGGACAACGTGGGACAACGTGGGACAACGTGGGACAACGTCGGACAACGTGGGACAACGTGGGACATCGTGGGACAACGTGGGACAACGTGGGACAACGTGGGACAACGTGGGACAACGTGGGACACCGTTGGACACCGTGGGACACCGTTGGACACCGTTGGACATCGTTGGACACCGTGGGACAACGTGGGACAACGTGGGACAACGTGGGACAACGTGGGACATCGTGGGACAACGTGGGACAACGTGGGACAACGTGGGACACCGTGGGACATCGTGGGACAACGTGGGACAACGTGGGACAACGTGGGACAACGTGGGACAACGTGGGACAACGTGGGACAACGTGGGACAACGTGGGACAACGTGGGACAACGTGGGACAACGTGGGACATCGTGGGACAACGTGGGACAACGTGGGACAACGTGGGACAACGTGGGACAACGTGGGACACCGTTGGACACCGTTGGACACCGTTGGACACCGTTTGACATCGTTGGACACCGTGGGACAACGTGGGACAACGTGGGACAACGTGGGAAACCATGGAACAACGTGGGACAACGTGGGACACCGTTGGACATCGTTGGACATCGTTGGACACCGTGGGACAACGTGGGACAACGTGGGACAACGTGGGACAACGTCGGACAACGTGGGACAACGTGGGACAACGTGGGACAACGTGGGACAACGTGGGACAACGTGGGACAACGTGGGACAACGTGGGACATCGTGGGACAACGTGGGACAACGTGGGACAACGTGGGACAACGTGGGACATCGTTGGACACCGTTGGACACCGTGGGACAACGTGGGACAACGTGGGACAACGTGGGACATCGTTGGACACCGTTGGACATCGTTGGACACCGTTGGACATCGTTGGACATCGTTGGACATCGTGGGACACCGTTGGACATCGTTGGACATCGTTGGACACCGTGGGACAACGTGGGACAACGTGGGACAACGTGGGAAACCATGGAACAACGTGGGACACCGTTGGACATCGTTGGACATCGTTGGACACCGTGGGACACCGTTGGACACCGTTGGACACCGTTGGACATCGTTGGACATCGTTGGACATCGTGGGACACTGTTGGACATCGTTGGACATCGTTGGACACCGTTGGACATCGTTGGACACCGTTGGACATCGTTGGACATCGTTGGACATCGTGGGACACCGTTGGACATCGTTGGACATCGTTGGACACCGTGGGACAACGTGGGACAACGTGGGACAACGTGGGAAACCATGGAACAACGTGGGACAACGTGGGACACCGTTGGACATCGTTGGACAACGTGGGACAACGTGGGACAACGTGGGACAACGTGGGACAACGTGGGACAACGTGGGACACCGTTGGACACCGTGGGACACCGTTGGACACCGTTGGACATCGTTGGACACCGTGGGACAACGTGGGACAACGTGGGACAACGTGGGACAACGTGGGACAACGTGGGACAACGTGGGACAACGTGGGACAACGTGGGACAACGTGGGACAACGTGGGACAACGTGGGACACCGTGGGAAACCATGGAACAACGTGGGACAACGTGGGACACCGTTGGACATCGTTGGACAACGTGGGACAACGTGGGACACCGTTGGACATCGTTGGACATCGTTGGACACCGTTGGACATCGTTGGACATCGTTGGACATCGTGGGACACCGTTGGACATCGTTGGACATCGTTGGACACCGTGGGACAACGTGGGACAACGTGGGACAACGTGGGAAACCATGGAACAACGTGGGACAACGTGGGACACCGTTGGACATCGTTGGACAACGTGGGACAACGTGGGACAACGTGGGACAACGTGGGACAACGTGGGACAACGTGGGACACCGTTGGACACCGTGGGACACCGTTGGACACCGTTGGACATCGTTGGACACCGTGGGACAACGTGGGACAACGTGGGACAACGTGGGACAACGTGGGACAACGTGGGACAACGTGGGACAACGTGGGACAACGTGGGACAACGTGGGACAACGTGGGACAACGTGGGACAACGTGGGACAACGTGGGACACCGTTGGACATCGTTGGACAACGTGGGACAACGTGGGACAACGTGGGACAACGTGGGACAACGTGGGACAACGTGGGACACCGTTGGACACCGTGGGACACCGTTGGACACCGTTGGACATCGTTGGACACCGTGGGACAACGTGGGACAACGTGGGACAACGTGGGACAACGTGGGACAACGTGGGACAACGTGGGACAACGTGGGACATCGTGGGACAACGTGGGACAACGTGGGACAACGTGGGACAACGTGGGACATCGTGGGACAACGTGGGACAACGTGGGACAACGTGGGACATCGTGGGACAACGTGGGACAACGTGGGACAACGTGGGACAAAGTGGGACAACGTGGGACACAGTTGGACACCGTTGGACACCGTTGGACACCGTTGGACATCGTTGGACACCGTGGGACAACGTGGGACAACGTGGGACAACGTGGGAAACCATGGAACAACGTGGGACAACGTGGGACACCGTTGGACATCGTTGGACATCGTTGGACACCGTGGGACAACGTGGGACAACGTGGGACAACGTGGGACAACGTCGGACAACGTGGGACAACGTGGGACATCGTGGGACAACGTGGGACAACGTGGGACAACGTGGGACAACGTGGGACAGCGTGGGACACCGTTGGACACCGTGGGACACCGTTGGACACCGTTGGACATCGTTGGACACCGTGGGACAACGTGGGACAACGTGGGACAACGTGGAACAACGTGGGACATCGTGGGACAACGTGGGACAACGTGGGACAACGTGGGACAACGTGGGACATCGTGGGACAACGTGGGACAACGTGGGACAACGTGGGACATCGTGGGACAACGTGGGACAACGTGGGACAACGTGGGACAACGTGGGACATCGTGGGACAACGTGGGACAACGTGGGACAACGTGGGACATCGTGGGACAACGTGGGACAACGTGGGACAACGTGGGACAACGTGGGACAACGTGGGACACCGTTGGACACCGTTGGACACCGTTGGACACCGTTGGACATCGTTGGACACCGTGGGACAACGTGGGACAACGTGGGACAACGTGGGAAACCATGGAACAACGTGGGACAACGTGGGACACCGTTGGACATCGTTGGACATCGTTGGACACCGTGGGACAACGTGGGACAACGTGGGACAACGTGGGACAACGTCGGACAACGTGGGACAACGTGGGACAACGTGGGACAACGTGGGACAACGTGGGACAACGTGGGACAACGTGGGACACCGTTGGACACCGTGGGACACCGTTGGACACCGTTGGACATCGTTGGACATCGTTGGACATCGTTGGACATCGTTGGACACCGTTGGACACCGTTGGACACCGTTGGACATCGTTGGACACCGTGGGACAACGTGGGACAACGTGGGACAACGTGGGACAACGTGGGACAACGTGGGACACCGTTGGACACCGTGGGACACCGTTGGACACCGTTGGACATCGTTGGACACCGTGGGACAACGTGGGACAACGTGGGACAACGTGGGACAACGTGGGACAACGTGGGACATCGTGGGACAACGTGGGACAACGTGGGACAACGTGGGACAACGTGGGACATCGTGGGACAACGTGGGACAACGCGGGACAACGTGGGACATCGTGGGACAACGTGGGACAACGTAGGACATCGTGGGACAACGTGGGACAACGTGGGACACCGTTGGACACCGTTGGACACCGTTGGACACCGTTGGACATCGTTGGACACCGTGGGACAACGTGGGACAACGTGGGACAACGTGGGAAACCATGGAACAACGTGGGACAACGTGGGACACCGTTGGACATCGTTGGACATCGTTGGACACCGTGGGACAACGTGGGACAACGTGGGACAACGTGGGACAACGTCGGACAACGTGGGACAACGTGGGACAACGTGGGACAACGTGGGACAACGTGGGACAACGTGGGACAACGTGGGACAACGTGGGACAACGTGGGACAACGTGGGACATCGTGGGACAACGTGGGACAACGTGGGACAACGTGGGACAACGTGGGACACCGTGGGACAACGTGGGACAACGTGGGACAACGTGGGACAACGTGGGACAACGTGGGACAACGTGGGACAACGTGGGACACCGTGGGACAACGTGGGACAACGTGGGACAACGTGGGACACCGTTGGACACCGTTGGACACCGTTGGACACCGTTGGACATCGTTGGACACCGTGGGACAACGTGGGACAACGTGGGACAACGTGGGAAACCATGGAACAACGTGGGACAACGTGGGACACCGTTGGACATCGTTGGACATCGTTGGACACCGTGGGACAACGTGGGACAACGTGGGAAAACGTGGGACAACGTGGGACATCGTTGGACACCGTTGGACACCGTGGGACAACGTGGGACAACGTGGGACAACGTGGGACAACGTGGGACAACGTGGGACAACGTGGGACAACGTGGGACAACGTGGGACAACGTGGGACAACGTGGGACAACGTGGGACAACGTGGGACAACGTGGGACATCGTGGGACAACGTGGGACAACGTGGGACAACGTGGGACAACGTGGGACAACGTGGGACACCGTTGGACATCGTTGGACACCGTGGGACAACGTGGGACAACGTGGGACAACGTGGGACAACGTGGGACACCGTTGGACACCGTTGGACACCGTTGGACACCGTTGGACATCGTTGGACACCGTGGGACAACGTGGGACAACGTGGGACAACGTGGGAAACTATGGAACAACGTGGGACAACGTGGGACACCGTTGGACATCGTTGGACAACGTGGGACAACGTGGGACAACGTGGGAAACCATGGAACAACGTGGGACAACGTGGGACACCGTTGGACATCGTTGGACATCGTTGGACACCGTGGGACAACGTGGGACAACGTGGGAAAACGTGGGACAACGTGGGACATCGTTGGACACCGTTGGACACCGTGGGACAACGTGGGACAACGTGGGACAACGTGGGACAACGTGGGACAACGTGGGACAACGTGGGACAACGTGGGACAACGTGGGACAACGTGGGACAACGTGGGACAACGTGGGACAACGTGGGACAACGTGGGACATCGTGGGACAACGTGGGACAACGTGGGACAACGTGGGACAACGTGGGACAACGTGGGACACCGTTGGACATCGTTGGACACCGTGGGACAACGTGGGACAACGTGGGACAACGTGGGACAACGTGGGACACCGTTGGACACCGTTGGACACCGTTGGACACCGTTGGACATCGTTGGACACCGTGGGACAACGTGGGACAACGTGGGACAACGTGGGAAACTATGGAACAACGTGGGACAACGTGGGACAACGTGGGACAACGTGGGACAACGTGGGACACCGTTGGACAACGTGGGACACCGTTGGACATCGTTGGACACCGTGGGACAACGTGGGACACCGTTGGACATCGTTGGACACCGTGGGACAACGTGGGACAACGTGGGACAACTTGGGACACCGTTGGACACCGTTGGACACCGTTGGACACCGTTGGACATCGTTGGACACCGTGGGACAACGTGGGACAACGTGGGACAACGTGGGACAACGTGGGACAACGTGGGACATCGTGGGACAACGTGGGACAACGTGGGACAACGTGGGACACCGTTGGACATCGTTGGACACCGTGGGACAACGTGGGACAACGTGGGACAACGTGGGACAACGTGGGACACCGTTGGACACCGTTGGACACCGTTGGACATCGTTGGACACCGTGGGACAACGTGGGACAACGTGGGACAACGTGGGACAACGTGGGACAACGTGGGACAACGTGGGACAACGTGGGACAACGTGGGACAACGTGGGACAACGTGGGACAACGTGGGACAACGTGGGACATCGTGGGACAACGTGGGACAACGTGGGACAACGTGGGACATCGTTGGACACCGTTGGACACCGTGGGACAACGTGGGACAAGGTGGGACAACGTGGGACAACGTGGGACAACGTGGGACAACGTGGGACAACGTGGGACAACGTGGGACACCGTTGGACATCGTTGGACACCGTGGGACAACGTGGGACAACGTGGGGACACCGTTGGACATCGTTGGACACCGTGGGACAACGTGGGACAACGTGGGACAACGTGGGAAACGATGGAACAACGTGGGACAACGTGGGACACCGTTGGACATCGTTGGACAACGTGGGACAACGTGGGACAACGTGGGACAACGTGGGACAACGTGGGACAACGTGGGACAACGTGGGACACCGTTGGACAACGTGGGACACCGTTGGACATCGTTGGACACGTGGGACAACGTGGGACAACGGACCACGTGGGACAACGTGGGACAACGTGGGACAACGTGGAGGACAACTTGGGACAACGTGGGACAAGTGGGACAACGTGGGACAACGTGGGACAACGTGGGACAACGTGGAACAACGTGGGACAACGTGGGGACAACGGGGACACCGTTGGACATCGTTGGGACACCGTGGGGACACCGTGGGACAACGTGGGACAACGTGGGACAACGTGGGACAACGTGGGACAACGTGGGAAACCATGGAACAACGTGGGACAACGTGGGACACCGTTGGACATCGTTGGACAACGTGGGACAACGTGGGACCACGTGGACAACGTGGGACAACGTGGGACAACGTGGGACACCGTTGGACACCGTGGGACACCGTTGGACACCGTTGGACATCGTTGGACACGTGGGACAACGTGGGACAACGTGGGACAACGTGGGACAACGTGGGACAACGTGGGACAACGTGGGACAACGTGGGACAACGTGGGACAACGTGGGACAACGTGGGACAACGTGGGACAACGTGGGACACCGTTGGACAACGTGGGACACCGTTGGACATCGTTGGACACCCGTAGGGACAACGTGGGACAACGTGGGACAACGTGGGACAACGTGGGACAACGTGGGACACCGTTGGACATCGTTGGACATCGTTGGACATCGTTGGACATCGTTGGGACCACCGTTGGACACCGTTGGGGACAACGTTGGACATCGTTGGACACCGTGGGACAACGTGGGACAACGTGGGACAACGTGGGACAACGTGGGACAACGTGGGACAACGTGGGACATCGTGGGACAACGTGGGACAACGTGGGACAACGTGGGACAACGTGGGACAACGTGGGACACCGTTGGACACCGTGGGACACCGTTGGACACCGTTGGACATCGTTGGACACCGTAGGACAACGTTGGACAGACGTGGGACAACGTGGGACAACGTGGGACAACGTGGGACAACGTGGGACAACGTGGGGACAACGTGGGACATCGTGGGACAACGTGGGACAACGTGGGACACCGTTGGACATAGTTGGACACCGTGGGACACCGTGGACAACGTGGGACAACGTGGGACAACGTGGGACAACGTGGGACAACGTGGGAAACCATGGAACAACGTGGGACAACGTGGGACACCGTTGGACATCGTTGGACAACGTGGGACAACGTGGGACAACGTGGGACAACGTGGGACAACGTGGGACAACGTGGGACACCGTGGACCACCGTGGGACACCGTTGGACACCGTCTGACATCGTTGGACACCGTGGGACAACGTGGGACAACGTGGGACAACGTGGGACAACGTGGGACAACGTGGGACAACGTGGGACAACGTGGGACAACGTGGGACAACGTGGGACAACGTGGGGACACCGTTGGACAACGTGGGACACCGTTGGACATCGTTGGACACCGTGGGACAACGTGGGACACCGTTGGACATCGTTGGGGACAACGTGGGACAACGTGGGACAACGTGGGACAACGTGGGACAACGTGGGACAACGTGGGACAACGTGGGACAACGTGGGACAACGTGGGACAACGTGGGACAACGTGGGACAACGTGGGACAACGTGGACAACGTGGGACAACGTGGGACAACGTGGGACAACGTGGGACAACGTGGGGACAACGTGGGACAACGTGGGACAACGTGGGACATCGTGGGACACGTGGGACAACGTGGGACAACGTGGGACATCGTTGGACACCGTTGGACCACGTGGGACAACGTGGGACAACGTGGGACAGAACGTGGGACAACGTGGGACAACGTGGGACAACGTGGGACAACGTTGGACATGTTGGACACCGTGGGACAACGTGGGACAACGTGGGACAACGTGGGAAACCATGGAACAACGTGGGACAACGTGGGACACCGTTGGACATCGTTGGACAACGTGGGACAACGTGGGACAACGTGGGACAACGTGGGACAACGTGGGACAACGTTGGACAACGTGGGACACCGTGGACATCGTTGGACACCGTGGGGACAACGTGGGACAACGTGGGACACGTGGGACAACGTGGGACAACGTGGGACAACGTGGGACAACTTGGGACAACGTGGGACAACGTGGGACAACGTGGGACAACGTGGGACAACGTGGGGACAACGTGGGACAACGAGGGACAACGTGGGGACAACGTGGGACACCGTTGGACATCGTTGGACACCGTGGGACACCGTGGGACAACGTGGGACAACGTGGGACAACGTGGGACAACGTGGGACAACGTGGGAACATGGAACAACGTGGGACACGTGGGACACCGTTGGACATCGTTGGGACAACGTGGGACAACGTGGGACCACGTGGGACAACGTGGGACAACGGGGGACAACGTGGGACACCGTTGGACACCGTGGGACACCGTTGGACACCGTTGGACATCGTTGGACACCGTGGGACAACGTGGGACAACGTGGGACAACGTGGGACAACGTGGGACAACGTGGGACAACGTGGGACAACGTGGGACAACGTGGGACAACGTGGGACAACGTGGGACAACGTGGGACAACGTGGGACACCGTTGGACAACGTGGGACACCGTTGGACATCGTTGGACACCGTGGGACAACGTGGGACAACGTGGGACAACGTGGGACAACGTGGGACAACGTGGGACACCGTTGGACATCGTTGGACATCGTTGGACATCGTTGGACATCGTTGGACACCGTTGGACACGGTGGGACACCGTGGGACAACGTGGGACAACGTGGGACAACGTGGGACAACGTGGGACAACGTGGGACAACGTGGGACATCGTGGGACAACGTGGGACAACGTGGGACAACGTGGGACAACGTGGGACACCGTTGGACACCGTGGGACACCGTTGGACACCGTTGGACATCGTTGGACACCGTGGGACAACGTGGGACAACGTGGGACAACGTGGGACAACGTGGGACATCGTGGGACAACGTGGGAAAACGTGGGACAACGTGGGACAACGTGGGACATCGTGGGACAACGTGGGACAACGTGGGACAACGTGGGACATCGTGGGACAACGTGGGACAACGTGGGACAACGTGGGACAAAGTGGGACAACGTGGGACACCGTTGGACACCGTTGGACACCGTTGGACACCGTTGGACATCGTTGGACACCGTGGGACAACGTGGGACAACGTGGGACAACGTGGGAAACCATGGAACAACGTGGGACAACGTGGGACACCGTTGGACATCGTTGGACATCGTTGGACACCGTGGGACAACGTGGGACAACGTGGGACAACGTGGGACAACGTCGGACAACGTGGGACAACGTTGGACATCGTGGGACAACGTGGGACAACGTGGGACAACGTGGGACAACGTGGGACAACGTGGGACACCGTTGGACACCGTGGGACACCGTTGGACACCGTTGGACATCGTTGGACACCGTGGGACAACGTGGGACAACGTGGGACAACGTGGGACAACGTGGGACATCGTGGGACAACGTGGGACAACGTGGGACAACGTGGGACAACGTGGGACATCGTGGGACAACGTGGGACAACGTGGGACAACGTGGGACAACGTGGGACAACGTGGGACATCGTGGGACAACGTGGGACAACGTGGGACAACGTGGGACAACGTGGGACATCGTGGGACAACGTGGGACAACGTGGGACAACGTGGGACATCGTGGGACAACGTGGGACAACGTGGGACAACGTGGGACAACGTGGGACAACGTGGGACACCGTTGGACACCGTTGGACACCGTTGGACACCGTTGGACATCGTTGGACACCGTGGGACAACGTGGGACAACGTGGGACAACGTGGGAAACCATGGAACAACGTGGGACAACGTGGGACACCGTTGGACATCGTTGGACATCGTTGGACACCGTGGGACAACGTGGGACAACGTGGGACAACGTGGGACAACGTCGGACAACGTGGGACAACGTGGGACAACGTGGGACAACGTGGGACAACGTGGGACAACGTGGGACAACGTGGGACAACGTGGGACAACGTGGGACAACGTGGGACATCGTGGGACAACGTGGGACAACGTGGGACAACGTGGGACAACGTGGGACATCGTTGGACACCGTTGGACACCGTGGGACAACGTGGGACAACGTGGGACACCGTGGGACAACGTGGGACAACGTGGGACAACGTGGGACAACGTGGGACAACGTGGGACAACGTGGGACAACGTGGGACAACGTGGGACAACGTGGGACACCGTTGGACATCGTTGGACAACGTGGGACAACGTGGGACAACGTGGGACAGCGTGGGACAACGTGGGACACCGTTGGACACCGTTGGACATCGTTGGACACCGTGGGACAACGTGGGACAACGTGGGACAACGTGGGACAACGTGGGACAACGTGGGACAACGTGGGACAACGTGGGACAACGTGGGAAAACGTGGGACAACGTGGGACATCGTTGGACACCGTTGGACACCGTGGGACAACGTGGGACAACGTGGGACAACGTGGGACAACGTGGGACAACGTGGGACAACGTGGGACAACGTGGGACAACGTGGGACAACGTGGGACAACGTGGGACAACGTGGGACAACGTGGGACAACGTGGGACATCGTGGGACAACGTGGGACAACGTGGGACAACGTGGGACAACGTGGGACAACGTGGGACACCGTTGGACATCGTTGGACACCGTGGGACAACGTGGGACAACGTGGGACAACGTGGGACAACGTGGGACACCGTTGGACACCGTTGGACACCGTTGGACACCGTTGGACATCGTTGGACACCGTGGGACAACGTGGGACAACGTGGGACAACGTGGGAAACTTTGGAACAACGTGGGACAACGTGGGACAACGTGGGACAACGTGGGACAACGTGGGACACCGTTGGACAACGTGGGACACCGTTGGACATCGTTGGACACCGTGGGACAACGTGGGACACCGTTGGACATCGTTGGACACCGTGGGACAACGTGGGACAACGTGGGACAACGTGGGACACCGTTGGACACCGTTGGACACCGTTGGACACCGTTGGACATCGTTGGACACCGTGGGACAACGTGGGACAACGTGGGACAACGTGGGACAACGTGGGACAACGTGGGACATCGTGGGACAACGTGGGACAACGTGGGACAACGTGGGACACCGTTGGACATCGTTGGACACCGTGGGACAACGTGGGACAACGTGGGACAACGTGGGACAACGTGGGACACCGTAGGACACCGTTGGACACCGTTGGACATCGTTGGACACCGTGGGACAACGTGGGACAACGTGGGACAACGTGGGACAACGTGGGACAACGTGGGACAACGTGGGACAACGTGGGACAACGTGGGACAACGTGGGACAACGTGGGACAACGTGGGACAACGTGGGACATCGTGGGACAACGTGGGACAACGTGGGACAACGTGGGACATCGTTGGACACCGTTGGACACCGTGGGACAACGTGGGACAAGGTGGGACAACGTGGGACAACGTGGGACAACGTGGGACAACGTGGGACAACGTGGGACAACGTGGGACACCGTTGGACATCGTTGGACACCGTGGGACAACGTGGGACAACGTGGGACAACGTGGGAAACGATGGAACAACGTGGGACAACGTGGGACACCGTTGGACATCGTTGGACAACGTGGGACAACGTGGGACAACGTGGGACAACGTGGGACAACGTGGGACAACGTGGGACAACGTGGGACAACGTGGGACAACGTGGGACAACGTGGGACAACGTGGGACAACGTGGGACAACGTGGGACAACGTGGGACAACGTGGGACACCGTTGGACACCGTTGGACATCGTTGGACACCGTGGGACAACGTGGGACAACGTGGGACAACGTGGGACAACGTGGGACAACGTGGGACAACGTGGGACAACGTGGGACAACGTGGGACAACGTGGGACAACGTGGGACAACGTGGGACAACGTGGGACACCGTTGGACAACGTGGGACACCGTTGGACATCGTTGGACACCGTGGGACAACGTGGGACAACGTGGGACAACGTGGGACAACGTGGGACAACGTGGGACACCGTTGGACATCGTTGGACATCGTTGGACATCGTTGGACATCGTTGGACACCGTTGGACACCGTTGGACACCGTTGGACATCGTTGGACACCGTGGGACAACGTGGGACAACGTGGGACAACGTGGGACAACGTGGGACAACGTGGGACAACGTGGGACATCGTGGGACAACGTGGGACAACGTGGGACAACGTGGGACAACGTGGGACAACGTGGGACACCGTTGGACACCGTGGGACACCGTTGGACACCGTTGGACATCGTTGGACACCGTAGGACAACGTGGGACAACGTGGGACCACGTGGGACAACGTGGGACAACGTGGGACAACGTGGGACAACGTGGGACAACGTGGGACAACGTGGGACATCGTGGGACAACGTGGGACAACGTGGGACACCGTTGGACATAGTTGGACACCGTGGGACACCGTGGGACAACGTGGGACAACGTGGGACAACGTGGGACAACGTGGGACAACGTGGGAAACCATGGAACAACGTGGGACAACGTGGGACACCGTTGGACATCGTTGGACAACGTGGGACAACGTGGGACAACGTGGGACAACGTGGGACAACGTGGGACAACGTGGGACACCGTTGGACACCGTGGGACACCGTTGGACACCGTCTGACATCGTTGGACACCGTGGGACAACGTGGGACAACGTGGGACAACGTGGGACAACGTGGGACAACGTGGGACAACGTGGGACAACGTGGGACAACGTGGGACAACGTGGGACAACGTGGGACACCGTTGGACAACGTGGGACACCGTTGGACATCGTTGGACACCGTGGGACAACGTGGGACACCGTTGGACATCGTTGGACACCGTGGGACAACGTGGGACAACGTGGGACAACGTGGGACAACGTGGGACAACGTGGGACAACGTGGGACAACGTGGGACAACGTGGGACAACGTGGGACAACGTGGGACAACGTGGGACAACGTGGGACAACGTGGGACAACGTGGGACAACGTGGGACAACGTGGGACAACGTGGGACAACGTGGGACAACGTGGGACAACGTGGGACAACGTGGGACATCGTGGGACAACGTGGGACAACGTGGGACAACGTGGGACAACGTGGGACAACGTGGGACATCGTTGGACACCGTTGGACACCGTGGGACAACGTGGGACAACGTGGGACAACGTGGGACAACGTGGGACAACGTGGGACAACGTGGGACAACGTGGGACACCGTTGGACATCGTTGGACACCGTGGGACAACGTGGGACAACGTGGGACAACGTGGGAAACCATGGAACAACGTGGGACAACGTGGGACACCGTTGGACATCGTTGGACAACGTGGGACAACGTGGGACAACGTGGGACAACGTGGGACAACGTGGGACAACGTGGGACAACGTGGGACACCGTTGGACAACGTGGGACACCGTTGGACATCGTTGGACACCGTGGGACAACGTGGGACAACGTGGGACCACGTGGGACAACGTGGGACAACGTGGGACAACGTGGGACAACTTGGGACAACGTGGGACAACGTGGGACAACGTGGGACAACGTGGGACATCGTGGGACAACGTGGGACAACGTGGAACAACGTGGGACAACGTGGGACAACGTGGGACACCGTTGGACATCGTTGGACACCGTGGGACACCGTGGGACAACGTGGGACAACGTGGGACAACGTGGGACAACGTGGGACAACGTGGGAAACCATGGAACAACGTGGGACAACGTGGGACACCGTTGGACATCGTTGGACAACGTGGGACAACGTGGGACCACGTGGGACAACGTGGGACAACGTGGGACAACGTGGGACACCGTTGGACACCGTGGGACACCGTTGGACACCGTTGGACATCGTTGGACACCGTGGGACAACGTGGGACAACGTGGGACAACGTGGGACAACGTGGGACAACGTGGGACAACGTGGGACAACGTGGGACAACGTGGGACAACGTGGGACACCGTTGGACAACGTGGGACACCGTTGGACATCGTTGGACACCGTGGGACAACGTGGGACAACGTGGGACAACGTGGGACAACGTGGGACAACGTGGGACACCGTTGGACATCGTTGGACATCGTTGGACATCGTTGGACATCGTTGGACACCGTTGGACACCGTTGGACACCGTTGGACATCGTTGGACACCGTGGGACAACGTGGGACAACGTGGGACAACGTGGGACAACGTGGGACAACGTGGGACAACGTGGGACATCGTGGGACAACGTGGGACAACGTGGGACAACGTGGGACAACGTGGGACAACGTGGGACACCGTTGGACACCGTGGGACACCGTTGGACACCGTTGGACATCGTTGGACACCGTGGGACAACGTGGGACAACGTGGGACAACGTGGGACAACGTGGGACATCGTGGGACAACGTGGGAAAACGTGGGACAACGTGGGACAACGTGGGACATCGTGGGACAACGTGGGACAACGTGGGACAACGTGGGACATCGTGGGACAACGTGGGACAACGTGGGACAACGTGGGACAAAGTGGGACAACGTGGGACACCGTTGGACACCGTTGGACACCGTTGGACACCGTGGGACATCGTTGGACACCGTGGGACAACGTGGGACAACGTGGGACAACGTGGGAAACCATGGAACAACGTGGGACAACGTGGGACACCGTTGGACATCGTTGGACATCGTTGGACACCGTGGGACAACGTGGGACAACGTGGGACAACGTGGGACAACGTCGGACAACGTGGGACAACGTGGGACATCGTGGGACAACGTGGGACAACGTGGGACAACGTGGGACAACGTGGGACAACGTGGGACACCGTTGGACACCGTGGGACACCGTTGGACACCGTTGGACATCGTTGGACACCGTGGGACAACGTGGGACAACGTGGGACAACGTGGGACAACGTGGGACATCGTGGGACAACGTGGGACAACGTGGGACAACGTGGGACAACGTGGGACATCGTGGGACAACGTGGGACAACGTGGGACAACGTGGGACAACGTGGGACAACGTGGGACATCGTGGGACAACGTGGGACAACGTGGGACAACGTGGGACAACGTGGGACATCGTGGGACAACGTGGGACAACGTGGGACAACGTGGGACATCGTGGGACAACGTGGGACAACGTGGGACAACGTGGGACAACGTGGGACAACGTGGGACACCGTTGGACACCGTTGGACACCGTTGGACACCGTTGGACATCGTTGGACACCGTGGGACAACGTGGGACAACGTGGGACAACGTGGGAAACCATGGAACAACGTGGGACAACGTGGGACACCGTTGGACATCGTTGGACATCGTTGGACACCGTGGGACAACGTGGGACAACGTGGGACAACGTGGGACAACGTCGGACAACGTGGGACAACGTGGGACAACGTGGGACAACGTGGGACAACGTGGGACAACGTGGGACAACGTGGGACAACGTGGGACAACGTGGGACAACGTGGGACATCGTGGGACAACGTGGGACAACGTGGGACAACGTGGGACAACGTGGGACATCGTTGGACACCGTTGGACACCGTGGGACAACGTGGGACAACGTGGGACAACGTGGGACAACGTGGGACAACGTGGGACAACGTGGGACAACGTGGGACAACGTGGGACAACGTGGGACAACGTGGGACAACGTGGGACAACGTGGGACACCGTTGGACATCGTTGGACAACGTGGGACAACGTGGGACAACGTGGGACAGCGTGGGACAACGTGGGACACCGTTGGACACCGTTGGACATCGTTGGACACCGTGGGACAACGTGGGACAACGTGGGACAACGTGGGACAACGTGGGACAACGTGGGACAACGTGGGACAACGTGGGACAACGTGGGACAACGTGGGACAACGTGGGACATCGTGGGACAACGTGGGACAACGTGGGACAACGTGGGACAACGTGGGAGATCGTGGGACAACGTGGGACAACGTGGGACAACGTGGGACACCGTTGGACACCGTTGGACACCGTTGGACACCGTTGGACATCGTTGGACACCGTGGGACAACGTGGGACAACGTGGGACAACGTGGGAAACCATGGAACAACGTGGGACAACGTGGGACACCGCTGGACATCGTTGGACATCGTTGGACACCGTGGGACAACGTGGGACAACGTGGGAAAACGTGGGACAAC
The DNA here is from genome assembly GCF_910591885.1 of Bombus terrestris. Taxonomy (NCBI): domain Eukaryota; kingdom Metazoa; phylum Arthropoda; class Insecta; order Hymenoptera; family Apidae; genus Bombus; species Bombus terrestris. Next base: position 186,029 of record NW_025963601.1, read on the forward strand.
GTGGGACACCGTTGGACATCGCTGGACACCGTTGGACATCGTTGGACACCGTGGGACAACGTGGGACAACGTGGGACAACGTGGGACAACGTGGGACAACGTGGGACAACGTGGGACAACGTGGGACAACGTGGGACAACGTGGGACAACGTGGGACAACGTGGGACTACGTGGGACATCGTGGGACAACGTGGGACAACGTGGGACAACGTGGGACAACGTGGGACATCGTTGGACACCGTTGGACACCGTGGGACAACGTGGGACAACGTGGGACAACGTGGGACAACGTGGGACAACGTGGGACAACGTGGGACAACGTGGGACAACGTGGGACATCGTGGGACAACGTGGGACAACGTGGGACAACGTGGGACATCGTGGGACAACGTGGGACAACGTGGGACAACGTGGGACAACGTGGGACATCGTGGGACAACGTGGGACAACGTGGGACAACGTGGGACAACGTGGGACAACGTGGGACACCGTTGGACACCGTTGGACACCGTTGGACACCGTTGGACATCGTTGGACACCGTGGGACAACGTGGGACAACGTGGGACAACGTGGGAAACCATGGAACAACGTGGGACAACGTGGGACACCGTTGGACATCGTTGGACATCGTTGGACACCGTGGGACAACGTGGGACAACGTGGGACAACGTGGGACAACGTCGGACAACGTGGGACAACGTGGGACAACGTGGGACAACGTGGGACAACGTGGGACAACGTGGGACAACGTGGGACAACGTGGGACAACGTGGGACAACGTGGGACATCGTGGGACAACGTGGGACAACGTGGGACAACGTGGGACAACGTGGGACATCGTTGGACACCGTTGGACACCGTGGGACAACGTGGGACAACGTGGGACAACGTGGGACAACGTGGGACAACGTGGGACAACGTGGGACAACGTGGGACAACGTGGGACAACGTGGGACAACGTGGGACAACGTGGGACAACGTGGGACACCGTTGGACATCGTTGGACATCGTTGGACACCGTGGGACAACGTGGGACAACGTGGGACAACGTGGGACAACGTGGGACAACGTGGGACAACGTGGGACACCGTGGGACAACGTGGGACAAGGTGGGACAACGTGGGACAACGTGGGACAACGTGGGACAACGTGGGACAACGTGGGACAACGTGGGACACCGTTGGACATCGTTGGACACCGTGGGACAACGTGGGACAACGTGGGACAACGTGGGACAACGTGGGACACCGTTGGACATCGTTGGACACCGTGGGACACCGTGGGACAACGTGGGACAACGTGGGACAACGTGGGACAACGTGGGACAACGTGGGAAACCATGGAACAACGTGGGACAACGTGGGACACCGTTGGACATCGTTGGACAACGTGGGACAACGTGGGACCACGTGGGACAACGTGGGACAACGTGGGACAACGTGGGACACCGTTGGACACCGTGGGACACCGTTGGACACCGTTGGACATCGTTGGACACCGTGGGACAACGTGGGACAACGTGGGACAACGTGGGACAACGTGGGACAACGTGGGACAACGTGGGACAACGTGGGACAACGTGGGACAACGTGGGACAACGTGGGACAACGTGGGACAACGTGGGACACCGTTGGACAACGTGGGACACCGTTGGACATCGTTGGACACCGTGGGACAACGTGGGACAACGTGGGACAACGTGGGACAACGTGGGACAACGTGGGACACCGTTGGACATCGTTGGACATCGTTGGACATCGTTGGACATCGTTGGACACCGTTGGACACCGTTGGACACCGTTGGACATCGTTGGACACCGTGGGACAACGTGGGACAACGTGGGACAACGTGGGACAACGTGGGACAACGTGGGACAACGTGGGACATCGTGGGACAACGTGGGACAACGTGGGACAACGTGGGACAACGTGGGACAACGTGGGACACCGTTGGACACCGTGGGACACCGTTGGACACCGTTGGACATCGTTGGACACCGTAGGACAACGTGGGACAACGTGGGACAACGTGGGACAACGTGGGACAACGTGGGACAACGTGGGACAACGTGGGACAACGTGGGACAACGTGGGACATCGTGGGACAACGTGGGACAACGTGGGACACCGTTGGACATAGTTGGACACCGTGGGACACCGTGGGACAACGTGGGACAACGTGGGACAACGTGGGACAACGTGGGACAACGTGGGAAACCATGGAACAACGTGGGACAACGTGGGACACCGTTGGACATCGTTGGACAACGTGGGACAACGTGGGACAACGTGGGACAACGTGGGACAACGTGGGACAACGTGGGACAACGTGGGACACCGTTGGACACCGTGGGACACCGTTGGACACCGTCTGACATCGTTGGACACCGTGGGACAACGTGGGACAACGTGGGACAACGTGGGACAACGTGGGACAACGTGGGACAACGTGGGACAACGTGGGACAACGTGGGACAACGTGGGACAACGTGGGACACCGTTGGACAACGTGGGACACCGTTGGACATCGTTGGACACCGTGGGACAACGTGGGACACCGTTGGACATCGTTGGACACCGTGGGACAACGTGGGACAACGTGGGACAACGTGGGACAACGTGGGACAACGTGGGACAACGTGGGACAACGTGGGACAACGTGGGACAACGTGGGACAACGTGGGACAACGTGGGACAACGTGGGACAACGTGGGACAACGTGGGACAACGTGGGACAACGTGGGACAACGTGGGACAACGTGGGACAACGTGGGACAACGTGGGACAACGTGGGACATCGTGGGACAACGTGGGACAACGTGGGACAACGTGGGACATCGTTGGACACCGTTGGACAACGTGGGACAACGTGGGACAACGTGGGACAACGTGGGACAACGTGGGACAACGTGGGACAACGTGGGACAACGTGGGACACCGTTGGACATCGTTGGACACCGTGGGACAACGTGGGACAACGTGGGACAACGTGGGAAACCATGGAACAACGTGGGACAACGTGGGACACCGTTGGACATCGTTGGACAACGTGGGACAACGTGGGACAACGTGGGACAACGTGGGACAACGTGGGACAACGTGGGACAACGTGGGACACCGTTGGACAACGTGGGACACCGTTGGACATCGTTGGACACCGTGGGACAACGTGGGACAACGTGGGACCACGTGGGACAACGTGGGACAACGTGGGACAACGTGGGACAACTTGGGACAACGTGGGACAACGTGGGACAACGTGGGACAACGTGGGACATCGTGGGACAACGTGGGACAACGTGGAACAACGTGGGACAACGTGGGACAACGTGGGACACCGTTGGACATCGTTGGACACCGTGGGACACCGTGGGACAACGTGGGACAACGTGGGACAACGTGGGACAACGTGGGACAACGTGGGAAACCATGGAACAACGTGGGACAACGTGGGACACCGTTGGACATCGTTGGACAACGTGGGACAACGTGGGACCACGTGGGACAACGTGGGACAACGTGGGACAACGTGGGACACCGTTGGACACCGTGGGACACCGTTGGACACCGTTGGACATCGTTGGACACCGTGGGACAACGTGGGACATCGTGGGACAACGTGGGACAACGTGGGACAACGTGGGACAACGTGGGACAACGTGGGACACCGTTGGACACCGTGGGACACCGTTGGACACCGTTGGACATCGTTGGACACCGTGGGACAACGTGGGACAACGTGGGACAACGTGGGACAACGTGGGACATCGTGGGACATCGTGGGACAACGTGGGACAACGTGGGACAACGTGGGACATCGTGGGACAACGTGGGACAACGTGGGACAACGTGGGACATCGTGGGACAACGTGGGACAACGTGGGACAACGTGGGACAACGTGGGACATCGTGGGACAACGTGGGACAACGTGGGACAACGTGGGACATCGTGGGACAACGTGGGACAACGTGGGACAACGTGGGACAACGTGGGACAACGTGGGACACCGTTGGACACCGTTGGACACCGTTGGACACCGTTGGACATCGTTGGACACCGTGGGACAACGTGGGACAACGTGGGACAACGTGGGAAACCATGGAACAACGTGGGACAACGTGGGACACCGTTGGACATCGTTGGACATCGTTGGACACCGTGGGACAACGTGGGACAACGTGGGACAACGTGGGACAACGTCGGACAACGTGGGACAACGTGGGACAACGTGGGACAACGTGGGACAACGTGGGACAACGTGGGACAACGTGGGACAACGTGGGACAACGTGGGACAACGTGGGACATCGTGGGACAACGTGGGACAACGTGGGACAACGTGGGACAACGTGGGACATCGTTGGACACCGTTGGACACCGTGGGACAACGTGGGACAACGTGGGACAACGTGGGACAACGTGGGACAACGTGGGACAACGTGGGACAACGTGGGACAACGTGGGACAACGTGGGACAACGTGGGACAATGTGGGACAACGTGGGACACCGTTGGACATCGTTGGACAACGTGGGACAACGTGGGACAACGTGGGACAACGTGGGACAACGTGGGACACCGTTGGACACCGTTGGACATCGTTGGACACCGTGGGACAACGTGGGACAACGTGGGACAACGTGGGACAACGTGGGACAACGTGGGACAACGTGGGACAACGTGGGACAACGTGGGACAACGTGGGACAACGTGGGACATCGTGGGACAACGTGGGACAACGTGGGACAACGTGGGACAACGTGGGAGATCGTGGGACAACGTGGGACAACGTGGGACAACGTGGGACACCGTTGGACACCGTTGGACACCGTTGGACACCGTTGGACATCGTTGGACACCGTGGGACAACGTGGGACAACGTGGGACAACGTGGGAAACCATGGAACAACGTGGGACAACGTGGGACACCGTTGGACATCGTTGGACATCGTTGGACACCGTGGGACAACGTGGGACAACGTGGGAAAACGTGGGACAACGTGGGACACCGTTGGACATCGCTGGACACCGTTGGACATCGTTGGACACCGTGGGACAACGTGGGACAACGTGGGACAACGTGGGACAACGTGGGACAACGTGGGACAACGTGGGACAACGTGGGACAACGTGGGACAACGTGGGACAACGTGGGACAACGTGGGACTACGTGGGACATCGTGGGACAACGTGGGACAACGTGGGACAACGTGGGACAACGTGGGACATCGTTGGACACCGTTGGACACCGTGGGACAACGTGGGACAACGTGGGACAACGTGGGACAACGTGGGACAACGTGGGACAACGTGGGACAACGTGGGACAACGTGGGACATCGTGGGACAACGTGGGACAACGTGGGACAACGTGGGACATCGTGGGACAACGTGGGACAACGTGGGACAACGTGGGACAACGTGGGACATCGTGGGACAACGTGGGACAACGTGGGACAACGTGGGACAACGTGGGACAACGTGGGACAACGTGGGACATCGTGGGACAACGTGGGACAACGTGGGACAACGTGGGACAACGTGGGACAACGTGGGACACCGTTGGACACCGTTGGACACCGTTGGACACCGTTGGACATCGTTGGACACCGTGGGACAACGTGGGACAACGTGGGACAACGTGGGAAACCATGGAACAACGTGGGACAACGTGGGACACCGTTGGACATCGTTGGACATCGTTGGACACCGTGGGACAACGTGGGACAACGTGGGACAACGTGGGACAACGTCGGACAACGTGGGACAACGTGGGACAACGTGGGACAACGTGGGACAACGTGGGACAACGTGGGACAACGTGGGACAACGTGGGACAACGTGGGACAACGTGGGACATCGTGGGACAACGTGGGACAACGTGGGACAACGTGGGACAACGTGGGACATCGTTGGACACCGTTGGACACCGTGGGACAACGTGGGACAACGTGGGACAACGTGGGACAACGTGGGACAACGTGGGACAACGTGGGACAACGTGGGACAACGTGGGACAACGTGGGACAACGTGGGACAACGTGGGACAACGTGGGACACCGTTGGACATCGTGGGACAACGTGGGACAACGTGGGACAACGTGGGACAACGTGGGACAACGTGGGACACCGTTGGACACCGTTGGACATCGTTGGACACCGTGGGACAACGTGGGACAACGTGGGACAACGTGGGACACCGTTGGACATCGTTGGACACCGTGGGACAACGTGGGACAACGTGGGACAACGTGGGACAACGTGGGACAACGTGGGACAACGTGGGACATCGTGGGACAACGTGGGACAACGTGGGACAACGTGGGACAACGTGGGACAACGTGGGACACCGTTGGACACCGTGGGACACCGTTGGACACCGTTGGACATCGTTGGACACCGTGGGACAACGTGGGACAACGTGGGACAACGTGGGACAACGTGGGACATCGTGGGACAACGTGGGACAACGTGGGACAACGTGGGACAACGTTGGACACCGTGGGACAACGTGGGACAACGTGGGACAACGTGGGACAACGTCGGACAACGTGGGACAACGTGGGACAACGTGGGACAACGTGGGACAACGTGGGACAACGTGGGACAACGTGGGACAACGTGGGACAACGTGGGACAACGTGGGACATCGTGGGACAACGTGGGACAACGTGGGACAACGTGGGACAACGTGGGACATCGTTGGACACCGTTGGACACCGTGGGACAACGTGGGACAACGTGGGACAACGTGGGACAACGTGGGACAACGTGGGACAACGTGGGACAACGTGGGACAACGTGGGACAACGTGGGACAACGTGGGACAACGTGGGACAACGTGGGACACCGCTGGACATCGTTGGACAACGTGGGACAACGTGGGACAACGTGGGACAACGTGGGACAACGTGGGACACCGTTGGACACCGTTGGACATCGTTGGACAACGTGGGACAACGTGGGACAACGTGGGACATCGTGGGACAACGTGGGACAACGTGGGACAACGTGGGACAACGTGGGACATCGTGGGACAACGTGGGACAACGTGGGACAACGTGGGACACCGTTGGACACCGTTGGACACCGTTGGACACCGTTGGACATTGTTGGACACCGTGGGACAACGTGGGACAACGTGGGACAACGTGGGAAACCATGGAACAACGTGGGACAACGTGGGACACCGTTGGACATCGTTGGACATCGTTGGACACCGTGGGACAACGTGGGACAACGTGGGAAAACGTGGGACAACGTGGGACACCGTTGGACATCGCTGGACACCGTTGGACATCGTTGGACACCGTGGGACAACGTGGGAGAACGTGGGACAACGTGGGACAACGTGGGACAACGTGGGACAACGTGGGACAACGTGGGACAACGTGGGACAACGTGGGACAACGTGGGACAACGTGGGACTACGTGGGACATCGTGGGACAACGTGGGACAACGTGGGACAACGTGGGACAACGTGGGACATCGTTGGACACCGTTGGACACCGTGGGACAACGTGGGACAACGTGGGACAACGTGGGACAACGTGGGACAACGTGGGACAACGTGGGACAACGTGGGACAACGTGGGACAACGTGGGACAACGTGGGACAACGTGGGACAACGTGGGACAACGTGGGACAACGTGGGACAACGTGGGACAACGTGGGACAACGTGGGACAACGTGGGACATCGTGGGACAACGTGGGACTACGTGGGACAACGTGGGACAACGTGGGACAACGTGGGACACCGTTGGACATCGTTGGACACCGTGGGACAACGTGGGACAACGTGGGACAACGTGGGACACCGTTGGACACCGTGGGACAACGTGGGACAACGTGGGACATCGTGGGACAACGTGGGACAACGTGGGACAACGTGGGACAACGTGGGACACCGTTGGACAACGTGGGACACCGTTGGACATCGTTGGACACCGTGGGACAACGTGGGACAACGTGGGACCACGTGGGACAACGTGGGACAACGTGGGACAACGTGGGACAACGTGGGACAACGTGGGACAACGTGGGACAACGTGGGACAACGTGGGACAACGTGGGACAACGTGGGACAACGTGGGACAACGTGGGACAACGTGGGACAACGTGGGACACCGTTGGACACCGTGGGACACCGTTGGACACCGTTGGACATCGTTGGACACCGTGGGACACCGTGGGACAACGTGGGACAACGTGGGAAACCATGGAACAACGTGGGACAACGTGGGACACCGTTGGACATCGTTGGACATCGTTGGACACCGTGGGACAACGTGGGACAACGTGGGAAAACGTGGGACAACGTGGGACACCGTTGGACATCGCTGGACACCGTTGGACATCGTTGGACACCGTGGGACAACGTGGGACAACGTGGGACAACGTGGGACAACGTGGGACAACGTGGGACAACGTGGGACAACGTGGGACAACGTGGGACAACGTGGGACAACGTGGGACAACGTGGGACAACGTGGGACAACGTGGGACATCGTGGGACAACGTGGGACAACGTGGGACAACGTGGGACAACGTGGGACACCGTTGGACATCGTTGGACACCGTGGGACAACGTGGGACAACGTGGGACAACGTGGGACACCGTTGGACACCGTTGGACACCGTTGGACACCGTTGGACATCGTTGGACACCGTGGGACAACGTGGGACAACGTGGGACAACGTGGGAAACCATGGAACAACGTGGGACAACGTGGGACACCGTTGGACATCGTTGGACAACGTGGGACAACGTGGGACAACGTGGGACAACGTGGGACAACGTGGGACAACGTGGGACAACGTGGGACAACGTGGGACAACGTGGGACACCGTTGGACACCGTGGGACACCGTTGGACACCGTTGGACATCGTTGGACACCGTGGGACAACGTGGGACAACGTGGGACAACGTGGGACAACGTGGGACAACGTGGGACAACGTGGGACACCGTTGGACATCGTTGGACATCGTTGGACATCGTTGGACATCGTGGGACACCGTTGGACATCGTTGGACATCGTTGGACACCGTTGGACACCGTTGGACAACGTGGGACATCGTGGGACAACGTGGGACAACGTGGGACAACGTGGGACAACGTGGGACACCGTTGGACACCGTGGGACACCGTTGGACACCGTTGGACACCGTTGGACATCGTTGGACATCGTTGGACACCGTGGGACACCGTTGGACACCGTTGGACACCGTTGGACATCGTTGGACATCGTTGGACATCGTGGGACACCGTTGGACATCGTTGGACATCGTTGGACACCGTTGGACATCGTTGGACACCGTTGGACATCGTTGGACATCGTTGGACATCGTGGGACACCGTTGGACATCGTTGGACATCGTTGGACATCGTTGGACACCGTTGGACATCGTTGGACACCGTTGGACATCGTTGGACATCGTGGGACACCGTTGGACATCGTTGGACATCGTTGGACACCGTTGGACATCGTTGGACATCGTTGGACATCGTGGGACACCGTTGGACATCGTTGGACATCGTTGGACACCGTTGGACATCGTTGGACACCGTTGGACATCGTTGGACATCGTTGGACATCGTGGGACACCGTTGGACATCGTTGGACATCGTTGGACATCGTTGGACATCGTTGGACATCGTGGGACACCGTTGGACATCGTTGGACATCGTTGGACACCGTTGGACATCGTTGGACATCGTTGGACATCGTTGGACACCGTTGGACATCGTTGGACACCGTTGGACATCGTTGGACATCGTTGGACACCGTGGGACACCGTTGGACACCGTTGGACACCGTTGGACATCGTTGGACATCGTTGGACATCGTGGGACACCGTTGGACATCGTTGGACATCGTTGGACACCGTTGGACATCGTTGGACACCGTTGGACATCGTTGGACATCGTTGGACATCGTGGGACACCGTTGGACATCGTTGGACATCGTTGGACACCGTGGGACAACGTGGGACAACGTGGGACAACGTGGGAAACCATGGAACAACGTGGGACAACGTGGGACACCGTTGGACATCGTTGGACAACGTGGGACAACGTGGGACAACGTGGGACAACGTGGGACAACGTGGGACAACGTGGGACACCGTTGGACACCGTGGGACACCGTTGGACACCGTTGGACATCGTTGGACACCGTGGGACAACGTGGGACAACGTGGGACAACGTGGGACAACGTGGGACAACGTGGGACAACGTGGGACAACGTGGGACAACGTGGGACAACGTGGGACAACGTGGGACAACGTGGGACAACGTGGGACAACGTGGGACAACGTGGGACACCGTTGGACACCGTGGGACACCGTTGGACACCGTTGGACATCGTTGGACATCGTTGGACATCGTTGGACATCGTTGGACACCGTTGGACACCGTTGGACACCGTTGGACAACGTTGGACACCGTGGGACAACGTGGGACAACGTGGGACAACGTGGGACAACGTGGGACAACGTGGGACAACGTGGGACATCGTGGGACAACGTGGGACAACGTGGGACAACGTGGGACAACGTGGGACAACGCGGGACACCGTTGGACACCGTGGGACACCGTTGGACACCGTTGGACATCGTTGGACACCGTGGGACAACGTGGGACAACGTGGGACAACGTGGGACATCGTGGGACAACGTGGGACAACGTGGGACAACGTGGGACAACGTGGGACATCGTGGGACAACGTGGGACAACGTGGGACAACGTGGGACATCGTGGGACAAAGTGGGACAACGTGGGACAACGTGGGACAACGTGGGACAACGTGGGACACCGTTGGACACCGTTGGACACCGTTGGACACCGTTGGACATCGTTGGACACCGTGGGACAACGTGGGACAACGTGGGACAACGTGGGAAACCATGGAACAACGTGGGACAACGTGGGACACCGTTGGACATCGTTGGACATCGTTGGACACCGTGGGACAACGTGGGACAACGTGGGACAACGTGGGACAACGTCGGACAACGTGGGACAACGTGGGACATCGTGGGACAACGTGGGACAACGTGGGACAACGTGGGACAACGTGGGACAACGTGGGACACCGTTGGACACCGTGGGACACCGTTGGACATCGTTGGACACCGTGGGACAACGTGGGACAACGTGGGACAACGTGGGACAACGTGGGACAACGTGGGACAACGTGGGACAACGTGGGACAACGTGGGACAACGTGGGACAACGTGGGACAGCGTGGGACAACGTGGGACAACGTGGGACAACGTGGGACACCGTTGGACACCGTGGGACACCGTTGGACACCGTTGGACATCGTTGGACATCGTTGGACATCGTTGGACATCGTTGGACGCCGTTGGACACCGTTGGACACCGTTGGACATCGTTGGACACCGTGGGACAACGTGGGACAACGTGGGACAACGTGGGACAACGTGGGACAACGTGGGACAACGTGGGACATCGTGGGACAACGTGGGACAACGTGGGACAACGTGGGACAACGTGGGACATCGTGGGACAACGTGGGACAACGTGGGACAACGTGGGACATCGTGGGACAACGTGGGACAACGTGGGACATCGTGGGACAACGTGGGACAACGTGGGACACCGTTGGACACCGTTGGACACCGTTGGACATCGTTGGACACCGTGGGACAACGTGGGACAACGTGGGACAACGTGGGACAACGTGGGACATCGTGGGACAACGTGGGACAACGTGGGACAACGTGGGACAACGTGGGACAACGTGGGACAACGTGGGACAACGTGGGACAACGTGGGACACCGTTGGACACCGTGGGACACCGTTGGACACTGTTGGACATCGTTGGACACCGTGGGACAACGTGGGACAACGTGGGACAACGTGGGACAACGTGGGACATCGTGGGACAACGTGGGACAACGTGGGACAACGTGGGACAACGTGGGAAACCATGGAACAACGTGGGACAACGTGGGACACCGTTGGACATCGTTGGACATCGTTGGACACCGTGGGACAACGTGGGACAACGTGGGACAACGTGGGACAACGTCGGACAACGTGGGACAACGTGGGACAACGTGGGACAACGTGGGACAACGTGGGACAACGTGGGACAACGTGGGACAACGTGGGACAACGTGGGACAACGTGGGACATCGTGGGACAACGTGGGACAACGTGGGACAACGTGGGACATCGTGGGACAACGTGGGACAACGTGGGACAACGTGGGACAACGTGGGACACCGTGGGACAACGTGGGACAACGTGGGACAACGTGGGACAACGTGGGACAACGTGGGACAACGTGGGACACCGTTGGACACCGTTGGACAACGTGGGACAACGTGGGACAACGTGGGACATCGTGGGACAACGTGGGACAACGTGGGACAACGTGGGACAACGTGGGACACCGTGGGACAACGTGGGACAACGTGGGACAACGTGGGACAACGTGGGACAACGTGGGACAACGTGGGACAACGTGGGACAACGTGGGACAACGTGGGACAACGTGGGACAACGTGGGACACCGTTGGACACCGTTGGACACCGTTGGACACCGTTGGACATCGTTGGACACCGTGGGACAACGTGGGACAACGTGGGACAACGTGGGAAACCATGGAACAACGTGGGACAACGTGGGACACCGTTGGACATCGTTGGACATCGTTGGACACCGTGGGACAACGTGGGACAACGTGGGAAAACGTGGGACAACGTGGGACATCGTTGGACACCGTTGGACACCGTGGGACAACGTGGGACAACGTGGGACAACGTGGGACAACGTGGGACAACGTGGGACAACGTGGGACAACGTGGGACAACGTGGGACAACGTGGGACAACGTGGGACAACGTGGGACAACGTGGGACAACGTGGGACAACGTGGGACAACGTGGGACATCGTGGGACAACGTGGGACAACGTGGGACAACGTGGGACAACGTGGGACAACGTGGGACACCGTTGGACATCGTTGGACACCGTGGGACAACGTGGGACAACGTGGGACAACGTGGGACACCGTTGGACACCGTTGGACACCGTTGGACACCGTTGGACATCGTTGGACACCGTGGGACAACGTGGGACAACGTGGGACAACGTGGGAAACCATGGAACAACGTGGGACAACGTGGGACACCGTTGGACATCGTTGGACAACGTGGGACAACGTGGGACAACGTGGGACAACGTGGGACAACGTGGGACAACGTGGGACATCGTGGGACAACGTGGGACAACGTGGGACAACGTGGGACAACGTGGGACATCGTTGGACACCGTGGGACAACGTGGGACAACGTGGGACAACGTGGGACAACGTGGGACAGCGTGGGACAACGTGGGACAACGTGGGACAACGTGGGACACCGTTGGACACCGTGGGACACCGTTGGACACCGTTGGACATCGTTGGACATCGTTGGACATCGTTGGACATCGTTGGACACCGTTGGACACCGTTGGACACCGTTGGACATCGTTGGACACCGTGGGACAACGTGGGACAACGTGGGACAACGTGGGACAACGTGGGACAACGTGGGACAACGTGGGACATCGTGGGACAACGTGGGACAACGTGGGACAACGTGGGACAACGTGGGACATCGTGGGACAACGTGGGACAACGTGGGACAACGTGGGACATCGTGGGACAACGTGGGACAACGTGGGACATCGTGGGACAACGTGGGACAACGTGGGACACCGTTGGACACCGTTGGACACCGTTGGACATCGTTGGACACCGTGGGACAACGTGGGACAACGTGGGACAACGTGGGACAACGTGGGACATCGTGGGACAACGTGAGACAACGTGGGACAACGTGGGACAACGTGGGACAACGTGGGACAACGTGGGACAACGTGGGACAACGTGGGACATCGTTGGACACCGTGGGACAACGTGGGACAACGTGGGACAACGTGGGACACCGTTGGACACCGTTGGACACCGTTGGACACCGTTGGACATCGTTGGACACCGTGGGACAACGTGGGACAACGTGGGACAACGTGGGAAACCATGGAACAACGTGGGACAACGTGGGACACCGTTGGACATCGTTGGACAACGTGGGACAACGTGGGACAACGTGGGACAACGTGGGACAACGTGGGACAACGTGGGACATCGTGGGACAACGTGGGACAACGTGGGACAACGTGGGACATCGTTGGACACCGTGGGACAACGTGGGACAACGTGGGACAACGTGGGACAACGTGGGACAACGTGGGACAGCGTGGGACAACGTGGGACAACGTGGGACAACGTGGGACACCGTTGGACACCGTGGGACACCGTTGGACACCGTTGGACATCGTTGGACATCGTTGGACATCGTTGGACATCGTTGGACACCGTTGGACACCGTTGGACACCGTTGGACATCGTTGGACACCGTGGGACAACGTGGGACAACGTGGGACAACGTGGGACAACGTGGGACAACGTGGGACATCGTGGGACAACGTGGGACAACGTGGGACAACGTGGGACATCGTGGGACAACGTGGGACAACGTGGGACAACGTGGGACATCGTGGGACAACGTGGGACAACGTGGGACAACGTGGGACAACGTGGGACAACGTGGGACACCGTGGGACAACGTGGGACAACGTGGGACAACGTGGGACAACGTGGGACAACGTGGGACAACGTGGGACAACGTGGGACATCGTGGGACAACGTGGGACAACGTGGGACAACGTGGGACACCGTTGGACACCGTTGGACACCGTTGGACACCGTTGGACATCGTTGGACACCGTGGGACAACGTGGGACAACGTGGGACAACGTGGGAAACCATGGAACAACGTGGGACAACGTGGGACACCGTTGGACATCGTTGGACATCGTTGGACACCGTGGGACAACGTGGGACAACGTGGGAAAACGTGGGACAACGTGGGACATCGTTGGACACCGTTGGACACCGTGGGACAACGTGGGACAACGTGGGACAACGTGGGACAACGTGGGACAACGTGGGACAACGTGGGACAACGTGGGACAACGTGGGACAACGTGGGACAACGTGGGACAACGTGGGACAACGTGGGACAACGTGGGACAACGTGGGACAACGTGGGACATCGTGGGACAACGTGGGACAACGTGGGACAACGTGGGACAACGTGGGACAACGTGGGACACCGTTGGACATCGTTGGACACCGTGGGACAACGTGGGACAACGTGGGACAACGTGGGACACCGTTGGACACCGTTGGACACCGTTGGACACCGTTGGACATCGTTGGACACCGTGGGACAACGTGGGACAACGTGGGACAACGTGGGAAACCATGGAACAACGTGGGACAACGTGGGACACCGTTGGACATCGTTGGACAACGTGGGACAACGTGGGACAACGTGGGACAACGTGGGACAACGTGGGACAACGTGGGACATCGTGGGACAACGTGGGACAACGTGGGACAACGTGGGACAACGTGGGACATCGTTGGACACCGTGGGACAACGTGGGACAACGTGGGACAACGTGGGACAACGTGGGACAGCGTGGGACAACGTGGGACAACGTGGGACAACGTGGGACACCGTGGGACACCGTGGGACACCGTTGGACACCGTTGGACATCGTTGGACATCGTTGGACATCGTTGGACATCGTTGGACACCGTTGGACACCGTTGGACACCGTTGGACATCGTTGGACACCGTGGGACAACGTGGGACAACGTGGGACAACGTGGGACAACGTGGGACAACGTGGGACAACGTGGGACATCGTGGGACAACGTGGGACAACGTGGGACAACGTGGGACAACGTGGGACATCGTGGGACAACGTGGGACAACGTGGGACAACGTGGGACATCGTGGGACAACGTGGGACAACGTGGGACATCGTGGGACAACGTGGGACAACGTGGGACACCGTTGGACACCGTTGGACACCGTTGGACATCGTTGGACACCGTGGGACAACGTGGGACAACGTGGGACAACGTGGGACAACGTGGGACATCGTGGGACAACGTGGGACAACGTGGGACAACGTGGGACAACGTGGGACAACGTGGGACAACGTGGGACAACGTGGGACAACGTGGGACACCGTGGGACACCGTGGGACACCGTTGGACACTGTTGGACATCGTTGGACACCGTGGGACAACGTGGGACAACGTGGGACAACGTGGGACAACGTGGGACATCGTGGGACAACGTGGGACAACGTGGGACAACGTGGGACAACGTGGGAAACCATGGAACAACGTGGGACAACGTGGGACACCGTTGGACATCGTTGGACATCGTTGGACACCGTGGGACAACGTGGGACAACGTGGGACAACGTGGGACAACGTCGGACAACGTGGGACAACGTGGGACAACGTGGGACAACGTGGGACAACGTGGGACAACGTGGGACAACGTGGGACAACGTGGGACAACGTGGGACAACGTGGGACATCGTGGGACAACGTGGGACAACGTGGGACAACGTGGGACATCGTGGGACAACGTGGGACAACGTGGGACAACGTGGGACAACGTGGGACACCGTGGGACAACGTGGGACAACGTGGGACAACGTGGGACAACGTGGGACAACGTGGGACAACGTGGGACAACGTGGGACATCGTGGGACAACGTGGGACAACGTGGGACAACGTGGGACACCGTTGGACACCGTTGGACACCGTTGGACACCGTTGGACATCGTTGGACACCGTGGGACAACGTGGGACAACGTGGGACAACGTGGGAAACCATGGAACAACGTGGGACAACGTGGGACACCGTTGGACATCGTTGGACATCGTTGGACACCGTGGGACAACGTGGGACAACGTGGGAAAACGTGGGACAACGTGGGACATCGTTGGACACCGTTGGACACCGTGGGACAACGTGGGACAACGTGGGACAACGTGGGACAACGTGGGACAACGTGGGACAACGTGGGACAACGTGGGACAACGTGGGACAACGTGGGACAACGTGGGACAACGTGGGACAACGTGGGACAACGTGGGACAACGTGGGACATCGTGGGACAACGTGGGACAACGTGGGACAACGTGGGACAACGTGGGACAACGTGGGACACCGTTGGACATCGTTGGACACCGTGGGACAACGTGGGACAACGTGGGACAACGTGGGACACCGTTGGACACCGTTGGACACCGTTGGACACCGTTGGACATCGTTGGACACCGTGGGACAACGTGGGACAACGTGGGACAACGTGGGACACCATGGGACAACGTGGGACAACGTGGGACACCGTTGGACATCGTTGGACAACGTGGGACAACGTGGGACAACGTGGGACAACGTGGGACAACGTGGGACAACGTGGGACATCGTGGGACAACGTGGGACAACGTGGGACAACGTGGGACAACGTGGGACATCGTTGGACACCGTGGGACAACGTGGGACAACGTGGGACAACGTGGGACAACGTGGGACAACGTGGGACATCGTGGGACAACGTGGGACAACGTGGGACAACGTGGGACAACGTGGGACATCGTTGGACAACGTGGGACAACGTGGGACAACGTGGGACAACGTGGGACACCGTTGGACAACGTGGGACACCGTTGGACATCGTTGGACACCGTGGGACAACGTGGGACAACGTGGGACCACGTGGGACCACGTGGGACAACGTGGGACAACGTGGGACAACGTGGGACAACGTGGGACAACGTGGGACAACGTGGGACATCGTGGGACAACGTGGGACAACGTGGGACACCGTTGGACATAGTTGGACACCGTGGGACACCGTGGGACAACGTGTGACAACGTGGGACAACGTGGGACAACGTGGGACAACGTGGGAAACCATGGAACAACGTGGGACAACGTGGGACACCGTTGGACATCGTTGGACAACGTGGGACAACGTGGGACAACGTGGGACAACGTGGGACAACGTGGGACAACGTGGGACAACGTGGGACACCGTTGGACACCGTGGGACACCGTTGGACACCGTCTGACATCGTTGGACACCGTGGGACAACGTGGGACAACGTGGGACAACGTGGGACAACGTGGGACAACGTGGGACAACGTGGGACAACGTGGGACAACGTGGGACAACGTGGGACAACGTGGGAAAACGTGGGACACCGTTGGACAACGTGGGACACCGTTGGACATCGTTGGACACCGTGGGACAACGTGGGACACCGTTGGACATCGTTGGACACCGTGGGACAACGTGGGACAACGTGGGACAACTTGGGACACCGTTGGACACCGTTGGACACCGTTGGACACCGTTGGACATCGTTGGACACCGTGGGACAACGTGGGACAACGTGGGACAACGTGGGACAACGTGGGACAACGTGGGACATCGTGGGACAACGTGGGACAACGTGGGACAACGTGGGACACCGTTGGACATCGTTGGACACCGTGGGACAACGTGGGACAACGTGGGACAACGTGGGACAACGTGGGACAACGTGGGACAACGTGGGACAACGTGGGACATCGTGGGACAACGTGGGACAACGTGGGACACCGTTGGACATAGTTGGACACCGTGGGACACCGTGGGACAACGTGTGACAACGTGGGACAACGTGGGACAACGTGGGACAACGTGGGAAACCATGGAACAACGTGGGACAACGTGGGACACCGTTGGACATCGTTGGACAACGTGGGACAACGTGGGACAACGTGGGACAACGTGGGACAACGTGGGACAACGTGGGACAACGTGGGACACCGTTGGACACCGTGGGACACCGTTGGACACCGTCTGACATCGTTGGACACCGTGGGACAACGTGGGACAACGTGGGACAACGTGGGACAACGTGGGACAACGTGGGACAACGTGGGACAACGTGGGACAACGTGGGACAACGTGGGACAACGTGGGACAACGTGGGACACCGTTGGACAACGTGGGACACCGTTGGACATCGTTGGACACCGTGGGACAACGTGGGACACCGTTGGACATCGTTGGACACCGTGGGACAACGTGGGACAACGTGGGACAACTTGGGACACCGTTGGACACCGTTGGACACCGTTGGACACCGTTGGACATCGTTGGACACCGTGGGACAACGTGGGACAACGTGGGACAACGTGGGACAACGTGGGACAACGTGGGACATCGTGGGACAACGTGGGACAACGTGGGACAACGTGGGACACCGTTGGACATCGTTGGACACCGTGGGACAACGTGGGACAACGTGGGACAACGTGGGACAACGTGGGACACCGTTGGACACCGTTGGACACCGTTGGACATCGTTGGACACCGTGGGACAACGTGGGACAACGTGGGACAACGTGGGACAACGTGGGACAACGTGGGACAACGTGGGACAACGTGGGACAACGTGGGACAACGTGGGACAACGTGGGACAACGTGGGACAACGTGGGACATCGTGGGACAACGTGGGACAACGTGGGACAACGTGGGACATCGTTGGACACCGTTGGACACCGTGGGACAACGTGGGACAACGTGGGACAACGTGGGACAACGTGGGACAACGTGGGACAACGTGGGACAACGTGGGACAACGTGGGACAACGTGGGACACCGTTGGACATCGTTGGACACCGTGGGACAACGTGGGACAACGTGGGACCACGTGGGACAACGTGGGACAACGTGGGACAACGTGGGACAACTTGGGACAACGTGGGACAACGTGGGACAACGTGGGACAACGTGGGACATCGTGGGACAACGTGGGACAACGTGGAACAACGTGGGACAACGTGGGACAACGTGGGACACCGTTGGACATCGTTGGACACCGTGGGACACCGTGGGACAACGTGGGACAACGTGGGACAACGTGGGACAACGTGGGACAACGTGGGAAACCATGGAACAACGTGGGACAACGTGGGACACCGTTGGACATCGTTGGACAACGTGGGACAACGTGGGACCACGTGGGACAACGTGGGACAACGTGGGACAACGTGGGACACCGTGGGACACCGTGGGACACCGTTGGACACCGTTGGACATCGTTGGACACCGTGGGACAACGTGGGACAACGTGGGACAACGTGGGACAACGTGGGACAACGTGGGACAACGTGGGACAACGTGGGACAACGTGGGACAACGTGGGACAACGTGGGACAACGTGGGACAACGTGGGACACCGTTGGACAACGTGGGACACCGTTGGACATCGTTGGACACCGTGGGACAACGTGGGACAACGTGGGACAACGTGGGACAACGTGGGACAACGTGGGACACCGTTGGACATCGTTGGACATCGTTGGACATCGTTGGACATCGTTGGACACCGTTGGACACCGTTGGACACCGTTGGACATCGTTGGACACCGTGGGACAACGTGGGACAACGTGGGACAACGTGGGACAACGTGGGACAACGTGGGACAACGTGGGACATCGTGGGACAACGTGGGACAACGTGGGACAACGTGGGACAACGTGGGACAACGTGGGACACCGTTGGACACCGTGGGACACCGTTGGACACCGTTGGACATCGTTAGACACCGTGGGACAACGTGGGACAACGTGGGACAACGTGGGACAACGTGGGACATCGTGGGACAACGTGGGACAACGTGGGACAACGTGGGACAACGTGGGACAACGTGGGACAACGTGGGACAACGTGGGACAACGTGGGACATCGTGGGACAACGTGGGACAACGTGGGACAACGTGGGACAAAGTGGGACAACGTGAGACGCCGTTGGACACCGTTGGACACCGTTGGACACCGTTGGACATCGTTGGACACCGTGGGACAACGTGGGACAACGTGGGACAACGTGGGAAACCATGGAACAACGTGGGACAACGTGGGACACCGTTGGACATCGTTGGACATCGTTGGACAACGTGGGACAACGTGGGACAACGTGGGACAACGTGGGACAACGTCGGACAACGTGGGACAACGTGGGACATCGTGGGACAACGTGGGACAACGTGGGACAACGTGGGACAACGTGGGACAACGTGGGACACCGTTGGACACCGTGGGACACCGTTGGACACCGTTGGACATCGTTGGACACCGTGGGACAACGTGGGACAACGTGGGACAACGTGGGACAACGTGGGACATCGTGGGACAACGTGGGACAACGTGGGACAACGTGGGACAACGTGGGACATCGTGCGACAACGTGGGACAACGTGGGACATCGTGGGACAACGTGGGACAACGTGGGACAACGTGGGACAACGTGGGACACCGTTGGACACCGTGGGACACCGTTGGACACCGTTGGACACCGTTGGACATCGTTGGACATCGTTGGACACCGTGGGACAACGTGGGACACCGTTGGACACCGTGGGACAACGTGGGACAACGTGGGACATCGTGGGACAACGTGGGACAACGTGGGACAACGTGGGACAACGTGGGACACCGTTGGACAACGTGGGACACCGTTGGACATCGTTGGACACCGTGGGACAACGTGGGACAACGTGGGACCACGTGGGACAACGTGGGACAACGTGGGACAACGTGGGACAACGTGGGACAACGTGGGACAACGTGGGACAACGTGGGACATCGTGGGACAACGTGGGACAACGTGGGACACCGTTGGACATCGTTGGACACCGTGGGACACCGTGGGACAACGTGGGACAACGTGGGACAACGTGGGACAACGTGGGACAACGTGGGACAACGTGGGACAACGTGGGACAACGTGGGACAACGTGGGACAACGTGGGACAACGTGGGACAACGTGGGACAACGTGGGACATCGTGGGACAACGTGGGACAACGTGGGACAACGTGGGACAACGTGGGACAACGTGGGACACCGTTGGACACCGTTGGACACCGTTGGACACCGTTGGACATCGTTGGACACCGTGGGACAACGTGGGACAACGTGGGACAACGTGGGAAACCATGGAACAACGTGGGACAACGTGGGACACCGTTGGACATCGTTGGACATCGTTGGACACCGTGGGACAACGTGGGACAACGTGGGAAAACGTGGGACAACGTGGGACACCGTTGGACATCGCTGGACACCGTTGGACATCGTTGGACACCGTGGGACAACGTGGGACAACGTGGGACAACGTGGGACAACGTGGGACAACGTGGGACAACGTGGGACAACGTGGGACAACGTGGGACAACGTGGGACAACGTGGGACAACGTGGGACAACGTGGGACAACGTGGGACATCGTGGGACAACGTGGGACAACGTGGGACAACGTGGGACAACGTGGGACACCGTTGGACATCGTTGGACACCGTGGGACAACGTGGGACAACGTGGGACAACGTGGGACACCGTTGGACACCGTTGGACACCGTTGGACACCGTTGGACATCGTTGGACACCGTGGGACAACGTGGGACAACGTGGGACAACGTGGGAAACCGTGGAACAACGTGGGACAACGTGGGACACCGTTGGACATCGTTGGACAACGTGGGACAACGTGGGACAACGTGGGACAACGTGGGACAACGTGGGACAACGTGGGACAACGTGGGACAACGTGGGACAACGTGGGACACCGTTGGACACCGTGGGACACCGTTGGACACCGTTGGACATCGTTGGACACCGTGGGACAACGTGGGACAACGTGGGACAACGTGGGACAACGTGGGACAACGTGGGACAACGTGGGACACCGTTGGACATCGTTGGACATCGTTGGACATCGTTGGACATCGTGGGACACCGTTGGACATCGTTGGACATCGTTGGACACCGTTGGACACCGTTGGACAACGTGGGACATCGTGGGACAACGTGGGACAACGTGGGACAACGTGGGACAACGTGGGACACCGTTGGACACCGTGGGACACCGTTGGACACCGTTGGACACCGTTGGACATCGTTGGACATCGTTGGACACCGTGGGACACCGTTGGACACCGTTGGACACCGTTGGACATCGTTGGACATCGTTGGACATCGTGGGACACCGTTGGACATCGTTGGACATCGTTGGACACCGTTGGACATCGTTGGACACCGTTGGACATCGTTGGACATCGTTGGACATCGTGGGACACCGTTGGACATCGTTGGACATCGTTGGACACCGTGGGACAACGTGGGACAACGTCGGACAACGTGGGAAACCATGGAACAACGTGGGACAACGTGGGACACCGTTGGACATCGTTGGACAACGTGGGACAACGTGGGACAACGTGGGACAACGTGGGACAACGTGGGACAACGTGGGACACCGTTGGACACCGTGGGACACCGTTGGACACCGTTGGACATCGTTGGACACCGTGGGACAACGTGGGACAACGTGGGACAACGTGGGACAACGTGGGACAACGTGGGACAACGTGGGACAACGTGGGACAACGTGGGACAACGTGGGACAACGTGGGACAACGTGGGACAACGTGGGACAACGTGGGACAACGTGGGACAACGTGGGACACCGTTGGACACCGTGGGACACCGTTGGACACCGTTGGACATCGTTGTTCATCGTTGGACATCGTTGGACATCGTTGGACACCGTTGGACACCGTTGGACACCGTTGGACATCGTTGGACACCGTGGGACAACGTGGGACAACGTGGGACAACGTGGGACAACGTGGGACAACGTGGGACAACGTGGGACATCGTGGGACAACGTGGGACAACGTGGGACAACGTGGGACAACGTGGGACAACGTGGGACACCGTTGGACACCGTGGGACACCGTTGGACACCGTTGGACATCGTTGGACACCGTGGGACAACGTGGGACAACGTGGGACAACGTGGGACATCGTGGGACAACGTGGGACAACGTGGGACAACGTGGGACAACGTGGGACATCGTGGGACAACGTGGGACAACGTGGGACAACGTGGGACAACGTGGGACAACGTGGGACAACGTGGGACAACGTGGGACAACGTGGGACAACGTGGGACACCGTTGGACACCGTTGGACACCGTTGGACACCGTTGGACATCGTTGGACACCGTGGGACAACGTGGGACAACGTGGGACAACGTGGGAAACCATGGAACAACGTGGGACAACGTGGGACACCGTTGGACATCGTTGGACATCGTTGGACACCGTGGGACAACGTGGGACAACGTGGGACAACGTGGGACAACGTCGGACAACGTGGGACAACGTGGGACATCGTGGGACAACGTGGGACAACGTGGGACACCGTTGGACAACGTGGGACAACGTGGGACAACGTGGGACAACGTGGGACAGCGTGGGACAACGTGGGACAACGTGGGACAACGTGGGACACCGTTGGACACCGTGGGACACCGTTGGACACCGTTGGACATCGTTGGACATCGTTGGACATCGTTGGACATCGTTGGACACCGTTGGACACCGTTGGACACCGTTGGACATCGTTGGACACCGTGGGACAACGTGGGACAACGTGGGACAACGTGGGACAACGTGGGACAACGTGGGACAACGTGGGACATCGTGGGACAACGTGGGACAACGTGGGACAACGTGGGACAACGTGGGACATCGTGGGACAACGTGGGACAACGTGGGACAACGTGGGACATCGTGGGACAACGTGGGACAACGTGGGACATCGTGGGACAACGTGGGACAACGTGGGACACCGTTGGACACCGTTGGACACCGTTGGACATCGTTGGACACCGTGGGACAACGTGGGACAACGTGGGACAACGTGGGACAACGTGGGACATCGTGGGACAACGTGGGACAACGTGGGACAACGTGGGACAACGTGGGACAACGTGGGACAACGTGGGACAACGTGGGACAACGTGGGACAACGTGGGACAACGTGGGACAACGTGGGACACCGTTGGACACCGTGGGACACCGTTGGACACCGTTGGACATCGTTGGACACCGTGGGACAACGTGGGACAACGTGGGACAACGTGGGACAACGTGGGACATCGTGGGACAACGTGGGACAACGTGGGACAACGTGGGACAACGTGGGACATCGTGGGACAACGTGGGACAACGTGGGACAACGTGGGACATCGTGGGACAACGTGGGACAACGTGGGACAACGTGGGACAAAGTGGGACAACGTGGGACACCGTTGGACACCGTTGGACACCGTTGGACACCGTTGGACATCGTTGGACACCGTGGGACAACGTGGGACAACGTGGGACAACGTGGGAAACCATGGAACAACGTGGGACAACGTGGGACACCGTTGGACATCGTTGGACATCGTTGGACACCGTGGGACAACGTGGGACAACGTGGGACAACGTGGGACAACGTCGGACAACGTGGGACAACGTGGGACAACGTGGGACAACGTGGGACAACGTGGGACACCGTTGGACACCGTGGGACACCGTTGGACACCGTTGGACATCGTTGGACACCGTGGGACAACGTGGGACAACGTGGGACAACGTGGGACAACGTGGGACATCGTGGGACAACGTGGGACAACGTGGGACAACGTGGGACAACGTGGGACATCGTGGGACAACGTGGGACAACGTGGGACAACGTGGGACATCGTGGGACAACGTGGGACAACGTGGGACAACGTGGGACAATGTGGGACAACGTGGGACACCGTTGGACACCGTTGGACACCGTTGGACACCGTTGGACATCGTTGGACACCGTGGGACAACGTGGGACAACGTGGGACAACGTGGGAAACCATGGAACAACGTGGGACAACGTGGGACACCGTTGGACATCGTTGGACATCGTTGGACACCGTGGGACAACGTGGGACAACGTGGGACAACGTGGGACAACGTCGGACAACGTGGGACAACGTGGGACATCGTGGGACAACGTGGGACAACGTGGGACAACGTGGGACAACGTGGGACAACGTGGGACACCGTTGGACACCGTGGGACACCGTTGGACACCGTTGGACATCGTTGGACACCGTGGGACAACGTGGGACAACGTGGGACAACGTGGGACAACGTGGGACATCGTGGGACAACGTGGGACAACGTGGGACAACGTGGGACAACGTGGGACATCGTGGGACAACGTGGGACAACGTGGGACAACGTGGGACAACGTGGGACAACGTGGGACAACGTGGGACAACGTGGGACATCGTGGGACAACGTGGGACAACGTGGGACAACGTGGGACATCGTGGGACAACGTGGGACAACGTGGGACAACGTGGGACAACGTGGGACAACGTGGGACACCGTTGGACACCGTTGGACACCGTTGGACACCGTTGGACATCGTTGGACACCGTGGGACAACGTGGGACAACGTGGGAAACCATGGAACAACGTGGGACAACGTGGGACACCGTTGGACATCGTTGGACATCGTTGGACACCGTGGGACAACGTGGGACAACGTGGGAAAACGTGGGACAACGTCGGACAACGTGGGACAACGTGGGACAACGTGGGACAACGTGGGACAACGTGGGACAACGTGGGACAACGTGGGACAACGTGGGACAACGTGGGACAACGTGGGACAACGTGGGACAACGTGGGACAATGTGGGACAACGTGGGACAACGTGGGACATCGTTGGACACCGTTGGACACCGTGGGACAACGTGGGACAACGTGGGACAACGTGGGACATCGTTGGACACCGTTGGACATCGTTGGACATCGTTGGACACCGTTGGACATCGTTGGACATCGTTGGACATCGTGGGACACCGTTGGACATCGTTGGACATCGTTGGACACCGTGGGACAACGTGGGACAACGTGGGACAACGTGGGAAACCATGGAACAACGTGGGACACCGTTGGACATCGTTGGACATCGTTGGACACCGTGGGACACCGTTGGACACCGTTGGACACCGTTGGACATCGTTGGACATCGTTGGACATCGTGGGACACCGTTGGACATCGTTGGACATCGTTGGACACCGTTGGACATCGTTGGACACCGTTGGACATCGTTGGACATCGTTGGACACCGTTGGACACCGTTGGACACCGTTGGACACCGTTGGACATCGTTGGACACCGTGGGACAACGTGGGACAACGTGGGACAACGTGGGACAACGTGGGACAACGTGGGACAACGTGGGACATCGTGGGACAACGTGGGACAACGTGGGACAACGTGGGACAACGTGGGACATCGTGGGACAACGTGGGACAACGTGGGACAACGTGGGACATCGTGGGACAACGTGGGACAACGTGGGACATCGTGGGACAACGTGGGACAACGTGGGACACCGTTGGACACCGTTGGACACCGTTGGACATCGTTGGACACCGTGGGACAACGTGGGACAACGTGGGACAACGTGGGACAACGTGGGACATCGTGGGACAACGTGGGACAACGTGGGACAACGTGGGACAACGTGGGACAACGTGGGACAACGTGGGACAACGTGGGACAACGTGGGACAACGTGGGACAACGTGGGACAACGTGGGACACCGTTGGACACCGTGGGACACCGTTGGACACCGTTGGACATCGTTGGACACCGTGGGACAACGTGGGACAACGTGGGACAACGTGGGACAACGTGGGACATCGTGGGACAACGTGGGACAACGTGGGACAACGTGGGACAACGTGGGACATCGTGGGACAACGTGGGACAACGTGGGACAACGTGGGACATCGTGGGACAACGTGGGACAACGTGGGACAACGTGGGACAAAGTGGGACAACGTGGGACACCGTTGGACACCGTTGGACACCGTTGGACACCGTTGGACATCGTTGGACACCGTGGGACAACGTGGGACAACGTGGGACAACGTGGGAAACCATGGAACAACGTGGGACAACGTGGGACACCGTTGGACATCGTTGGACATCGTTGGACACCGTGGGACAACGTGGGACAACGTGGGACAACGTGGGACAACGTCGGACAACGTGGGACAACGTGGGACAACGTGGGACAACGTGGGACAACGTGGGACACCGTTGGACACCGTTGGACACCGTTGGACACCGTTGGACATCGTTGGACACCGTGGGACAACGTGGGACAACGTGGGACAACGTGGGACAACGTGGGACATCGTGGGACAACGTGGGACAACGTGGGACAACGTGGGACAACGTGGGACATCGTGGGACAACGTGGGACAACGTGGGACAACGTGGGACATCGTGGGACAACGTGGGACAACGTGGGACAACGTGGGACAATGTGGGACAACGTGGGACACCGTTGGACACCGTTGGACACCGTTGGACACCGTTGGACATCGTTGGACACCGTGGGACAACGTGGGACAACGTGGGACAACGTGGGACACCGTGGAACAACGTGGGACAACGTGGGACACCGTTGGACATCGTTGGACATCGTTGGACACCGTGGGACAACGTGGGACAACGTGGGACAACGTGGGACAACGTCGGACAACGTGGGACAACGTGGGACATCGTGGGACAACGTGGGACAACGTGGGACAACGTGGGACAACGTGGGACAACGTGGGACACCGTTGGACACCGTGGGACACCGTTGGACACCGTTGGACATCGTTGGACACCGTGGGACAACGTGGGACAACGTGGGACAACGTGGGACAACGTGGGACATCGTGGGACAACGTGGGACAACGTGGGACAACGTGGGACAACGTGGGACATCGTGGGACAACGTGGGACAACGTGGGACAACGTGGGACAACGTGGGACAACGTGGGACAACGTGGGACAACGTGGGACATCGTGGGACAACGTGGGACAACGTGGGACAACGTGGGACATCGTGGGACAACGTGGGACAACGTGGGACAACGTGGGACAACGTGGGACAACGTGGGACACCGTTGGACACCGTTGGACACCGTTGGACACCGTTGGACATCGTTGGACACCGTGGGACAACGTGGGACAACGTGGGAAACCATGGAACAACGTGGGACAACGTGGGACACCGTTGGACATCGTTGGACATCGTTGGACACCGTGGGACAACGTGGGACAACGTGGGACAACGTGGGACAACGTCGGACAACGTGGGACAACGTGGGACAACGTGGGACAACGTGGGACAACGTGGGACAACGTGGGACAACGTGGGACAACGTGGGACAACGTGGGACAACGTGGGACATCGTGGGACAACGTGGGACAACGTGGGACAACGTGGGACAACGTGGGACATCGTTGGACACCGTTGGACACCGTGGGACAACGTGGGACAACGTGGGACAACGTGGGACATCGTTGGACACCGTTGGACATCGTTGGACATCGTTGGACACCGTTGGACATCGTTGGACATCGTTGGACATCGTGGGACACCGTTGGACATCGTTGGACATCGTTGGACACCGTGGGACAACGTGGGACACCGTGGGACAACGTGGGAAACCATGGAACAACGTGGGACACCGTTGGACATCGTTGGACATCGTTGGACACCGTGGGACACCGTTGGACACCGTTGGACACCGTTGGACATCGTTGGACATCGTTGGACATCGTGGGACACCGTTGGACATCGTTGGACATCGTTGGACACCGTTGGACATCGTTGGACACCGTTGGACATCGTTGGACATCGTTGGACATCGTGGGACACCGTTGGACATCGTTGGACATCGTTGGACACCGTGGGACAACGTGGGACAACGTGGGACAACGTGGGAAACCATGGAACAACGTGGGACAACGTGGGACACCGTTGGACATCGTTGGACAACGTGGGACAACGTGGGACAACGTGGGACAACGTGGGACAACGTGGGACAACGTGGGACACCGTTGGACACCGTGGAACACCGTTGGACACCGTTGGACATCGTTGGACACCGTGGGACAACGTGGGACAACGTGGGACAACGTGGGAAACCATGGAACAACGTGGGACAACGTGGGACACCGTTGGACATCGTTGGACATCGTTGGACACCGTGGGACAACGTGGGACAACGTGGGACAACGTGGGACAACGTCGGACAACGTGGGACAACGTGGGACATCGTGGGACAACGTGGGACAACGTGGGACAACGTGGGACAACGTGGGACAACGTGGGACACAGTTGGACACCGTGGGACACCGTTGGACATCGTTGGACACCGTGGGGCAACGTGGGACAACGTGGGACAACGTGGGACAACGTGGGACAACGTGGGACAACGTGGGACAACGTGGGACAACGTGGGACAACGTGGGACAACGTGGGACAGCGTGGGACAACGTGGGACAACGTGGGACAACGTGGGACACCGTTGGACACCGTGGGACACCGTTGGACACCGTTGGACATCGTTGGACATCGTTGGACATCGTTGGACATCGTTGGACACCGTTGGACACCGTTGGACACCGTTGGACATCGTTGGACACCGTGGGACAACGTGGGACAACGTGGGACAACGTGGGACAACGTGGGACAACGTGGGACAACGTGGGACATCGTGGGACAACGTGGGACAACGTGGGACAACGTGGGACAACGTGGGACATCGTGGGACAACGTGGGACAACGTGGGACAACGTGGGACATCGTGGGACAACGTGGGACAACGTGGGACATCGTGGGACAACGTGGGACAACGTGGGACACCGTTGGACACCGTTGGACACCGTTGGACATCGTTGGACACCGTGGGACAACGTGGGACAACGTGGGACAACGTGGGACAACGTGGGACATCGTGGGACAACGTGGGACAACGTGGGACAACGTGGGACAACGTGGGACAACGTGGGACAACGTGGGACAACGTGGGACAACGTGGGACAACGTGGGACAACGTGGGACAACGTGGGACACCGTTGGACACCGTGGGACACCGTTGGACACCGTTGGACATCGTTGGACACCGTGGGACAACGTGGGACAACGTGGGACAACGTGGGACAACGTGGGACATCGTGGGACAACGTGGGACAACGTGGGACAACGTGGGACAACGTGGGACATCGTGGGACAACGTGGGACAACGTGGGACAACGTGGGACATCGTGGGACAACGTGGGACAACGTGGGACAACGTGGGACAAAGTGGGACAACGTGGGACACCGTTGGACACCGTTGGACACCGTTGGACACCGTTGGACATCGTTGGACACCGTGGGACAACGTGGGACAACGTGGGACAACGTGGGAAACCATGGAACAACGTGGGACAACGTGGGACAACGTGGGACACCGTTGGACACCGTGGGACACCGTTGGACACCGTTGGACATCGTTGGACACCGTGGGACAACGTGGGACAACGTGGGACAACGTGGGACAACGTGGGACATCGTGGGACAACGTGGGACAACGTGGGACAACGTGGGACAACGTGGGACATCGTGGGACAACGTGGGACAACGTGGGACAACGTGGGACAACGTGGGACAACGTGGGACAACGTGGGACAACGTGGGACATCGTGGGACAACGTGGGACAACGTGGGACAACGTGGGACAACGTGGGACAACGTGGGACAACGTGGGACAACGTGGGACAACGTGGGACAACGTGGGACACCGTTGGACACCGTTGGACACCGTTGGACACCGTTGGACATCGTTGGACACCGTGGGACAACGTGGGACAACGTGGGACAACGTGGGAAACCATGGAACAACGTGGGACAACGTGGGACACCGTTGGACATCGTTGGACATCGTTGGACACCGTGGGACAACGTGGGACAACGTGGGACAACGTGGGACAACGTCGGACAACGTGGGACAACGTGGGACAACGTGGGACAACGTGGGACAACGTGGGACAACGTGGGACATCGTTGGACAACGTGGGACAACATGGACAACGTGGGACAACGTGGTACAACGTGGGACAACGTGGGACACCGTTGGACACCGTGGGACACCGTTGGACACCGTTGGACATCGTTGGACACCGTTGGACACCGTTGGACATCGTTGGACACCGTGGGACAACGTGGGACAACGTGGGACAACGTGGGACAACGTGGGACAACGTGGGACATCGTGGGACAACGTGGGACAACGTGGGACAACGTGGGACAACGTGGGACAACGTGGGACAACGTGGGACAACGTGGGACAACGTGGGACACCGTTGGACACCGTGGGACACCGTTGGACACCGTTGGACATCGTTGGACACCGTGGGACAACGTGGGACAACGTGGGACAACGTGGGACAACGTGGGACATCGTGGGACAACGTGGGACAACGTGGGACAACGTGGGACAACGTGGGACATCGTGGGACAACGTGGGACAACGTGGGACAACGTGGGACATCGTGGGACAACGTGGGACAACGTGGGACAACGTGGGACAAAGTGGGACAACGTGGGACACAGTTGGACACCGTTGGACACCGTTGGACACCGTTGGACATCGTTGGACACCGTGGGACAACGTGGGACAACGTGGGACAACGTGGGAAACCATGGAACAACGTGGGACAACGTGGGACACCGTTGGACATCGTTGGACATCGTTGGACACCGTGGGACAACGTGGGACAACGTGGGACAACGTGGGACAACGTCGGACAACGTGGGACAACGTGGGACATCGTGGGACAACGTGGGACAACGTGGGACAACGTGGGACAACGTGGGACAACGTGGGACACCGTTGGACACCGTGGGACACCGTTGGACACCGTTGGACATCGTTGGACACCGTGGGACAACGTGGGACAACGTGGGACAACGTGGAACAACGTGGGACATCGTGGGACAACGTGGGACAACGTGGGACAACGTGGGACAACGTGGGACATCGTGGGACAACGTGGGACAACGTGGGACAACGTGGGACATCGTGGGACAACGTGGGACAACGTGGGACAACGTGGGACAACGTGGGACATCGTGGGACAACGTGGGACAACGTGGGACAACGTGGGACATCGTGGGACAACGTGGGACAACGTGGGACAACGTGGGACAACGTGGGACAACGTGGGACACCGTTGGACACCGTTGGACACCGTTGGACACCGTTGGACATCGTTGGACACCGTGGGACAACGTGGGACAACGTGGGACAACGTGGGAAACCATGGAACAACGTGGGACAACGTGGGACACCGTTGGACATCGTTGGACATCGTTGGACACCGTGGGACAACGTGGGACAACGTGGGACAACGTGGGACAACGTCGGACAACGTGGGACAACGTGGGACAACGTGGGACAACGTGGGACAACGTGGGACAACGTGGGACAACGTGGGACACCGTTGGACACCGTGGGACACCGTTGGACACCGTTGGACATCGTTGGACATCGTTGGACATCGTTGGACATCGTTGGACACCGTTGGACACCGTTGGACACCGTTGGACATCGTTGGACACCGTGGGACAACGTGGGACAACGTGGGACAACGTGGGACAACGTGGGACAACGTGGGACACCGTTGGACACCGTGGGACACCGTTGGACACCGTTGGACATCGTTGGACACCGTGGGACAACGTGGGACAACGTGGGACAACGTGGGACAACGTGGGACATCGTGGGACACCTTTGGACACCGTGGGACACCGTTGGACACCGTTGGACATCGTTGGACACCGTGGGACAACGTGGGACAACGTGGGACAACGTGGGACAACGTGGGACATCGTGGGACAACGTGGGACAACGTGGGACAACGTGGGACAACGTGGGACATCGTGGGACAACGTGGGACAACGTGGGACAACGTGGGACATCGTGGGACAACGTGGGACAACGTAGGACATCGTGGGACAACGTGGGACAACGTGGGACACCGTTGGACACCGTTGGACACCGTTGGACACCGTTGGACATCGTTGGACACCGTGGGACAACGTGGGACAACGTGGGAAACCATGGAACAACGTGGGACAACGTGGGACACCGTTGGACATCGTTGGACATCGTTGGACACCGTGGGACAACGTGGGACAACGTGGGAAAACGTGGGACAACGTGGGACATCGTTGGACACCGTTGGACACCGTGGGACAACGTGGGACAACGTGGGACAACGTGGGACAACGTGGGACAACGTGGGACAACGTGGGACAACGTGGGACAACGTGGGACAACGTGGGACAACGTGGGACAACGTGGGACAACGTGGGACAACGTGGGACAACGTGGGACAACGTGGGACAACGTGGGACATCGTGGGACAACGTGGGACAACGTGGGACAACGTGGGACAACGTGGGACAACGTGGGACACCGTTGGACATCGTTGGACACCGTGGGACAACGTGGGACAACGTGGGACAACGTGGGACACCGTTGGACACCGTTGGACACCGTTGGACACCGTTGGACATCGTTGGACACCGTGGGACAACGTGGGACAACGTGGGACAACGTGGGAAACCATGGAACAACGTGGGACAACGTGGGACACCGTTGGACATCGTTGGACAACGTGGGACAACGTGGGACAACGTGGGACAACGTGGGACAACGTGGGACAACGTGGGACATCGTGGGACAACGTGGGACAACGTGGGACAACGTGGGACAACGTGGGACATCGTTGGACACCGTGGGACAACGTGGGACAACGTGGGACAACGTGGGACAACGTGGGACAACGTGGGACATCGTGGGACAACGTGGGACAACGTGGGACAACGTGGGACAACGTGGGACACCGTTGGACAACGTGGGACACCGTTGGACATCGTTGGACACCGTGGGACAACGTGGGACAACGTGGGACCACGTGGGACAACGTGGGACAACGTGGGACAACGTGGGACAACGTGGGACAACGTGGGACAACGTGGGACATCGTGGGACAACGTGGGACAACGTGGGACACCGTTGGACATAGTTGGACACCGTGGGACACCGTGGGACAACGTGGGACAACGTGGGACAACGTGGGACAACGTGGGACAACGTGGGAAACCATGGAACAACGTGGGACAACGTGGGACACCGTTGGACATCGTTGGACAACGTGGGACAACGTGGGACAACGTGGGACAACGTGGGACAACGTGGGACAACGTGGGACAACGTGGGACACCGTTGGACACCGTGGGACACCGTTGGACACCGTCTGACATCGTTGGACACCGTGGGACAACGTGGGACAACGTGGGACAACGTGGGACAACGTGGGACAACGTGGGACAACGTGGGACAACGTGGGACAACGTGGGACAACGTGGGACAACGTGGGACACCGTTGGACAACGTGGGACACCGTTGGACATCGTTGGACACCGTGGGACAACGTGGGACACCGTTGGACATCGTTGGACACCGTGGGACAACGTGGGACAACGTGGGACAACTTGGGACACCGTTGGACACCGTTGGACACCGTTGGACACCGTTGGACATCGTTGGACACCGTGGGACAACGTGGGACAACGTGGGACAACGTGGGACAACGTGGGACAACGTGGGACATCGTGGGACAACGTGGGACAACGTGGGACAACGTGGGACACCGTTGGACATCGTTGGACACCGTGGGACAACGTGGGACAACGTGGGACAACGTGGGACAACGTGGGACACCGTTGGACACCGTTGGACACCGTTGGACATCGTTGGACACCGTGGGACAACGTGGGACAACGTGGGACAACGTGGGACAACGTGGGACAACGTGGGACAACGTGGGACAACGTGGGACAACGTGGGACAACGTGGGACAACGTGGGACATCGTGGGACAACGTGGGACAACGTGGGACAACGTGGGACATCGTTGGACACCGTGGGACAACGTGGGACAACGTGGGACAACGTGGGACAACGTGGGACATCGTGGGACAACGTGGGACAACGTGGGACAACGTGGGACAACGTGGGACAACGTGGGACAACGTGGGACAACGTGGGACAACGTGGGACAACGTGGGACAACGTGGGACACCGTTGGACACCGTGGGACACCGTTGGACACCGTTGGACATCGTTGGACACCGTGGGACAACGTGGGACAACGTGGGACAACGTGGGACAACGTGGGACATCGTGGGACAACGTGGGACAACGTGGGACAACGTGGGACAACGTGGGACATCGTGGGACAACGTGGGACAACGTGGGACAACGTGGGACATCGTGGGACAACGTGGGACAACGTGGGACAACGTGGGACAAAGTGGGACAACGTGGGACACCGTTGGACACCGTTGGACACCGTTGGACACCGTTGGACATCGTTGGACACCGTGGGACAACGTGGGACAACGTGGGACAACGTGGGAAACCATGGAACAACGTGGGACAACGTGGGACAACGTGGGACACCGTTGGACACCGTGGGACACCGTTGGACACCGTTGGACATCGTTGGACACCGTGGGACAACGTGGGACAACGTGGGACAACGTGGGACAACGTGGGACATCGTGGGACAACGTGGGACAACGTGGGACAACGTGGGACAACGTGGGACATCGTGGGACAACGTGGGACAACGTGGGACAACGTGGGACAACGTGGGACAACGTGGGACAACGTGGGACAACGTGGGACATCGTGGGACAACGTGGGACAACGTGGGACAACGTGGGACATCGTGGGACAACGTGGGACAACGTGGGACAACGTGGGACAACGTGGGACAACGTGGGACACCGTTGGACACCGTTGGACACCGTTGGACACCGTTGGACATCGTTGGACACCGTGGGACAACGTGGGACAACGTGGGACAACGTGGGAAACCATGGAACAACGTGGGACAACGTGGGACACCGTTGGACATCGTTGGACATCGTTGGACACCGTGGGACAACGTGGGACAACGTGGGACAACGTGGGACAACGTCGGACAACGTGGGACAACGTGGGACAACGTGGGACAACGTGGGACAACGTGGGACACCGTGGGACAACGTGGGACAACGTGGGACAACGTGGGACAACGTGGGACATCGTGGGACAACGTGGGACAACGTGGGACAACGTGGGACAACGTGGGACATCGTTGGACACCGTTGGACACCGTGGGACAACGTGGGACAACGTGGGACAACGTGGGACATCGTTGGACACCGTGGGACATCGTTGGACATCGTTGGACACCGTTGGACATCGTTGGACATCGTTGGACATCGTGGGACACCGTTGGACATCGTTGGACATCGTTGGACACCGTGGGACAACGTGGGACAACGTGGGACAACGTGGGAAACCATGGAACAACGTGGGACACCGTTGGACATCGTTGGACATCGTTGGACACCGTGGGACACCGTTGGACACCGTTGGACACCGTTGGACATCGTTGGACATCGTTGGACATCGTGGGACACCGTTGGACATCGTTGGACATCGTTGGACACCGTTGGACATCGTTGGACACCGTTGGACATCGTTGGACATCGTTGGACATCGTGGGACACCGTTGGACATCGTTGGACATCGTTGGACACCGTGGGACAACGTGGGACAACGTGGGACAACGTGGGAAACCATGGAACAACGTGGGACAACGTGGGACACCGTTGGACATCGTTGGACAACGTGGGACAACATGGACAACGTGGGACAACGTGGTACAACGTGGGACAACGTGGGACACCGTTGGACACCGTGGGACACCGTTGGACACCGTTGGACATCGTTGGACACCGTTGGACACCGTTGGACATCGTTGGACACCGTGGGACAACGTGGGACAACGTGGGACAACGTGGGACAACGTGGGACAACGTGGGACATCGTGGGACAACGTGGGACAACGTGGGACAACGTGGGACAACGTGGGACAACGTGGGACAACGTGGGACAACGTGGGACAACGTGGGACACCGTTGGACACCGTGGGACACCGTTGGACACCGTTGGACATCGTTGGACACCGTGGGACAACGTGGGACAACGTGGGACAACGTGGGACAACGTGGGACATCGTGGGACAACGTGGGACAACGTGGGACAACGTGGGACAACGTGGGACATCGTGGGACAACGTGGGACAACGTGGGACAACGTGGGACATCGTGGGACAACGTGGGACAACGTGGGACAACGTGGGACAAAGTGGGACAACGTGGGACACAGTTGGACACCGTTGGACACCGTTGGACACCGTTGGACATCGTTGGACACCGTGGGACAACGTGGGACAACGTGGGACAACGTGGGAAACCATGGAACAACGTGGGACAACGTGGGACACCGTTGGACATCGTTGGACATCGTTGGACACCGTGGGACAACGTGGGACAACGTGGGACAACGTGGGACAACGTCGGACAACGTGGGACAACGTGGGACATCGTGGGACAACGTGGGACAACGTGGGACAACGTGGGACAACGTGGGACAACGTGGGACACCGTGGGACACCGTGGGACACCGTTGGACACCGTTGGACATCGTTGGACAC
Source organism: Bombus terrestris (assembly GCF_910591885.1). Lineage (NCBI taxonomy): Eukaryota > Metazoa > Arthropoda > Insecta > Hymenoptera > Apidae > Bombus > Bombus terrestris. Next base: position 224,336 of record NW_025963601.1, read on the forward strand.
CGTGGGACAACGTGGGACAACGTGGGACAACGTGGAACAACGTGGGACATCGTGGGACAACGTGGGACAACGTGGGACAACGTGGGACAACGTGGGACATCGTGGGACAACGTGGGACAACGTGGGACACCGTGGGACATCGTGGGACAACGTGGGACAACGTGGGACAACGTGGGACAACGTGGGACATCGTGGGACAACGTGGGACAACGTGGGACAACGTGGGACATCGTGGGACAACGTGGGACAACGTGGGACAACGTGGGACAACGTGGGACACCGTTGGACACCGTTGGACACCGTTGGACACCGTTGGACATCGTTGGACACCGTGGGACAACGTGGGACAACGTGGGACAACGTGGGAAACCAGGGAACAACGTGGGACAACGTGGGACACCGTTGGACATCGTTGGACATCGTTGGACACCGTGGGACAACGTGGGACAACGTGGGACAACGTGGGACAACGTCGGACAACGTGGGACAACGTGGGACAACGTGGGACAACGTGGGACACCGTTGGACACCGTTGGACACCGTTGGACACCGTTGGACATCGTTGGACACCGTGGGACAACGTGGGACAACGTGGGACAACGTGGGAAACCATGGAACAACGTGGGACAACGTGGGACACCGTTGGACATCGTTGGACATCGTTGGACACCGTGGGACAACGTGGGACAACGTGGGACAACGTGGGACAACGTGGGACAACGTGGGACAACGTGGGACAACGTGGGACGTCGTGGGACAACGTGGGACAACGTGGGACAACGTGGGACAACGTGGGACACCGTGGGACAACGTGGGACAACGTGGGACAACGTGGGACAACGTGGGACAACGTGGGACAACGTGGGACAACGTGGGACATCGTGGGACAACGTGGGACAACGTGGGACAACGTGGGACACCGTTGGACACCGTTGGACACCGTTGGACACCGTTGGACATCGTTGGACACCGTGGGACAACGTGGGACAACGTGGGACAACGTGGGACAACGTGGGAAACCATGGAACAACGTGGGACAACGTGGGACACCGTTGGACATCGTTGGACATCGTTGGACACCGTGGGACAACGTGGGACAACGTGGGAAAACGTGGGACAACGTGGGACATCGTTGGACACCGTTGGACACCGTGGGACAACGTGGGACAACGTGGGACAACGTGGGACAACGTGGGACAACGTGGGACAACGTGGGACAACGTGGGACAACGTGGGACAACGTGGGACAACGTGGGACAACGTGGGACAACGTGGGACAACGTGGGACAACGTGGGACAACGTGGGACAACGTGGGACATCGTGGGACAACGTGGGACAACGTGGGACAACGTGGGACAACGTGGGACAACGTGGGACACCGTTGGACATCGTTGGACACCGTGGGACAACGTGGGACAACGTGGGACAACGTGGGACACCGTTGGACACCGTTGGACACCGTTGGACACCGTTGGACATCGTTGGACACCGTGGGACAACGTGGGACAACGTGGGACAACGTGGGAAACCATGGAACAACGTGGGACAACGTGGGACACCGTTGGACATCGTTGGACAACGTGGGACAACGTGGGACAACGTGGGACAACGTGGGACAACGTGGGACAACGTGGGACATCGTGGGACAACGTGGGACAACGTGGGACAACGTGGGACAACGTGGGACATCGTTGGACACCGTGGGACAACGTGGGACAACGTGGGACAACGTGGGACAACGTGGGACAACGTGGGACATCGTGGGACAACGTGGGACAACGTGGGACAACGTGGGACAACGTGGGACACCGTTGGACAACGTGGGACACCGTTGGACATCGTTGGACACCGTGGGACAACGTGGGACAACGTGGGACCACGTGGGACAACGTGGGACAACGTGGGACAACGTGGGACAACGTGGGACAACGTGGGACAACGTGGGACATCGTGGGACAACGTGGGACAACGTGGGACACCGTTGGACATAGTTGGACACCGTGGGACACCGTGGGACAACGTGGGACAACGTGGGACAACGTGGGACAACGTGGGACAACGTGGGAAACCATGGAACAACGTGGGACAACGTGGGACACCGTTGGACATCGTTGGACAACGTGGGACAACGTGGGACAACGTGGGACAACGTGGGACAACGTGGGACAACGTGGGACAACGTGGGACACCGTTGGACACCGTGGGACACCGTTGGACACCGTCTGACATCGTTGGACACCGTGGGACAACGTGGGACAACGTGGGACAACGTGGGACAACGTGGGACAACGTGGGACAACGTGGGACAACGTGGGACAACGTGGGACAACGTGGGACAACGTGGGACACCGTTGGACAACGTGGGACACCGTTGGACATCGTTGGACACCGTGGGACAACGTGGGACACCGTTGGACATCGTTGGACACCGTGGGACAACGTGGGACAACGTGGGACAACTTGGGACACCGTTGGACACCGTTGGACACCGTTGGACACCGTTGGACATCGTTGGACACCGTGGGACAACGTGGGACAACGTGGGACAACGTGGGACAACGTGGGACAACGTGGGACATCGTGGGACAACGTGGGACAACGTGGGACAACGTGGGACACCGTTGGACATCGTTGGACACCGTGGGACAACGTGGGACAACGTGGGACAACGTGGGACAACGTGGGACACCGTTGGACACCGTTGGACACCGTTGGACATCGTTGGACACCGTGGGACAACGTGGGACAACGTGGGACAACGTGGGACAACGTGGGACAACGTGGGACAACGTGGGACAACGTGGGACAACGTGGGACAACGTGGGACAACGTGGGACAACGTGGGACAACGTGGGACATCGTGGGACAACGTGGGACAACGTGGGACAACGTGGGACATCGTTGGACACCGTTGGACACCGTGGGACAACGTGGGACAACGTGGGACAACGTGGGACAACGTGGGACAACGTGGGACAACGTGGGACAACGTGGGACAACGTGGGACAACGTGGGACAACGTGGGACACCGTTGGACATCGTTGGACACCGTGGGACAACGTGGGACAACGTGGGACAACGTGGGAAACCATGGAACAACGTGGGACAACGTGGGACACCGTTGGACATCGTTGGACAACGTGGGACAACGTGGGACAACGTGGGACAACGTGGGACAACGTGGGACAACGTGGGACAACGTGGGACAACGTGGGACAACGTGGGACAACGTGGGACAACGTGGGACATCGTGGGACAACGTGGGACAACGTGGAACAACGTGGGACAACGTGGGACAACGTGGGACACCGTTGGACATCGTTGGACACCGTGGGACACCGTGGGACAACGTGGGACAACGTGGGACAACGTGGGAAACCATGGAACAACGTGGGACAACGTGGGACACCGTTGGACATCGTTGGACAACGTGGGACAACGTGGGACCACGTGGGACAACGTGGGACAACGTGGGACAACGTGGGACACCGTTGGACACCGTGGGACACCGTTGGACACCGTTGGACATCGTTGGACACCGTGGGACAACGTGGGACAACGTGGGACAACGTGGGACAACGTGGGACAACGTGGGACAACGTGGGACAACGTGGGACAACGTGGGACAACGTGGGACAACGTGGGACAACGTGGGACAACGTGGGACACCGTTGGACAACGTGGGACACCGTTGGACATCGTTGGACACCGTGGGACAACGTGGGACAACGTGGGACAACGTGGGACAACGTGGGACAACGTGGGACACCGTTGGACATCGTTGGACATCGTTGGACATCGTTGGACATCGTTGGACACCGTTGGACACCGTTGGACACCGTTGGACATCGTTGGACACCGTGGGACAACGTGGGACAACGTGGGACAACGTGGGACAACGTGGGACAACGTGGGACAACGTGGGACATCGTGGGACAACGTGGGACAACGTGGGACAACGTGGGACAACGTGGGACAACGTGGGACACCGTTGGACACCGTGGGACACCGTTGGACACCGTTGGACATCGTTGGACACCGTGGGACAACGTGGGACAACGTGGGACAACGTGGGACAACGTGGGACATCGTGGGACCACGTGGGACAACGTGGGACAACGTGGGACAACGTGGGACATCGTGGGACAACGTGGGACAACGTGGGACAACGTGGGACATCGTGGGACAACGTGGGACAACGTGGGACAACGTGGGACAAAGTGGGACAACGTGGGACACCGTTGGACACCGTTGGACACCGTTGGACACCGTTGGACATCGTTGGACACCGTGGGACAACGTGGGACAACGTGGGACAACGTGGGAAACCATGGAACAACGTGGGACAACGTGGGACACCGTTGGACATCGTTGGACATCGTTGGACACCGTGGGACAACGTGGGACAACGTGGGACAACGTGGGACAACGTCGGACAACGTGGGACAACGTGGGACATCGTGGGACAACGTGGGACAACGTGGGACAACGTGGGACAACGTGGGACAACGTGGGACACCGTTGGACACCGTGGGACACCGTTGGACACCGTTGGACATCGTTGGACACCGTGGGACAACGTGGGACAACGTGGGACAACGTGGGACAACGTGGGACATCGTGGGACAACGTGGGACAACGTGGGACAACGTGGGACAACGTGGGACATCGTGGGACAACGTGGGACAACGTGGGACAACGTGGGACATCGTGGGACAACGTGGGACAACGTGGGACAAGGTGGGACAACGTGGGACATCGTGGGACAACGTGGGACAACGTGGGACAACGTGGGACATCGTGGGACAACGTGGGACAACGTGGGACAACGTGGGACAACGTGGGACAACGTGGGACACCGTTGGACACCGTTGGACACCGTTGGACACCGTTGGACATCGTTGGACACCGTGGGACAACGTGGGACAACGTGGGACAACGTGGGAAACCATGGAACAACGTGGGACAACGTGGGACACCGTTGGACATCGTTGGACATCGTTGGACACCGTGGGACAACGTGGGACAACGTGGGACAACGTGGGACAACGTCGGACAACGTGGGACAACGTGGGACAACGTGGGACAACGTGGGACAACGTGGGACAACGTGGGACAACGTGGGACAACGTGGGACAACGTGGGACAACGTGGGACATCGTGGGACAACGTGGGACAACGTGGGACAACGTGGGACAACGTGGGACATCGTTGGACACCGTTGGACACCGTGGGACAACGTGGGACAACGTGGGACAACGTGGGACAACGTGGGACAACGTGGGACAACGTGGGACAACGTGGGACAACGTGGGACAACGTGGGACAACGTGGGACAACGTGGGACAACGTGGGACACCGTTGGACATCGTTGGACAACGTGGGACAACGTGGGACAACGTGGGACAACGTGGGACAACGTGGGACACCGTTGGACACCGTTGGACATCGTTGGACACCGTGGGACAACGTGGGACAACGTGGGACAACGTGGGACAACGTGGGACAACGTGGGACAACGTGGGACAACGTGGGACAACGTGGGACAACGTGGGACAACGTGGGACATCGTGGGACAACGTGGGACAACGTGGGACAACGTGGGACAACGTGGGACATCGTGGGACAACGTGGGACAACGTGGGACAACGTGGGACACCGTTGGACACCGTTGGACACCGTTGGACACCGTTGGACATCGTTGGACACCGTGGGACAACGTGGGACAACGTGGGACAACGTGGGAAACCGTGGAACAACGTGGGACAACGTGGGACACCGTTGGACATCGTTGGACATCGTTGGACACCGTGGGACAACGTGGGACAACGTGGGAAAACGTGGGACAACGTGGGACACCGTTGGACATCGCTGGACACCGTTGGACATCGTTGGACACCGTGGGACAACGTGGGACAACGTGGGACAACGTGGGACAACGTGGGACAACGTGGGACAACGTGGGACAACGTGGGACAACGTGGGACAACGTGGGACAACGTGGGACAACGTGGGACTACGTGGGACATCGTGGGACAACGTGGGACAACGTGGGACAACGTGGGACAACGTGGGACATCGTTGGACACCGTTGGACACCGTGGGACAACGTGGGACAACGTGGGACAACGTGGGACAACGTGGGACAACGTGGGACAACGTGGGACAACGTGGGACAACGTGGGACATCGTGGGACAACGTGGGACAACGTGGGACAACGTGGGACATCGTGGGACAACGTGGGACAACGTGGGACAACGTGGGACAACGTGGGACAACGTGGGACAACGTGGGACAACGTGGGACAACGTGGGACAACGTGGGAAACCATGGAACAACGTGGGACAACGTGGGACACCGTTGGACATCGTTGGACAACGTGGGACAACGTGGGACAACGTGGGACAACGTGGTACAACGTGGGACAACGTGGGACACCGTTGGACACCGTGGGACACCGTTGGACACCCTTGGACATCGTTGGACACCGTGGGACAACGTGGGACAACGTGGGACAACGTGGGACAACGTGGGACAACGTGGGACAACGTGGGACAACGTGGGACAACGTGGGACAACGTGGGACAACGTGGGACAACGTGGGACAACGTGGGACAACGTGGGACAACGTGGGACACCGTTGGACAACGTGGGACATCGTTGGACATCGTTGGACATCGTTGGACACCGTTGGACACCGTTGGACACCGTTGGACATCGTTGGACACCGTGGGACAACGTGGGACAACGTGGGACAACGTGGGACAACGTGGGACAACGTGGGACAACGTGGGACATCGTGGGACAACGTGGGACAACGTGGGACAACGTGGGACAACGTGGGACAACGTGGGACACCGTTGGACACCGTGGGACACCGTGGGACAACGTGGGACAACGTGGGACAACGTGGGACAACGTGGGACAACGTGGGACACCGTTGGACATCGTTGGACATCGTTGGACATCGTTGGACATCGTGGGACACCGTTGGACACCGTGGGACACCGTTGGACACCGTTGGACATCGTTGGACACCGTGGGACAACGTGGGACAACGTGGGACAACGTGGGACACCGTTGGACATCGTTGGACACCGTGGGACAACGTGGGACAACGTGGGACAACGTGGGAGAACGTGGGACAACGTGGGACAACGTGGGACAACGTGGGACAACGTGGGACAACGTGGGACAACGTGGGACATCGTGGGACAACGTGGGACAACGTGGGACAACGTGGGACAACGTGGGACACCGTTGGACAACGTGGGACACCGTTGGACATCGTTGGACACCGTGGGACAACGTGGGACAACGTGGGACCACGTAGGACAACGTGGGACAACGTGGGACAACGTGGGACAACGTGGGACAACGTGGGACAACGTGGGACAACGTGGGACATCGTGGGACAACGTGGGACAACGTGGGACAACGTGGGACAACGTGGGACAACGTGGGACACAGTTGGACATCGTTGGACACCGTGGGACACCGTGGGACAACGTGGGACAACGTGGGACAACGTGGGACAACGTGGGAAACCATGGAACAACGTGGGACAACGTGGGACACCGTTGGACATCGTTGGACAACGTGGGACAACGTGGGACAACGTGGGACAACGTGGGACAACGTGGGACAACGTGGGACACCGTTGGACACCGTGGGACACCGTTGGACACCGTTGGACATCGTTGGACACCGTGGGACAACGTGGGACAACGTGGGACAACATGGGACAACGTGGGACAACGTGGGACAACGTGGGACAACGTGGGACAACGTGGGACAACGTGGGACAACGTGGGACAACGTGGGACACCGTTGGACAACGTGGGACACCGTTGGACATCGTTGGACACCGTGGGACAACGTGGGACAACGTGGGACAACGTGGGACAACGTGGGACAACGTGGGACACCGTTGGACATCGTTGGACATCGTTGGACATCGTGGGACACCGTTGGACATCGTTGGACATCGTTGGACACCGTTGGACACCGTTGGACAACGTGGGACATCGTGGGACAACGTGGGACAACGTGGGACAACGTGGGACAACGTGGGACACCGTTGGACACAGTGGGACACCGTTGGACACCGTTGGACACCGTTGGACACCGTGGGACAACGTGGGACAACGTGGGACAACGTGGGAAACCATGGAACAACGTGGGACAACGTGGGACACCGTTGGACATCGTTGGACATCGTTGGACACCGTGGGACAACGTGGGACAACGTGGGAAAACGTGGGACAACGTGGGACACCGTTGGACATCGCTGGACACCGTTGGACATCGTTGGACACCGTGGGACAACGTGGGACAACGTGGGACATCGTGGGACAACGTGGGACAACGTGGGACAACGTGGGACAACGTGGGACAACGTGGGACAACGTGGGACAACGTGGGACATCGTGGGACAACGTGGGACAACGTGGGACAACGTGGGACAACGTGGGACAACGTGGGACAACGTGGGACAACGTGGGACAACGTGGGACAACGTGGGACACCGTTGGACATCGCTGGACACCGTTGGACATCGTTGGACACCGTGGGACAACGTGGGACAACGTGGGACAACGTGGGACACCGTTGGACACCGTTGGACACCGTTGGACACCGTTGGACATCGTTGGACACCGTGGGACAACGTGGGACAACGTGGGACAACGTGGGACATCGTGGGACAACGTGGGACAACGTGGGACAACGTGGGACAACGTTGGACATCGTTGGACACCGTTGGACACCGTGGGACAACGTGGGACAACGTGGGACAACGTGGGACAATGTGGGACAACGTGGGACAACGTGGGACAACGTGGGACAACGTGGGACAACGTGGGACAACGTGGGACAACGCGGGACAACGTGGGACAACGTGGGACAACGTGGGACAACGTGGGACATCGTGGGACAACGTGGGACAACGTGGGACAACGTGGGACAACGTGGGACAACGTGGGACACCGTTGGACATCGTTGGACACCGTGGGACAACGTGGGACAACGTGGGACAACGTGGGACACCGTTGGACACCGTTGGACACCGTTGGACACCGTTGGACATCGTTGGACACCGTGGGACAACGTGGGACAACGTGGGAAACCATGGAACAACGTGGGACAACGTGGGACACCGTTGGACATCGTTGGACAACGTGGGACAACGTGGGACATCGTGGGACAACGTGGGACAACGTGGGACAACGTGGGACAACGTGGGACATCGTGGGACAACGTGGGACAACGTGGGACAACGTGGGACATCGTGGGACAACGTGGGACAACGTGGGACAACGTGGGACAACGTGGGACAACGTGGGACACCGTTGGACACCGTTGGACACCGTTGGACACCGTTGGACATCGTTGGACACCGTGGGACAACGTGGGACAACGTGGGACAACGTGGGAAACCATGGAACAACGTGGGACAACGTGGGACACCGTTGGACATCGTTGGACATCGTTGGACACCGTGGGACAACGTGGGACAACGTGGGACAACGTGGGACAACGTCGGACAACGTGGGACAACGTGGGACAACGTGGGACAACGTGGGACAACGTGGGACAACGTGGGACAACGTGGGACAACGTGGGACAACGTGGGACAACGTGGGACATCGTGGGACAACGTGGGACAACGTGGGACAACGTGGGACAACGTGGGACAACGTGGGACAACGTGGGACAACGTGGGACAACGTGGGACAACGTGGGAAACCGTGGAACAACGTGGGACAACGTGGGACACCGTTGGACATCGTTGGACAACGTGGGACAACGTGGGACAACGTGGGACAACGTGGTACAACGTGGGACAACGTGGGACACCGTTGGACACCGTGGGACACCGTTGGACACCGTTGGACATCGTTGGACACCGTGGGACAACGTGGGACAACGTGGGACAACGTGGGACAACGTGGGACAACGTGGGACAACGTGGGACAACGTGGGACAACGTGGGACAACGTGGGACAACGTGGGACAACGTGGGACAACGTGGGACAACGTGGGACACCGTTGGACAACGTGGGACATCGTTGGACATCGTTGGACATCGTTGGACACCGTTGGACACCGTTGGACACCGTTGGACATCGTTGGACACCGTGGGACAACGTGGGACAACGTGGGACAACGTGGGACAACGTGGGACAACGTGGGACAACGTGGGACAACGTGGGACAACGTGGGACACCGTTGGACAACGTGGGACATCGTTGGACATCGTTGGACATCGTTGGACACCGTTGGACACCGTTGGACACCGTTGGACATCGTTGGACACCGTGGGACAACGTGGGACAACGTGGGACAACGTGGGACAACGTGGGACAACGTGGGACAACGTGGGACATCGTGGGACAACGTGGGACAACGTGGGACAACGTGGGACAACGTGGGACAACGTGGGACACCGTTGGACACCGTGGGACACCGTGGGACAACGTGGGACAACGTGGGACAACGTGGGACAACGTGGGACAACGTGGGACACCGTTGGACATCGTTGGACATCGTTGGACATCGTTGGACATCGTGGGACACCGTTGGACATCGTTGGACATCGTTGGACACCGTTGGACATCGTTGGACATCGTTGGACATCGTTGGACACCGTTGGACACCGTTGGACACCGTTGGACATCGTTGGACACCGTGGGACAACGTGGGACAACGTGGGACAACGTGGGACAACGTGGGACAACGTGGGACAACGTTGGACATCGTGGGACAACGTGGGACAACGTGGGACAACGTGGGACAACGTGGGACAACGTGGGACACCGTTGGACACCGTGGGACACCGTTGGACACCGTTGGACATCGTTGGACACCGTGGGACAACGTGGGACAACGTGGGACAACGTGGGACACCGTTGGACATCGTTGGACACCGTGGGACAACGTGGGACAACGTGGGACAACGTGGGACAACGTGGGACAACGTGGGACAACGTGGGACAACGTGGGACAACGTGGGACAACGTGGGACAACGTGGGACATCGTGGGACAACGTGGGACAACGTGGGACAACGTGGGACAACGTGGGACACCGTTGGACAACGTGGGACACCGTTGGACATCGTTGGACACCGTGGGACAACGTGGGACAACGTGGGACCACGTAGGACAACGTGGGACAACGTGGGACAACGTGGGACAACGTGGGACAACGTGGGACAACGTGGGACAACGTGGGACATCGTGGGACAACGTGGGACAACGTGGGACAACGTGGGACAACGTGGGACAACGTGGGACACAGTTGGACATCGTTGGACACCGTGGGACACCGTGGGACAACGTGGGACAACGTGGGACAACGTGGGACAACGTGGGACAACGTGGGAAACCATGGAACAACGTGGGACAACGTGGGACACCGTTGGACATCGTTGGACAACGTGGGACAACGTGGGACAACGTGGGACAACGTGGGACAACGTGGGACAACGTGGGACACCGTTGGACACCGTGGGACACCGTTGGACACCGTTGGACATCGTTGGACACCGTGGGACAACGTGGGACAACGTGGGACAACGTGGGACAACGTGGGACAACGTGGGACAACGTGGGACAACGTGGGACAACGTGGGACAACGTGGGACAACGTGGGACAACGTGGGACACCGTTGGACAACGTGGGACACCGTTGGACATCGTTGGACACCGTGGGACAACGTGGGACAACGTGGGACAACGTGGGACAACGTGGGACAACGTGGGACACCGTTGGACATCGTTGGACATCGTTGGACATCGTGGGACACCGTTGGACATCGTTGGACATCGTTGGACACCGTTGGACACCGTTGGACAACGTGGGACATCGTGGGACAACGTGGGACAACGTGGGACAACGTGGGACAACGTGGGACACCGTTGGACACAGTGGGACACCGTTGGACACCGTTGGACACCGTTGGACACCGTGGGACAACGTGGGACAACGTGGGACAACGTGGGAAACCATGGAACAACGTGGGACAACGTGGGACACCGTTGGACATCGTTGGACATCGTTGGACACCGTGGGACAACGTGGGACAACGTGGGACAACGTTGGACATCGTTGGACACCGTTGGACACCGTGGGACAACGTGGGACAACGTGGGACAACGTGGGACAACGTGGGACAACGTGGGACAACGTGGGACAACGTGGGACAACGTGGGACAACGTGGGACAACGTGGGACAACGTGGGACAACGCGGGACAACGTGGGACAACGTGGGACAACGTGGGACAACGTGGGACATCGTGGGACAACGTGGGACAACGTGGGACAACGTGGGACAACGTGGGACAACGTGGGACACCGTTGGACATCGTTGGACACCGTGGGACAACGTGGGACAACGTGGGACAACGTGGGACACCGTTGGACACCGTTGGACACCGTTGGACACCGTTGGACATCGTTGGACACCGTGGGACAACGTGGGACAACGTGGGAAACCATGGAACAACGTGGGACAACGTGGGACACCGTTGGACATCGTTGGACAACGTGGGACAACGTGGGACAACGTGGGACAACGTGGGACAACGTGGGACAACGTGGGACAACGTGGGACAACGTGGGACAACGTGGGACATCGTGGGACAACGTGGGACAACGTGGCACAACGTGGGACAACGTGGGACACCGTTGGACAACGTGGGACACCGTTGGACATCGTTGGACACCGTGGGACAACGTGGGACAACGTGGGACCACGTGGGACAACGTGGGACACCGTTGGACACCGTGGGACACCGTTGGACACCGTTGGACATCGTTGGACACCGTGGGACAACGTGGGACAACGTGGGACAACGTGGGACAACGTGGGACAACGTGGGACAACGTGGGACAACGTGGGACAACGTGGGACAACGTGGGACAACGTGGGACAACGTGGGACAACGTGGGACAACGTGGGACAACGTGGGACATCGTGGGACAACGTGGGACAACGTGGGACAACGTGGGACAACGTGGGACAACGTGGGACACCGTTGGACATCGTTGGACACCGTGGGACAACGTGGGACAACGTGGGACAACGTGGGAAACCATGGAACAACGTGGGACAACGTGGGACACCGTTGGACATCGTTGGACAACGTGGGACAACGTGGGACAACGTGGGACAACGTGGGACAACGTGGGACAACGTGGGACAACGTGGGACACCTTTGGACACCGTGGGACACCGTTGGACACCGTTGGACATCGTTGGACACCGTGGGACAACGTGGGACAACGTGGGACAACGTGGGACAACGTGGGACAACGTGGGACAACGTGGGACAACGTGGGACAACGTGGGACAACGTGGGACAACGTGGGACAACGTGGGACATCGTGGGACAACGTGGGACAACGTGGGACAACGTGGGACAACGTGGGACACCGTTGGACAACGTGGGACACCGTTGGACATCGTTGGACACCGTGGGACAACGTGGGACAACGTGGGACCACGTGGGACAACGTGGGACAACGTGGGACAACGTGGGACAACGTGGGACAACGTGGGACAACGTGGGACAACGTGGGACACCGTTGGACACCGTTGGACACCGTTGGACACCGTTGGACATCGTTGGACACCGTGGGACAACGTGGGACAACGTGTGACAACGTGGGAAACCATGGAACAACGTGGGACAACGTGGGACAACGTGGGACACCGTTGGACACCGTTGGACACCGTTGGACACCGTTGGACATCGTTGGACACCGTGGGACAACGTGGGACAACGTGGGACAACGTGGGAAACCATGGAACAACGTGGGACAACGTGGGACACCGTTGGACATCGTAGGACATCGTTGGACACCGTGGGACAACGTGGGACAACGTGGGACAACGTGGGACAACGTGGGACAACGTGGGAGAACGTGGGACATCGTGGGACACCGTTGGACACCGTGGGACAACGTGGGACAACGTGGGACAACGTGGGACATCGTGGGACAACGTGGGACAACGTGGGACAACGTGGGACAACGTGGGACAACGTGGGACACCGTTGGACACCGTTGGACACCGTTGGACACCGTTGGACATCGTTGGACACCGTGGGACAACGTGGGACAACGTGGGACAACGTGGGAAACCATGGAACAACGTGGGACAACGTGGGACACCGTTGGACATCGTTGGACATCGTTGGACACCGTGGGACAACGTCGGACAACGTGGGACAACGTGGGACATCGTGGGACAACGTGGGACAAAGTGGGACAACGTGGGACAACGTGGGACAACGTGGGACACCGTTGGACACCGTGGGACACCGTTGGACACCGTTGGACATCGTTGGACACCGTGGGACAACGTGGGACAACGTGGGACAACGTGGGACAACGTGGGACATCGTGGGACAACGTGGGACAACGTGGGACAACGTGGGACAACGTGGGACATCGTGGGACAACGTGGGACAACGTGGGACAACGTGGGACATCGTGGGACAACGTGGGACAACGTGGGACAACGTGGGACAACGTGGGACACCGTTGGACACCGTTGGACACCGTTGGACACCGTTGGACATCGTTGGACACCGTGGGACAACGTGGGACAACGTGGGACAACGTGGGACAACGTGGGACAACGTGGGAGAACGTGGGACATCGTGGGACACCGTTGGACACCGTGGGACAACGTGGGACAACGTGGGACAACGTGGGACAACGTGGGACAACGTGGGACAACGTGGGACAACGTGGGACAACGTGGGACAACGTGGGACATCGTGGGACAACGTGGGACAACGTGGGACAACGTGGGACAACGTGGGACAACGTGGGACAACGTGGGACAACGTGGGACAACGTGGGACAACGTGGGACAACGTGGGACAACGTGGCACAACGTGGGACAACGTGGGACACCGTTGGACATCGTTGGACAACGTGGGACAACGTGGGACAACGTGGGACAACGTGGGACAACGTGGGACAACGTGGGACAACGTGGGACAACGTGGGACACCGTTGGACACCGTTGGACATCGTTGGACACCGTGGGACAACGTGGGACAACGTGGGACAACGTGGGACAACGTGGGACAACGTGGGACAACTTGGGACAACGTCGGACAACGTGGGACAACGTGGGACAACGTGGGACAACGTGGGACATCGTGGGACAACGTGGGACAACGTGGGACAACGTGGGACAACGTGGGACATCGTGGGACAACGTGGGACAACGTGGGACAACGTGGGACACCGTTGGACACCGTTGGACACCGTTGGACACCGTTGGACATCGTTGGACACCGTGGGACAACGTGGGACAACGTGGGACAACGTGGGAAACCATGGAACAACGTGGGACAACGTGGGACACCGTTGGACATCGTTGGACACCGTGGGACAACGTGGGACAACGTGGGAAAACGTGGGACAACGTGGGACACCGTTGGACATCGCTGGACACCGTTGGACATCGTTGGACACCGTGGGACAACGTGGGACAACGTGGGACAACGTGGGACAACGTGGGACAACGTGGGACAACGTGGGACAACGTGGGACAACGTGGGAAACCATGGAACAACGTGGGACAACGTGGGACACCGTTGGACATCGTTGGACAACGTGGGACAACGTGGGACAACGTGGGACAACGTGGGACAACGTGGGACAACGTGGGACACCGTTGGACACCGTGGGACACCGTTGGACACCGTTGGACATCGTTGGACACCGTGGGACAACGTGGGACAACGTGGGACAACGTGGGACAACGTGGGACAACGTGGGACAACGTGGGACAACGTGGGACACCGTTGGACACCGTTGGACACCGTTGGACACCGTTGGACATCGTTGGACACCGTGGGACAACGTGGGACAACGTGGGACAACGTGGGAAACCATGGAACAACGTGGGACAACGTGGGACACCGTTGGACATCGTTGGACAACGTGGGACAACGTGGGACAACGTGGGACAACGTGGGACAACGTGGGACAACGTGGGACAACGTGGGACACCGTTGGACACCGTGGGACACCGTTGGACACCGTTGGACATCGTTGGACACCGTGGGACAACGTGGGACAACGTGGGACAACGTGGGACAACGTGGGACAACGTGGGACAACGTGGGACAACGTGGGACAACGTGGGACAACGTGGGACAACGTGGGACAACGTGGGACATCGTGGGACAACGTGGGACAACGTGGGACAACGTGGGACAACGTGGGACAACTTGGGACAACGTGGGACAACGTGGGACAACGTGGGACATCGTGGGACAACGTGGGACAACGTGGGACAACGTGGGACAACGTGGGACACCGTTGGACAACGTGGGACACCGTTGGACATCGTTGGACACCGTGGGACAACGCGGGACAACGTGGGACAACGTGGGACACCGTTGGACACCGTTGGACATCGTTGGACATCGTTGGACATCGTGGGACACCGTTGGACATCGTTGGACATCGTTGGACACCGTGGGACAACGTGGGACAACGTGGGACAACGTGGGACAACGTGGGACAACGTGGGACAACGTGGGACAACGTGGGACAACGTGGGACAACGTGGGACAGCGTGGGACAACGTGGGACACCGTTGGACACCGTTGGACACCGTTGGACACCGTTGGACATCGTTGGACACCGTGGGACAACGTGGGACAACGTGGGACAACGTGGGACAACGTGGGACACCGTTGGACACCGTTGGACATCGTTGGACATCGTTGGACATCGTGGGACACCGTTGGACATCGCTGGACACCGTTGTACATCGTTGGACACCGTGGGACAACGTGGGACAACGTGGGACAACGTGGGACAACGTGGGACAACGTGGGACAACGTGGGACAACGTGGGACAACGTGGGGCAACGTGGGACAACGTGGGACATCGTGGGACAACGTGGGACAACGAGGGACAACGTGGGACAACGTGGGACAACGTGGGACACCGTTGGACATCGTTGGACACCGTGGGACAACGTGGGACAACGTGGGACAACGTGGGACAACGTGGGACAACGTGGGACAACGTGGGACAACGTGGGACAACGTGGGACAACGTGGGACACCGTTGGACACCGTTGGACACCGTTGGACACCGTTGGACATCGTTGGACACCGTGGGACAACGTGGGACAACGTGGGACAACGTGGGAAACCATGGAACAACGTGGGACAACGTGGGACACCGTTGGACATCGTTGGACAACGTGGGACAACGTGGGACAACGTGGGACAACGTGGGACAACGTGGGACAACGTGGGACAACGTGGGACACCGTTGGACACCGTGGGACACCGTTGGACACCGTTGGACATCGTTGGACACCGTGGGACAACGTGGGACAACGTGGGACAACGTGGGACAACGTGGGACAACGTGGGACAACGTGGGACAACGTGGGACAACGTGGGACAACGTGGGACAACGTGGGACAACGTGGGACAACGTGGGACAACGTGGGACAACGTGGGACAACGTGGGACAACGTGGGACAACTTGGGACAACGTGGGACAACGTGGGACAACGTGGGACATCGTGGGACAACGTGGGACAACGTGGAACAACGTGGGACAACGTGGGACACCGTTGGACAACGTGGGACACCGTTGGACATCGTTGGACACCGTGGGACAACGCGGGACAACGTGGGACAACGTGGGACACCGTTGGACACCGTTGGACATCGTTGGACATCGTTGGACATCGTGGGACACCGTTGGACATCGTTGGACATCGTTGGACACCGTGGGACAACGTGGGACAACGTGGGACAACGTGGGACAACGTGGGACAACGTGGGACAACGTGGGACAACGTGGGACAACGTGGGACAACGTGGGACAACGTGGGACAACGTGGGACAACGTGGGACAACGTGGGACACCGTTGGACATCGTTGGACAACGTGGGACAACGTGGGACAACGTGGGACAACGTGGGACAACGTGGGACAACGTGGGACAACGTGGGACAACGTGGGACACCGTTGGACACCGTGGGACACCGTTGGACACCGTTGGACATCGTTGGACACCGTGGGACAACGTGGGACAACGTGGGACAACGTGGGACAACGTGGGACAACGTGGGACAACGTGGGACAACGTGGGACAACGTGGGACAACGTGGGACAACGTGGGACATCGTGGGACAACGTGGGACAACGTGGGACAACGTGGGACAACGTGGGACAACGTGGGACACCGTTGGACAACGTGGGACACCGTTGGACATCGTTGGACACCGTGGGACAACGTGGGACAACGTGGGACAACGTGGGACACCGTTGGACACCGTTGGACATCGTTGGACATCGTTGGACATCGTGGGACACCGTTGGACATCGCTGGACACCGTTGTACATCGTTGGACACCGTGGGACAACGTGGGACAACGTGGGACAACGTGGGACAACGTGGGACAACGTGGGACAACGTGGGACAACGTGGGACAACGTGGGACAACGTGGGACAACGTGGGACAACGTGGGGCAACGTGGGACAACGTGGGACATCGTGGGACAACGTGGGACAGCGAGGGACAACGTGGGACAACGTGGGACAACGTGGGACACCGTTGGACATCGTTGGACACCGTGGGACAACGTGGGACAACGTGGGACAACGTGGGACACCGTTGGACACCGTTGGACATCGTTGGACATCGTTGGACACCGTGGGACAACGTGGGACAACGTGGGACAACGTGGGACAACGTGGGACAACGTGGGACAACGTGGGACAACGTGGGACAACGTGGGACAACGTGGGACACCGTTGGACATCGTTGGACACCGTGGGACAACGTGGGACAACGTGGGACAACGTGGGACATCGTTGGACACCGTTGGACACCGTTGGACACCGTTGGACACCGTTGGACATCGGTGGACATCGTGGGACACCGTTGGACACCGTGGGACAACGTGGGACAACGTGGGACAACGTGGGACACCGTTGGACACCGTTGGACATCGTTGGACATCGTTGGACATCGTGGGACACCGTTGGACAACGTGGGACAACGTGGGACAACGTGGGACAACGTGGGACAACGTGCGACAACGTGGGACAACGTGGGACAACGTGGGACACCGTTGGACATCGTTGGACACCGTGGGACAACGTGGGACAACGTGGGACAACGTGGGACATCGTTGGACACCGTTGGACACCGTTGGACATCGTTGGACACCGTGGGACAACGTGGGACAACGTGGGACAACGTGGGACAACGTGGGACAACGTCGGACAACGTGGGACAACGTGGGACAATGTGGGACAACGTGGGACAACGTGGGACAACGTGGGACAACGTGGGACAACGTGGGACAACGTGGGACAACGTGGGACATCGTGGGACAACGTGGGACAACGTGGGACAACGTGGGACAACGTGGGACATCGTTGGACACCGTTGGACACCGTGGGACAACGTGGGACAACGTGGGACAACGTGGGACAACGTGGGACAACGTGGGACAACGTGGGACAACGTGGGACAACGTGGGACAACGTGGGACAACGTGGGACACCGTTGGACATCGTTGGACAACGTGGGACAACGTGGGACAACGTGGGACAACGTGGGACAACGTGGGACAACGTGGGACAACGTTGGACACCGTGGGACACCGTGGGACAACGTGGGACAACGTGGGACAACGTGGGACAACGTGGGACAACGTGGGACAACGTGGGACACCGTTGGACATCGTTGGACACCGTGGGACAACGTGGGACAACGTGGGACAACGTGGGACAACGTGGGACAACGTGGGACACCGTTGGACACCGTGGGACACCGTTGGACACCGTTGGACATCGTTGGACACCGTGGGACAACGTGGGACAACGTGGGACAACGTGGGACAACGTGGGACAACGTGGGACACCGTTCGACACCGTGGGACACCGTTGGACACCGTTGGACATCGTTGGACACCGTGGGACAACGTGGGACAACGTGGGACAACGTGGGACAACGTGGGACAACGTGGGACAACGTGGGACAACGTGGGACAACGTGGGACAACGTGGGACAACGTGGGACATCGTGGGACAACGTAGGACAACGTGGGACAACGTGGGACAACGTGGGACACCGTGGGACAACGTGGGACACCGTGGGACATCGTGGGACACCGTGGGACAACGTGGGACAACGTGGGACCACGTGGGACAACGTGGGACAACGTGGGACAACGTGGGACAACGTGGGACAACGTGGGACAACGTTGGACATCGTTGGACATCATTGGACACCGTGGGACAACGTGGGACAACGTGGGACAACGTGGGACAACGTGGGACAACGTGGGACAACGTGGGACAACGTGGGACAACGTGGGACAACGTGGGACAACGTTGGACACCGTTGGACATCGTTGGACACCGTGGGACAACGTGGGACAACGTGGGACAACGTGGGACAACGTGGGACAACGTGGGACAACGTGGGACAACGTGGGACAACGTGGGACAACGTGGGACAACGTGGGACAACGTGGGACATCGTGGGACAACGTGGGACAACGTGGGACAACGTGGGACATCGTGGGACACCGTTGGACAACGTGGGACACCGTTGGACATCGTTGGACACCGTGGGACAACGCGGGACAACGTGGGACAACGTGGGACACCGTTGGACACCGTTGGACATCGTTGGACATCGTTGGACATCGTGGGACACCGTTGGACATCGTTGGACATCGTTGGACACCGTGGGACAACGTGGGACAACGTGGGACAACGTGGGACAACGTGGGACAACGTGGGACAACGTGGGACACCGTCGGACACCGTTGGACACCGTTGGACACCGTTGGACATCGTTGGACACCGTGGGACAACGTGGGACAACGTGGGAAACCATGGAACAACGTGGGACAACGTGGGACACCGTTGGACATCGTTGGACAACGTGGGACAACGTGGGACAACGTGGGACAACGTGGGACAACGTGGGACAACGTGGGACAACGTGGGACACCGTTGGACACCGTGGGACACCGTTGGACACCGTTGGACATCGTTGGACACCGTGGGACAACGTGGGACAACGTGGGACAACGTGGGACACCGTTGGACAACGTGGGACACCGTTGGACATCGTTGGACACCGTGGGACAACGTGGGACAACGTGGGACAACGTGGGACACCGTTGGACACCGTTGGACATCGTTGGACATCGTTGGACATCGTGGGACACCGTTGGACATCGCTGGACACCGTTGGACATCGTTGGACACCGTGGGACAACGTGGGACAACGTGGGACACCGTTGGACACCGTGGGACAACGTGGGACAACGTGGGACAACGTGGGACAACGTGGGACAACGTGGGACACCGTTGGACACCGTTGGACATCGTTGGACATCGTTGGACATCGTGGGACACCGTTGGACAACGTGGGACAACGTGGGACAACGTGGGACAACGTGGGACAACGTGGGACAACGTGGGACAACGTGGGAAAACGTGGGACAACGTGGGACACCGTTGGACATCGCTGGACACCGTTGGACATCGTTGGACACCGTGGGACAACGTGGGACAACGTGGGACAACGTGGGACAACGTGGGACAACGTGGGACAACGTGGGACAACGTGGGACAACGTGGGAAAACGTGGGACAACGTGAGACACCGTTGGACATCGCTGGACACCGTTGGACATCGTTGGACACCGTGGGACAACGTGGGACAACGTGGGACAACGTGGGACAACGTGGGACAACGTGGGACAACGTGGGACAACGTGGGACAACGTGGGACAACGTGGGACAACGTGGGACAACGTGGGACAACGTGGGACATCGTGGGACAACGTGGGACAACGTGGGACAACGTTGGACAACGTGGGACAACGTGGGACAACGTGGGACAACGTGGGACAACGTGGGACAACGTGGGACATCGTGGGACAACGCGGGACAACGTGGGACAACGTGGGACAACGTGGGACATCGTTGGACACCGTTGGACACCGTGGGACAACGTGGGACAACGTGGGACAACGTGGGACAACGTGGGACAACTTGGGACAACGTGGGACAACGTGGGACAACGTGGGACATCGTGGGACAACGTGGGACAACGTGGAACAACGTGGGACAACGTGGGACACCGTTGGACAACGTGGGACACCGTTGGACATCGTTGGACACCGTGGGACAACGCGGGACAACGTGGGACAACGTGGGACACCGTTGGACACCGTTGGACATCGTTGGACATCGTTGGACATCGTGGGACACCGTTGGACATCGTTGGACATCGTTGGACACCGTGGGACAACGTGGGACAACGTGGGACAACGTGGGACAACGTGGGACAACGTGGGACAACGTGGGACAACGTGGGACAACGTGGGACAACGTGGGACAACGTGGGACAACGTGGGACAACGTGGGACAACGTGGGACACCGTTGGACATCGTTGGACAACGTGGGACAACGTGGGACAACGTGGGACAACGTGGGACAACGTGGGACAACGTGGGACAACGTGGGACAACGTGGGACACCGTTGGACACCGTGGGACACCGTTGGACACCGTTGGACATCGTTGGACACCGTGGGACAACGTGGGACAACGTGGGACAACGTGGGACAACGTGGGACAACGTGGGACAACGTGGGACAACGTGGGACAACGTGGGACAACGTGGGACAACGTGGGACATCGTGGGACAACGTGGGACAACGTGGGACAACGTGGGACAACGTGGGACAACGTGGGACACCGTTGGACAACGTGGGACACCGTTGGACATCGTTGGACACCGTGGGACAACGTGGGACAACGTGGGACAACGTGGGACACCGTTGGACACCGTTGGACATCGTTGGACATCGTTGGACATCGTGGGACACCGTTGGACATCGCTGGACACCGTTGTACATCGTTGGACACCGTGGGACAACGTGGGACAACGTGGGACAACGTGGGACAACGTTGGACAACGTGGGACAACGTGGGACAACGTGGGACAACGTGGGACAACGTGGGACAACGTGGGACAACGTGGGGCAACGTGGGACAACGTGGGACATCGTGGGACAACGTGGGACAACGAGGGACAACGTGGGACAACGTGGGACAACGTGGGACACCGTTGGACATCGTTGGACACCGTGGGACAACGTGGGACAACGTGGGACAACGTGGGACACCGTTGGACACCGTTGGACATCGTTGGACATCGTTGGACACCGTGGGACAACGTGGGACAACGTGGGACAACGTGGGACAACGTGGGACAACGTGGGACAACGTGGGACAACGTGGGACAACGTGGGACAACGTGGGACACCGTTGGACATCGTTGGACACCGTGGGACAACGTGGGACAACGTGGGACAACGTGGGACATCGTTGGACACCGTTGGACACCGTTGGACACCGTTGGACACCGTTGGACATCGGTGGACATCGTGGGACACCGTTGGACACCGTGGGACAACGTGGGACAACGTGGGACAACGTGGGACACCGTTGGACACCGTTGGACATCGTTGGACATCGTTGGACATCGTGGGACACCGTTGGACAACGTGGGACAACGTGGGACAACGTGGGACAACGTGGGACAACGTGCGACAACGTGGGACAACGTGGGACAACGTGGGACACCGTTGGACATCGTTGGACACCGTGGGACAACGTGGGACAACGTGGGACAACGTGGGACATCGTTGGACACCGTTGGACACCGTTGGACATCGTTGGACACCGTGGGACAACGTGGGACAACGTGGGACAACGTGGGACAACGTGGGACAACGTCGGACAACGTGGGACAACGTGGGACAATGTGGGACAACGTGGGACAACGTGGGACAACGTGGGACAACGTGGGACAACGTGGGACAACGTGGGACAACGTGGGACATCGTGGGACAACGTGGGACAACGTGGGACAACGTGGGACAACGTGGGACATCGTTGGACACCGTTGGACACCGTGGGACAACGTGGGACAACGTGGGACAACGTGGGACAACGTGGGACAACGTGGGACAACGTGGGACAACGTGGGACAACGTGGGACAACGTGGGACAACGTGGGACACCGTTGGACATCGTTGGACAACGTGGGACAACGTGGGACAACGTGGGACAACGTGGGACAACGTGGGACAACGTGGGACAACGTTGGACACCGTGGGACACCGTGGGACAACGTGGGACAACGTGGGACAACGTGGGACAACGTGGGACAACGTGGGACAACGTGGGACACCGTTGGACATCGTTGGACACCGTGGGACAACGTGGGACAACGTGGGACAACGTGGGACAACGTGGGACAACGTGGGACACCGTTGGACACCGTGGGACACCGTTGGACACCGTTGGACATCGTTGGACACCGTGGGACAACGTGGGACAACGTGGGACAACGTGGGACAACGTGGGACAACGTGGGACACCGTTCGACACCGTGGGACACCGTTGGACACCGTTGGACATCGTTGGACACCGTGGGACAACGTGGGACAACGTGGGACAACGTGGGACAACGTGGGACAACGTGGGACAACGTGGGACAACGTGGGACAACGTGGGACAACGTGGGACAACGTGGGACATCGTGGGACAACGTAGGACAACGTGGGACAACGTGGGACAACGTGGGACACCGTGGGACAACGTGGGACACCGTGGGACATCGTTGGACACCGTGGGACAACGTGGGACAACGTGGGACCACGTGGGACAACGTGGGACAACGTGGGACAACGTGGGACAACGTGGGACAACGTGGGACAACGTTGGACATCGTTGGACATCATTGGACACCGTGGGACAACGTGGGACAACGTGGGACAACGTGGGACAACGTGGGACAACGTGGGACAACGTGGGACAACGTGGGACAACGTGGGACAACGTTGGACACCGTTGGACATCGTTGGACACCGTGGGACAACGTGGGACAACGTGGGACAACGTGGGACAACGTGGGACAACGTGGGACAACGTGGGACAACGTGGGACAACGTGGGACAACGTGGGACAACGTGGGACAACGTGGGACATCGTGGGACAACGTGGGACAACGTGGGACAACGTGGGACATCGTGGGACACCGTTGGACAACGTGGGACACCGTTGGACATCGTTGGACACCGTGGGACAACGCGGGACAACGTGGGACAACGTGGGACACCGTTGGACACCGTTGGACATCGTTGGACATCGTTGGACATCGTGGGACACCGTTGGACATCGTTGGACATCGTTGGACACCGTGGGACAACGTGGGACAACGTGGGACAACGTGGGACAACGTGGGACAACGTGGGACAACGTGGGACACCGTTGGACACCGTTGGACACCGTTGGACACCGTTGGACATCGTTGGACACCGTGGGACAACGTGGGACAACGTGGGAAACCATGGAACAACGTGGGACAACGTGGGACACCGTTGGACATCGTTGGACAACGTGGGACAACGTGGGACAACGTGGGACAACGTGGGACAACGTGGGACAACGTGGGACAACGTGGGACACCGTTGGACACCGTGGGACACCGTTGGACACCGTTGGACATCGTTGGACACCGTGGGACAACGTGGGACAACGTGGGACAACGTGGGACACCGTTGGACAACGTGGGACACCGTTGGACATCGTTGGACACCGTGGGACAACGTGGGACAACGTGGGACAACGTGGGACACCGTTGGACACCGTTGGACATCGTTGGACATCGTTGGACATCGTGGGACACCGTTGGACATCGCTGGACACCGTTGGACATCGTTGGACACCGTGGGACAACGTGGGACAACGTGGGACACCGTTGGACACCGTGGGACAACGTGGGACAACGTGGGACAACGTGGGACAACGTGGGACAACGTGGGACACCGTTGGACACCGTTGGACATCGTTGGACATCGTTGGACATCGTGGGACACCGTTGGACAACGTGGGACAACGTGGGACAACGTGGGACAACGTGGGACAACGTGGGACAACGTGGGACAACGTGGGAAAACGTGGGACAACGTGGGACACCGTTGGACATCGCTGGACACCGTTGGACATCGTTGGACACCGTGGGACAACGTGGGACAACGTGGGACAACGTGGGACAACGTGGGACAACGTGGGACAACGTGGGACAACGTGGGACAACGTGGGAAAACGTGGGACAACGTGAGACACCGTTGGACATCGCTGGACACCGTTGGACATCGTTGGACACCGTGGGACAACGTGGGACAACGTGGGACAACGTGGGACAACGTGGGACAACGTGGGACAACGTGGGACAACGTGGGACAACGTGGGACAACGTGGGACAACGTGGGACAATGTGGGACAACGTGGGACATCGTGGGACAACGTGGGACAACGTGGGACAACGTTGGACAACGTGGGACAACGTGGGACAACGTGGGACAACGTGGGACAACGTGGGACAACGTGGGACATCGTGGGACAACGCGGGACAACGTGGGACAACGTGGGACAACGTGGGACATCGTTGGACACCGTGGGACACCGTGGGACAACGTGGGACAACGTGGGACCACGTGGGACAACGTGGGACAACGTGGGACAACGTGGGACAACGTGGGACAACGTGGGACATCGTGGGACAACGTGGGACAACGTGGGACAACGTGGGACAACGTGGGACAACGTGGGACACCGTTGGACACCGTTGGACACCGTTGGACACCGTTGGACATCGTTGGACACCGTGGGACAACGTGGGACAACGTGGGACAACGTGGGAAACCATGGAACAACGTGGGACAACGTGGGACATCGTGGGACAACGTGGGACAACGTGGGACAACGTGGGACACCGTTGGACACCGTTGGACACCGTTGGACACCGTTGGACATCGTTGGACACCGTGGGACAACGTGGGACAACGTGGGACAACGTGGGACACCGTTGGACACCGTTGGACACCGTTGGACACCGTTGGACACCGTTGGACATCGTTGGACACCGTGGGACAACGTGGGACAACGTGGGACAACGTGGGAAACCATGGAACAACGTGGGACAACGTGGGACATCGTGGGACAACGTGGGACAACGTGGGACAACGTGGGACACCGTTGGACACCGTTGGACACCGTTGGACACCGTTGGACATCGTTGGACACCGTGGGACAACGTGGGACAACGTGGGACAACGTGGGAAACCATGGAACAACGTGGGACAACGTGGGACACCGTTGGACATCGTTGGACATCGTTGGACACCGTGGGACAACGTGGGACAACGTGGGACAACGTGGGACAACGTGGGAAACCATGGAACAACGTGGGACAACGTGGGACAACGTGGGACAACGTGGGACAACGTGGGACAACGTGGGACAACGTGGGACAACGTGGGACAACGTGGGACAACGTGGGACAACGTGGGACATCGTGGGACAACGTGGGACAACGTGGGACAACGTGGGACAACGTGGGACATCGTTGGACACCGTTGGACACCGTTGGACACCGTTGGACATCGTTGGACACCGTGGGACAACGTGGGACAACGTGGGACAACGTGGGAAACCATGGAACAACGTGGGACAACGTGGGACACCGTTGGACATCGTTGGACAACGTGGGACAACGTGGGACAACGTGGGACAACGTGGGACAACGTGGGACAACGTGGGACAACGTGGGACACCGTTGGACACCGTGGGACACCGTTGGACACCGTTGGACATCGTTGGACACCGTGGGACAACGTGGGACAACGTGGGACAACGTGGGACAACGTGGGACAACGTGGGACAACGTGGGACAACGTGGGACAACGTGGGACAACGTGGGACAACGTGGGACAACGTGGGACATCGTTTGACAACGTGGGACAACGTGGGACAACGTGGGACAACGTGGGACACCGTTGGACAACGTGGGACACCGTTGGACAACGTGGGACACCGTTGGACATCGTTGGACACCGTGGGACAACGTGGGACAACGTGGGAAAACGTGGGACAACGTGGGACAACGTGGGACAACGTGGGACAACGTGGGACAACGTGGGACAACGTGGGACAACGTGGGACAACGTGGGACAACGTGGGACAACGTGGGACATCGTGGGACAACGTGGGACAACGTGGGACAACGTTGGACACCGTGGGACACCGTTGGACACCGTTGGACATCGTTGGACACCGTGGGACAACGTGGGACAACGTGGGAAAACGTGGGACAACGTGGGACAACGTGGGACAACGTGGGACAACGTGGGACAACGTGGGACAACGTGGGACAACGTGGGACAACGTGGGACAACGTGGGACATCGTGGGACAACGTGGGACAACGTGGGACAACGTGGGACAACGTGGGACACCGTTGGACATCGTTGGACACCGTGGGACAACGTGGGACAACGTGGGACAACGTGGGACACCGTTGGACACCGTTGGACACCGTTGGACACCGTTGGACATCGTTGGACACCGTGGGACAACGTGGGACAACGTGGGAAACCATGGAACAACGTGGGACAACGTGGGACACCGTTGGACATCGTTGGACAACGTGGGACAACGTGGGACAACGTGGGACAACGTGGGACAACGTGGGACAACGTGGGACAACGTGGGACAACGTGGGACAACGTGGGACAACGTGGGACAACGTGGGACAACGTGGGACGACGTGGGACAACGTGGGACAACGTGGGACAACGTGGGACATCGTGGGACAACGTGGGACACCGTTGGACACCGTGGGACACCGTTGGACACCGTTGGACATCGTTGGACACCGTGGGACAACGTGGGACAACGTGGGACAACGTGGGACAACGTGGGACATCGTGGGACAACGTGGGACAACGTGGGACAACGTGGGACAACGTGGGACATCGTTGGACACCGTTGGACACCGTGGGACAACGTGGGACAACGTGGGACCACGTGGGACAACGTGGGACAACGTGGGACATCGTGGGACAACGTGGGACATCGTGGGACAACGTGGGACAACGTGGGACAACGTGGGACAACGTGGGACAACGTGGGACACCGTTGGACACCGTTGGACACCGTTGGACACCGTTGGACATCGTTGGACACCGTGGGACAACGTGGGACAACGTGGGACAACGTGGGAAACCATGGAACAACGTGGGACAACGTGGGACATCGTGGGACAACGTGGGACAACGTGGGACAACGTGGGACACCGTTGGACACCGTTGGACACCGTTGGACACCGTTGGACATCGTTGGACACCGTGGGACAACGTGGGACAACGTGGGACAACGTGGGAAACCATGGAACAACGTGGGACAACGTGGGACAACGTGGGACAACGTGGGACAACGTGGGACAACGTGGGACATCGTGGGACAACGTGGGACAACGTGGGACAACGTGGGACAACGTGGGACAACGTGGGACACCGTTGGACACCGTGGGACAACGTGGGACAACGTGGGACAACGTGGGACAACGTGGGACAACGTGGGACAACGTGGGACAACGTGGGACAACGTGGGACAACGTGGGACGACGTGGGACAACGTGGGACAACGTGGGACAACGTGGGACAACGTGGGACAACGTGGGACAACGTGGGACAACGTGGGACAACGTGGGACAACGTGGGACAACGTGGGACGACGTGGGACAACGTGGGACAACGTGGGACAACGTGGGACAACGTGGGACATCGTGGGACAACGTGGGACAACGTGGGACAACGTGGGACAACGTGGGACAACGTGGGACACCGTTGGACATCGTTGGACACCGTGGGACAACGTGGGACAACGTGGGACAACGTGGGACACCGTTGGACACCGTTGGACACCGTTGGACACCGTTGGACATCGTTGGACACCGTGGGACAACGTGGGACAACGTGGGACAACGTGGGAAACCATGGAACAACGTGGGACAACGTGGGACACCGTTGGACATCGTTGGACAACGTGGGACAACGTGGGACAACGTGGGACAACGTGGGACAACGTGGGACAACGTGGGACAACGTGGGACACCGTGGGACAACGTGGGACACCGTTGGACATCGTTGGACACCGTGGGACAACGTGGGACAACGTGGGAAAACGTGGGACAACGTGGGACAACGTGGGACAACGGGGGACAACGTGGGAAAACGTGGGACAACGTGGGACAACGTGGGACAACGTGGGACAACGTGGGACAACGTGGGACAACGTGGGACAACGTGGGACAACGTGGGACAACGTGGGACAACGTGGGACATCGTGGGACAACGTGGGACAACGTGGGACAACGTGGGACAACGTGGGACAACGTGGGACACCGTTGGACATCGTTGGACACCGTGGGACAACGTGGGACAACGTGGGACAACGTGGGACACCGTTGGACACCGTTGGACACCGTTGGACACCGTTGGACATCGTTGGACACCGTGGGACAACGTGGGACAACGTGGGACAACGTGGGAAACCATGGAACAACGTGGGACAACGTGGGACACCGTTGGACATCGTTGGACAACGTGGGACAACGTGGGACAACGTGGGACAACGTGGGACAACGTGGGACAACGTGGGACAACGTGGGACAACGTGGGACACCGTTGGACACCGTGGGACACCGTTGGACACCGTTGGACATCGTTGGACACCGTGGGACAACGTGGGACAACGTGGGACAACGTGGGACATCGTGGGACAACGTGGGACAACGTGGGACAACGTGGGACACCGTTGGACACCGTTGGACACCGTTGGACACCGTTGGACATCGTTGGACACCGTGGGACAACGTGGGACATCGTTGGACATCGTTGGACACCGTGGGACAACGTGGGACAACGTGGGAAAACGTGGGACAACGTGGGACATCGTTGGACACCGTTGGACACAGTGGGACAACGTGGGACAACGTGGGACAACGTGGGACAACGTGGGACAACGTGGGACAACGTGGGACAACGTGGGACAACGTGGGACAACGTGGGACAACGTGGGACAACGTGGGACAACGTGGGACAACGTGGGACAACGTGGGACAACGTGGGACATCGTGGGACAACGTGGGACAACGTGGGACAACGTGGGACAACGTGGGACAACGTGGGACAACGTGGGACACCGTTGGACATCGTTGGACACCGTGGGACAACGTGGGACAACGTGGGACAACGTGGGACACCGTTGGACACCGTTGGACACCGTTGGACACCGTTGGACATCGTTGGACACCGTGGGACAACGTGGGACAACGTGGGACAACGTGGGAAACCATGGAACAACGTGGGACAACGTGGGACACCGTTGGACATCGTTGGACAACGTGGGACAACGTGGGACAACGTGGGACAACGTGGGACAACGTGGGACAACGTGGGACAACGTGGGACAACGTGGGACATCGTGGGACAACGTGGGACAACGTGGGACACCGTTGGACATAGTTGGACAACGTGGGACAACGTGGGACAACGTGGGACATCGTGGGACAACGTGGGACAACGTGGGACAACGTGGGACAACGTGGGACACCGTTGGACAACGTGGGACACCGTTGGACATCGTTGGACACCGTGGGACAACGTGGGACAACGTGGGACCACGTGGGACAACGTGGGACAACGTGGGACAACGTGGGACAACGTGGGACAACGTGGGACAACGTGGGACATCGTGGGACAACGTGGGACAACGTGGGACACCGTTGGACATAGTTGGACACCGTGGGACACCGTGGGACAACGTGGGACAACGTGGGACAACGTGGGACAACGTGGGACAACGTGGGAAAGCATGGAACAACGTGGGACAACGTGGGACACCGTTGGACATCGTTGGACAACGTGGGACAACGTGGGACAACGTGGGACAACGTGGGACAACGTGGGACAACGTGGGACAACGTGGGACACCGTTGGACACCGTGGGACACCGTTGGACACCGTTGGACATCGTTGGACACCGTGGGACAACGTGGGACAACGTGGGACAACGTGGGACAACGTGGGACAACGTGGGACAACGTGGGACAACGTGGGACAACGTGGGACAACGTGGGACAACGTGGGACACCGTTGGACAACGTGGGACACCGTTGGACATCGTTGGACACCGTGGGACAACGTGGGACACCGTTGGACATCGTTGGACACCGTGGGACAACGTGGGACAACGTGGGACAACTTGGGACACCGTTGGACACCGTTGGACACCGTTGGACACCGTTGGACATCGTTGGACACCGTGGGACAACGTGGGACAACGTGGGACAACGTGGGACAACGTGGGACAACGTGGGACATCGTGGGACAACGTGGGACAACGTGGGACAACGTGGGACACCGTTGGACATCGTTGGACACCGTGGGACAACGTGGGACAACGTGGGACAACGTGGGACAACGTGGGACACCGTTGGACACCGTTGGACACCGTTGGACATCGTTGGACACCGTGGGACAACGTGGGACAACGTGGGACAACGTGGGACAACGTGGGACAACGTGGGACAACGTGGGACAACGTGGGACAACGTGGGACATCGTGGGACAACGTGGGACAACGTGGGACAACGTGGGACAACGTGGGACAACGTGGGACACCGTTGGACACCGTTGGACACCGTTGGACACCGTTGGACATCGTTGGACACCGTGGGACAACGTGGGACAACGTGGGACAACGTGGGAAACCATGGAACAACGTGGGACAACGTGGGACACCGTTGGACATCGTTGGACATCGTTGGACACCGTGGGACAACGTGGGACAACGTGGGAAAACGTGGGACAACGTGGGACACCGTTGGACATCGCTGGACACCGTTGGACATCGTTGGACACCGTGGGACAACGTGGGACAACGTGGGACAACGTGGGACAACGTGGGACATCGTGGGACAACGTGGGACAACGTGGGACAACGTGGGACAACGTGGGTCATCGTGGGACAACGTGGGACAACGTGGGACAACGTGGGACAACGTGGGACAACGTGGGACACCGTTGGACACCGTTGGACACCGTTGGACACCGTTGGACATCGTTGGACACCGTGGGACAACGTGGGACAACGTGGGACAACGTGGGAAACCATGGAACAACGTGGGACAACGTGGGACACCGTTGGACATCGTTGGACATCGTTGGACACCGTGGGACAACGTGGGACAACGTGGGACAA
Organism: Bombus terrestris; assembly: GCF_910591885.1. Taxonomy (NCBI): domain Eukaryota; kingdom Metazoa; phylum Arthropoda; class Insecta; order Hymenoptera; family Apidae; genus Bombus; species Bombus terrestris. The sequence goes on from NW_025963601.1 coordinate 257,556, forward strand.
CGTGGGACAACGTCGGACAACGTGGGACAACGTGGGACAACGTGGGACAACGTGGGACAACGTGGGACAACGTGGGACAACGTGGGACAACGTGGGACAACGTGGGACAACGTGGGACAACGTGGGACAACGTGGGACACCGTTGGACACCGTTGGACATCGTTGGACACCGTGGGACAACGTGGGACAACGTGGGACAACGTGGGACAACGTGGGACAACGTGGGACAACGTGGGACAACGTGGGACAACGTGGGACAACGTGGGACATCGTGGGACAACGTGGGACAACGTGGGACAACGTGGGACAACGTGGGACAACGTGGGACAACGTGGGACATCGTGGGACAACGTGGGACAACGTGGGACAACGTGGGACAACGTGGGACACCGTTGGACAACGTGGGACACCGTTGGACATCGTTGGACATCGTTGGACACCGTGGGACAACGTGGGACAACGTGGGACCACGTGGGACAACGTGGGACAACGTGGGACAACGTGGGACAACGTGGGACAACGTGGGACAACTTGGGACATCGTGGGACAACGTGGGACAACGTGGGACACCGTTGGACATCGTTGGACACCGTGGGACACCGTGGGACAACGTGGGACAACGTGGGACAACGTGGGACAACGTGGGACAACGTGGGACAACGTGGGACAACGTGGGACAACGTGGGACAACGTGGGACAACGTGGGACAACGTGGGACAACGTGGGACAACGTGGGACAACGTGGGACATCGTGGGACAACGTGGGACAACGTGGGACAACGTGGGACAACGTGGGACACCGTTGGACAACGTGGGACACCGTTGCACATCGTTGGACACCGTGGGACAACGTGGGACAACGTGGGACCACGTGGGACAACGTGGGACAACGTGGGACAACCTGGGACAACGTGGGACATCGTGGGACAACGTGGGACAACGTGGGACAACGTGGGACAACGTGGGACAACGTGGGACACCGTTGGACACCGTTGGACACCGTTGGACACCGTTGGACATCGTTGGACACCGTGGGACAACGTGGGACAACGTGGGACAACGTGGGAAACCATGGAACAACGTGGGACAACGTGGGACACCGTTGGACATCGTTGGACATCGTTGGACACCGTGGGACAACGTGGGACAACGTGGGAAAACGTGGGACAACGTGGGACACCGTTGGACATCGCTGGACACCGTTGGACATCGTTGGACACCGTGGGACAACGTGGGACAACGTGGGACAACGTGGGACAACGTGGGACAACGTGGGACAACGTGGGACAACGTGGGACAACGTGGGACAACGTGGGACAACGTGGGACAACGTGGGACAACGTGGGACAACGTGGGACATCGTGGGACAACGTGGGACAACGTGGGACAACGTGGGACAACGTGGGACAACGTGGGACACCGTTGGACATCGTTGGACACCGTGGGACAACGTGGGACAACGTGGGACAACGTGGGACACCGTTGGACACCGTTGGACACCGTTGGACACCGTTGGACATCGTTGGACACCGTGGGACAACGTGGGACAACGTGGGACAACGTGGGAAACCATGGAAGAACGTGGGACAACGTGGGACACCGTTGGACATCGTTGGACAACGTGGGACAACGTGGGACAACGTGGGACAACGTGGGACAACGTGGGACAACGTGGGACAACGTGGGACACCGTTGGACACCGTGGGACACCGTTGGACACCGTTGGACATCGTTGGACACCGTGGGACAACGTGGGACAACGTGGGACAACGTGGGACATCGTGGGAAACCATGGAACAACGTGGGACAACGTGGGACACCGTTGGACATCGTTGGACACCGTGGGACAACGTGGGACAACGTGGGACATCGTGGGACAACGTGGGACAACGTGGGACAACGTGGGACATCGTGGGACAACGTGGGACAACGTGGGACAACGTGGGACAACGTGGGACAACGTGGGACACCGTTGGACACCGTTGGACACCGTTGGACACCGCTGGACATCGTTGGACACCGTGGGACAACGTGGGACAACGTGGGACAACGTGGGAAACCATGGAACAACGTGGGACAACGTGGGACACCGTTGGACATCGTTGGACATCGTTGGACACCGTGGGACAACGTGGGACAACGTGGGACAACGTGGGACAACGTCGGACAACGTGGGACAACGTGGGACATCGTGGGACAACGTGGGACAACGTGGGACAACGTGGGACAACGTGGGACAACGTGGGACACCGTTTAACACCGTGGGACACCGTTGGACATCGTTGGACACCGTGGGACAACGTGGGACAACGTGGGACAACGTGGGACAACGTGGGACAACGTGGGACAACGTGGGACAACGTGGGACAACGTGGGACAACGTGGGACAACGTGGGACAACGTGGGACAACGTGGGACAACGTGGGACAACGTGGGACAACGTGGGACAACGTGGGACACCGCTGGACACCGTGGGACACCGTTGGACACCGTTGGACATCGTTGGACATCGTTGGACATCGTTGGACATCGTTGGACACCGTTGGACACCGTTGGACACCGTTGGACATCGTTGGACACCGTGGGACAACGTGGGACAACGTGGGACAACGTGGGACAACGTGGGACAACGTGGGACAACGTCGGACAACGTGGGACAACGTGGGACATCGTGGCACAACGTGGGACAACGTGGGACAACGTGGGACAACGTGGGACAACGTGGGACACCGTTGGACACCGTGGGACACCGTTGGACACCGTTGGACATCGTTGGACACCGTGGGACAACGTGGGACAACGTGGGACAACGTGGGACAACGTCGGACAACGTGGGACAACGTGGGACATCGTGGCACAACGTGGGACAACGTGGGACAACGTGGGACAACGTGGGACAACGTGGGACACCGTTGGACACCGTGGGACACCGTTGGACACCGTTGGACATCGTTGGACACCGTGGGACAACGTGGGACAACGTGGGACAACGTGGGACAACGTGGGACATCGTGGGACAACGTGGGACAACGTGGGACAACGTGGGACAACGTGGGACAACGTGGGACAACGTGGGACAACGTGGGACAACGTGGGACATCGTGGGACAACGTGGGACAACGTGGGACATCGTGGGACAACGTGGGACAACGTGGGACACCGTTGGACACCGTTGGACACCGTTGGACACCGTTGGACATCGTTGGACACCGTGGGACAACGTGGGACAACGTGGGACAACGTGGGAAACCATGGAACAACGTGGGACAACGTGGGACACCGTTGGACATCGTTGGACATCGTTGGACACCGTGGGACAACGTGGGACAACGTGGGACAACGTGGGACAACGTCGGACAACGTGGGACAACGTGGGACAACGTGGGACAACGTGGGACAACGTGGGACAACGTGGGACAACGTGGGACAACGTGGGACAACGTGGGACAACGTGGGACATCGTGGGACAACGTGGGACAACGTGGGACAACGTGGGACAACGTGGGACACCGTGGGACAACGTGGGACAACGTGGGACAACGTGGGACAACGTGGGACAACGTGGGACAACGTGGGACAACGTGGGACATCGTGGGACAACGTGGGACAACGTGGGACAACGTGGGACACCGTTGGACACCGTTGGACACCGTTGGACACCGTTGGACATCGTTGGACACCGTGGGACAACGTGGGACAACGTGGGACAACGTGGGAAACCATGGAACAACGTGGGACAACGTGGGACACCGTTGGACATCGTTGGACATCGTTGGACACCGTGGGACAACGTGGGACAACGTGGGAAAACGTGGGACAACGTGGGACAACGTGGGACAACGTGGGACATCGTGGGACAACGTGGGACAACGTGGGACAACGTGGGACAACGTGGGACATCGTGGGACAACGTGGGACAACGTGGGACAACGTGGGACAACGTGGGACAACGTGGGACAACGTGGGACATCGTGGGACAACGTGGGACAACGTGGGACACCGTTGGACACCGTTGGACACCGTTGGACACCGTTGGACATCGTTGGACACCGTGGGACAACGTGGGACAACGTGGGACAACGTGGGAAACCATGGAACAACGTGGGACAACGTGGGACACCGTTGGACATCGTTGGACATCGTTGGACACCGTGGGACAACGTGGGACAACGTGGGACAACGTCGGACAACGTGGGACAACGTGGGACAACGTGGGACAACGTGGGACAACGTGGGACAACGTGGGACAACGTGGGACAACGTGGGACAACGTGGGACAACGTGGGACATCGTGGGACAACGTGGGACAACGTGGGACAACGTGGGACAACGTGGGACACCGTGGGACAACGTGGGACAACGTGGGACAACGTGGGACAACGTGGGACAACGTGGGACAACGTGGGACAACGTGGGACATCGTGGGACAACGTGGGACAACGTGGGACAACGTGGGACACCGTTGGACACCGTTGGACACCGTTGGACACCGTTGGACATCGTTGGACACCGTGGGACAACGTGGGACAACGTGGGACAACGTGGGACACCGTGGAACAACGTGGGACAACGTGGGACACCGTTGGACATCGTTGGACATCGTTGGACACCGTGGGACAACGTGGGACAACGTGGGAAAACGTGGGACAACGTGGGACATCGTTGGACACCGTTGGACACCGTGGGACAACGTGGGACAACGTGGGACAACGTGGGACAACGTGGGACAACGTGGGACAACGTGGGACAACGTGGGACAACGTGGGACAACGTGGGACAACGTGGGACAACGTGGGACAACGTGGGACAACGTGGGACAACGTGGGACATCGTGGGACAACGTGGGACAACGTGGGACAACGTGGGACAACGTGGGACAACGTGGGACACCGTTGGACATCGTTGGACACCGTGGGACAACGTGGGACAACGTGGGACAACGTGGGACACCGTTGGACACCGTTGGACACCGTTGGACACCGTTGGACATCGTTGGACACCGTGGGACAACGTGGGACAACGTGGGACAACGTGGGAAACCATGGAACAACGTGGGACAACGTGGGACACCGTTGGACATCGTTGGACAACGTGGGACAACGTGGGACAACGTGGGACAACGTGGGACAACGTGGGACAACGTGGGACATCGTGGGACAACGTGGGACAACGTGGGACAACGTGGGACAACGTGGGACAGCGTTGGACACCGTGGGACAACGTGGGACAACGTGGGACAACGTGGGACAACGTGGGACAACGTGGGACATCGTGGGACAACGTGGGACAACGTGGGACAACGTGGGACAACGTGGGACACCGTTGGACAACGTGGGACACCGTTGGACATCGTTGGACACCGTGGGACAACGTGGGACAACTTGGGACCACGTGGGACAACGTGGGACAACGTGGGACAACGTGGGACAACGTGGGACAACGTGGGACAACGTGGGACATCGTGGGACAACGTGGGACAACGTGGGACACCGTTGGACATAGTTGGACACCGTGGGACACCGTGGGACAACGTGGGACAACGTGGGACAACGTGGGACAACGTGGGACAACGTGGGACAACGTGGGAAACCATGGAACAACGTGGGACAACGTGGGACACCGTTGGACATCGTTGGACAACGTGGGACAACGTGGGACAACGTGGGACAACGTGGGACAACGTGGGACAACGTGGGACAACGTGGGACACCGTTGGACACCGTGGGACACCGTTGGACACCGTTGGACATCGTTGGACACCGTGGGACAACGTGGGACAACGTGGGACAACGTGGGACAACGTGGGACAACGTGGGACAACGTGGGACAACGTGGGACAACGTGGGACAACGTGGGACAACGTGGGACACCGTTGGACAACGTGGGACACCGTTGGACATCGTTGGACACCGTGGGACAACGTGGGACACCGTTGGACATCGTTGGACACCGTGGGACAACGTGGGACAACGTGGGACAACTTGGGACACCGTTGGACACCGTTGGACACCGTTGGACACCGTTGGACATCGTTGGACACCGTGGGACAACGTGGGACAACGTGGGACAACGTGGGACAACGTGGGACAACGTGGGACATCGTGGGACAACGTGGGACAACGTGGGACAACGTGGGACACCGTTGGACATCGTTGGACACCGTGGGACAACGTGGGACAACGTGGGACAACGTGGGACAACGTGGGACACCGTTGGACACCGTTGGACACCGTTGGACATCGTTGGACACCGTGGGACAACGTGGGACAACGTGGGACAACGTAGGACAACGTGGGACAACGTGGGACACCGTTGGACATCGTTGGACAACGTGGGACATCGTGGGACAACGTGGGACAACGTGGGACAACGTGGGACAACGTGGGACAACGTGGGACAACGTGGGACAACGTGGGACAACGTGGGACAACGTGGGACAACGTGGGACAACGTGGGACAACGTGGGACACCGTTGGACAACGTGGGACAACGTGGGACAACGTGGGACATCGTTGGACACCGTTGGACACCGTGGGACAACGTGGGACAACGTGGGACAACGTGGGACAACGTGGGACAACGTGGGACAACGTGGGACAACGTGGGACAACGTGGGACAACGTGGGACAACGTGGGACAACGTGGGACACCGTTGGACATCGTTGGACACCGTGGGACAACGTGGGACAACGTGGGACAACGTGGGAAACCATGGAACAACGTGGGACAACGTGGGACACCGTTGGACATCGTTGGACAACGTGGGACAACGTGGGACAACGTGGGACAACGTGGGACAACGTGGGACAACGTGGGACAACGTGGGACACCGTTGGACAACGTGGGACACCGTTGGACATCGTTGGACACCGTGGGACAACGTGGGACAACGTGGGACCACGTGGGACAACGTGGGACAACGTGGGACAACGTGGGACAACTTGGGACAACGTGGGACAACGTGGGACAACGTGGGACAACGTGGGACATCATGGGACAACGTGGGACAACGTGGAACAACGTGGGACAACGTGGGACATCGTGGGACAACGTGGGACAACGTGGGACAACGTGGGACAACGTGGGACACCGTGGGACAACGTGGGACAACGTGGGACAACGTGGGACAACGTGGGACAACGTGGGACAACGTGGGACAACGTGGGACATCGTGGGACAACGTGGGACAACGTGGGACAACGTGGGACACCGTTGGACACCGTTGGACACCGTTGGACACCGTTGGACATCGTTGGACACCGTGGGACAACGTGGGACAACGTGGGACAACGTGGGAAACCATGGAACAACGTGGGACAACGTGGGACACCGTTGGACATCGTTGGACATCGTTGGACACCGTGGGACAACGTGGGACAACGTGGGAAAACGTGGGACAACGTGGGACAACGTGGGACAACGTGGGACATCGTGGGACAACGTGGGACAACGTGGGACAACGTGGGACAACGTGGGACAACGTGGGACAACGTGGGACAACGTGGGACAACGTGGGACATCGTGGGACAACGTGGGACAACGTGGGACATCGTGGGACAACGTGGGACAACGTGGGACACCGTTGGACACCGTTGGACACCGTTGGACACCGTTGGACATCGTGGGACACCGTGGGACAACGTGGGACAACGTGGGACAACGTGGGAAACCATGGAACAACGTGGGACAACGTGGGACACCGTTGGACATCGTTGGACATCGTTGGACACCGTGGGACAACGTGGGACAACGTGGGACAACGTGGGACAACGTCGGACAACGTGGGACAACGTGGGACAACGTGGGACAACGTGGGACAACGTGGGACAACGTGGGACAACGTGGGACAACGTGGGACAACGTGGGACAACGTGGGACATCGTGGGACAACGTGGGACAACGTGGGACAACGTGGGACAACGTGGGACACCGTGGGACAACGTGGGACAACGTGGGACAACGTGGGACAACGTGGGACAACGTGGGACAACGTGGGACAACGTGGGACAACGTGGGACAACGTGGGACAACGTGGGACAACGTGGGACACCGTTGGACACCGTTGGACACCGTTGGACACCGTTGGACATCGTTGGACACCGTGGGACAACGTGGGACAACGTGGGACAACGTGGGAAACCATGGAACAACGTGGGACAACGTGGGACACCGTTGGACATCGTTGGACATCGTTGGACACCGTGGGACAACGTGGGACAACGTGGGAAAACGTGGGACAACGTGGGACATCGTTGGACACCGTTGGACACCGTGGGACAACGTGGGACAACGTGGGACAACGTGGGACAACGTGGGACAACGTGGGACAACGTGGGACAACGTGGGACAACGTGGGACAACGTGGGACAACGTGGGACAACGTGGGACAACGTGGGACAACGTGGGACAACGTGGGACATCGTGGGACAACGTGGGACAACGTGGGACAACGTGGGACAACGTGGGACAACGTGGGACACCGTTGGACATCGTTGGACACCGTGGGACAACGTGGGACAACGTGGGACAACGTGGGACACCGTTGGACACCGTTGGACACCGTTGGACACCGTTGGACATCGTTGGACACCGTGGGACAACGTGGGACAACGTGGGACAACGTGGGAAACCATGGAACAACGTGGGACAACGTGGGACACCGTTGGACATCGTTGGACAACGTGGGACAACGTGGGACAACGTGGGACAACGTGGGACAACGTGGGACAACGTGGGACATCGTGGGACAACGTGGGACAACGTGGGACAACGTGGGACAACGTGGGACAGCGTTGGACACCGTGGGACAACGTGGGACAACGTGGGACAACGTGGGACAACGTGGGACAACGTGGGACATCGTGGGACAACGTGGGACAACGTGGGACAACGTGGGACAACGTGGGACACCGTTGGACAACGTGGGACACCGTTGGACATCGTTGGACACCGTGGGACAACGTGGGACAACTTGGGACCACGTGGGACAACGTGGGACAACGTGGGACAACGTGGGACAACGTGGGACAACGTGGGACAACGTGGGACATCGTGGGACAACGTGGGACAACGTGGGACACCGTTGGACATAGTTGGACACCGTGGGACACCGTGGGACAACGTGGGACAACGTGGGACAACGTGGGACAACGTGGGACAACGTGGGACAACGTGGGAAACCATGGAACAACGTGGGACAACGTGGGACAACGTTGGACATCGTTGGACAACGTGGGACAACGTGGGACAACGTGGGACAACGTGGGACAACGTGGGACAACGTGGGACAACGTGGGACACCGTTGGACACCGTGGGACACCGTTGGACACCGTTGGACATCGTTGGACACCGTGGGACAACGTGGGACAACGTGGGACAACGTGGGACAACGTGGGACAACGTGGGACAACGTGGGACAACGTGGGACAACGTGGGACAACGTGGGACAACGTGGGACACCGTTGGACAACGTGGGACACCGTTGGACATCGTTGGACACCGTGGGACAACGTGGGACACCGTTGGACATCGTTGGACACCGTGGGACAACGTGGGACAACGTGGGACAACTTGGGACACCGTTGGACACCGTTGGACACCGTTGGACACCGTTGGACATCGTTGGACACCGTGGGACAACGTGGGACAACGTGGGACAACGTGGGACAACGTGGGACAACGTGGGACATCGTGGGACAACGTGGGACAACGTGGGACAACGTGGGACACCGTTGGACATCGTTGGACACCGTGGGACAACGTGGGACAACGTGGGACAACGTGGGACAACGTGGGACACCGTTGGACACCGTTGGACACCGTTGGACATCGTTGGACACCGTGGGACAACGTGGGACAACGTGGGACAACGTAGGACAACGTGGGACAACGTGGGACACCGTTGGACATCGTTGGACAACGTGGGACATCGTGGGACAACGTGGGACAACGTGGGACATCGTTGGACACCGTGGGACAACGTGGGACAACGTGGGACAACGTGGGAAACCATGGAACAACGTGGGACAACGTGGGACACCGTTGGACATCGTTGGACAACGTGGGACAACGTGGGACAACGTGGGACAACGTGGGACAACGTGGGACAACGTGGGACAACGTGGGACACCGTTGGACAACGTGGGACACCGTTGGACATCGTTGGACACCGTGGGACAACGTGGGACAACGTGGGACCACGTGGGACAACGTGGGACAACGTGGGACAACGTGGGACAACGTGGGACAACGTGGGACAACGTGGGAAACCATGGAACAACGTGGGACAACGTGGGACACCGTTGGACATCGTTGGACAACGTGGGACAACGTGGGACCACGTGGGACAACGTGGGACAACGTGGGACAACGTGGGACACCGTTGGACACCGTGGGACACCGTTGGACACCGTTGGACATCGTTGGACACCGTGGGACAACGTGGGACAACGTGGGACAACGTGGGACAACGTGGGACAACGTGGGACAACGTGGGACAACGTGGGACAACGTGGGACAACGTGGGACAACGTGGGACAACGTGGGACAACGTGGGACACCGTTGGACAACGTGGGACACCGTTGGACATCGTTGGACACCGTGGGACAACGTGGGACAACGTGGGACAACGTGGGACAACGTGGGACAACGTGGGACACCGTTGGACATCGTTGGACATCGTTGGACATCGTTGGACATCGTTGGACACCGTTGGACACCGTTGGACACCGTTGGACATCGTTGGACACCGTGGGACAACGTGGGACAACGTGGGACAACGTGGGACAACGTGGGACAACGTGGGACAACGTGGGACATCGTGGGACAACGTGGGACAACGTGGGACAACGTGGGACAACGTGGGACAACGTGGGACACCGTTGGACACCGTGGGACACCGTTGGACACCGTTGGACATCGTTGGACACCGTGGGACAACGTGGGACAACGTGGGACAACGTGGGACAACGTGGGACATCGTGGGACAACGTGGGACAACGTGGGACAACGTGGGACAACGTGGGACATCGTGGGACAACGTGGGACAACGTGGGACAACGTGGGACATCGTGGGACAACGTGGGACAACGTGGGACAACGTGGGACAAAGTGGGACAACGTGGGACACCGTTGGACACCGTTGGACACCGTTGGACACCGTTGGACATCGTTGGACACCGTGGGACAACGTGGGACAACGTGGGACAACGTGGGAAACCATGGAACAACGTGGGACAACGTGGGACACCGTTGGACATCGTTGGACATCGTTGGACACCGTGGGACAACGTGGGACAACGTGGGACAACGTGGGACAACGTCGGACAACGTGGGACAACGTGGGACATCGTGGGACAACGTGGGACAACGTGGGACAACGTGGGACAACGTGGGACAACGTGGGACACCGTTGGGCACCGTGGGACACCGTTGGACACCGTTGGACATCGTTGGACACCGTGGGACAACGTGGGACAACGTGGGACAACGTGGGACAACGTGGGACATCGTGGGACAACGTGGGACAACGTGGGACAACGTGGGACAACGTGGGACATCGTGGGACAACGTGGGACAACGTGGGACAACGTGGGACATCTTGGGACAACGTGGGACAACGTGGGACAACGTGGGACAACGTGGGACATCGTGGGACAACGTGGGACAACGTGGGGCAACGTGGGACATCGTGGGACAACGTGGGACAACGTGGGACAACGTGGGACAACGTGGGACAACGTGGGACAACGTGGGACATCGTGGGACAACGTGGGACAACGTGGGACAACGTGGGACATCGTGGGACAACGTGGGACAACGTGGGACAACGTGGGACAACGTGGGACAACGTGGGACACCGTTGGACACCGTTGGACACCGTTGGACACCGTTGGACATCGTTGGACACCGTGGGACAACGTGGGACAACGTGGGACAACGTGGGAAACCATGGAACAACGTGGGACAACGTGGGACACCGTTGGACATCGTTGGACATCGTGGGACACCGTGGGACAACGTGGGACAACGTGGGACAACGTGGGACAACGTCGGACAACGTGGGACAACGTGGGACATCGTGGGACAACGTGGGACAACGTGGGACAACGTGGGACAACGTGGGACAACGTGGGACACCGTTGGACACCGTGGGACACCGTTGGACATCGTTGGACACCGTGGGACAACGTGGGACAACGTGGGACAACGTGGGACAACGTGGGACAACGTGGGACAACGTGGGACAACGTGGGACAACGTGGGACAACGTGGGACAACGTGGGACAACGTGGGACAACGTGGGACAACGTGGGACAACGTGGGACAACGTGGGACAACGTGGGACAACGTGGGACACCGTTGGACACCGTGGGACACCGTTGGACACCGTTGGACATCGTTGGACATCGTTGGACATCGTTGGACATCGTTGGACACCGTTGGACACCGTTGGACACCGTTGGACATCGTTGGACACCGTGGGACAACGTGGGACAACGTGGGACAACGTGGGACAACGTGGGACAACGTGGGACACCGTTGGACACCGTGGGACACCGTTGGACACCGTTGGACATCGTTGGACACCGTGGGACAACGTGGGACAACGTGGGACAACGTGGGACAACGTGGGACATCGTGGGACACCGTTGGACACCGTGGGACACCGTTGGACACCGTTGGACATCGTTGGACACCGTGGGACAACGTGGGACAACGTGGGACAACGTGGGACAACGTGGGACATCGTGGGACAACGTGGGACAACGTGGGACATCGTGGGACAACGTGGGACAACGTGGGACAACGTGGGACAACGTGGGACAACGTGGGACAACGTGGGACATCGTGGGACAACGTGGGACAACGTGGGACAACGTGGGACACCGTTGGACATCGTTGGACACCGTGGGACAACGTGGGACAACGTGGGACAACGTGGGACAACGTGGGACACCGTTGGACACCGTTGGACACCGTTGGACATCGTTGGACACCGTGGGACAACGTGGGACAACGTGGGACAACGTGGGACAACGTGGGACAACGTGGGACAACGTGGGACAACGTGGGACAACGTGGGACAACGTGGGACAACGTGGGACAACGTGGGACATCGTGGGACAACGTGGGACAACGTTGGACACCGTTGGACACCGTGGGACAACGTGGGACAACGTGGGACAACGTGGGACAACGTGGGACAACGTGGGACAACGTGGGACAACGTGGGACAACGTGGGACAACGTGGGACAACGTGGGACAACGTGGGACACCGTTGGACATCGTTGGACACCGTGGGACAACGTGGGACAACGTGGGACAACGTGGGAAACCATGGAACAACGTGGGACAACGTGGGACACCGTTGGACATCGTTGGACAACGTGGGACAACGTGGGACAACGTGGGACAACGTGGGACAACGTGGGACAACGTGGGACAACGTGGGACACCGTTGGACAACGTGGGACACCGTTGGACATCGTTGGACACCGTGGGACAACGTGGGACAACGTGGGACCACGTGGGACAACGTGGGACAACGTGGGACAACGTGGGACAACTTGGGACAACGTGGGACAACGTGGGACAACGTGGGACAACGTGGGACATCGTGGGACAACGTGGGACAACGTGGAACAACGTGGGACAACGTGGGACAACGTGGGACACCGTTGGACATCGTTGGACACCGTGGGACACCGTGGGACAACGTGGGACAACGTGGGACAACGTGGGACAACGTGGGACAACGTGGGAAACCATGGAACAACGTGGGACAACGTGGGACACCGTTGGACATCGTTGGACAACGTGGGACAACGTGGGACCACGTGGGACAACGTGGGACAACGTGGGACAACGTGGGACACCGTTGGACACCGTGGGACACCGTTGGACACCGTGGGACACCGTTGGACACCGTTGGACATCGTTGGACACCGTGGGGCAACGTGGGACAACGTGGGACAACGTGGGACAACGTGGGACAACGTGGGACAACGTGGGACAACGTGGGACAACGTGGGACAACGTGGGACAACGTGGGACAACGTGGGACAACGTGGGACACCGTTGGACAACGTGGGACACCGTTGGACACCGTTGGACACCGTGGGACAACGTGGGACAACGTGGGACAACGTGGGACAACGTGGGACAACGTGGGACACCGTTGGACATCGTTGGACATCGTTGGACATCGTTGGACATCGTTGGACACCGTTGGACACCGTTGGACACCGTTGGACATCGTTGGACACCGTGGGACAACGTGGGACAACGTGGGACAACGTGGGACAACGTGGGACAACGTGGGACAACGTGGGACATCGTGGGACAACGTGGGACAACGTGGGACAACGTTGGACACCGTGGGACACCGATGGACACCGTTGGACACCGTGGGACACCGTTGGACACCGTTGGACATCGTTGGACACCGTGGGACAACGTGGGACAACGTGGGACAACGTGGGACAACGTGGGACAACGTGGGACAACGTGGGACATCGTGGGACAACGTGGGACAACGTGGGACAACGTTGGACACCGTGGGACACCGTTGGACACCGTTGGACACCGTGGGACACCGTTGGACACCGTTGGACATCGTTGGACACCGTGGGACAACGTGGGACAACGTGGGACAACGTGGGACAACGTGGGACATCGTGGGACAACGTGGGACAACGTGGGACAACGTGGGACAACGTGGGACATCGTGGGACAACGTGGGACAACGTGGGACAACGTGGGACATCGTGGGACAACGTGGGACAACGTGGGACAACGTGGGACAAAGTGGGACAACGTGGGACAAAGTGGGACAACGTGGGACACCGTTGGACACCGTTGGACACCGTTGGACACCGTTGGACATCGTTGGACACCGTGGGACAACGTGGGACAACGTGGGACAACGTGGGAAACCATGGAACAACGTGGGACAACGTGGGACACCGTTGGACATCGTTGGACATCGTTGGACACCGTGGGACAACGTGGGATAACGTGGGACAACGTGGGACAACGTCGGACAACGTGGGACAACGTGGGACATCGTGGGACAACGTGGGACAACGTGGGACAACGTGGGACAACGTGGGACAACGTGGGACACCGTTGGACACCGTGGGACACCGTTGGACACCGTTGGACATCGTTGGACACCGTGGGACAACGTGGGACAACGTGGGACAACGTGGGACAACGTGGGACATCGTGGGACAACGTGGGACAACGTGGGCAACGTGGGACAACGTGGGACATCGTGGGACAACGTGGGACAACGTGGGACAACGTGGGACATCGTGGGACAACGTGGGACAACGTGGGACAACGTGGGACAACGTGGGACATCGTGGGACAACGTGGGACAACGTGGGACAACGTGGGACATCGTGGGACAACGTGGGACAACGTGGGACAACGTGGGACAACGTGGGACAACGTGGGACAACGTGGGACAACGTGGGACATCGTGGGACAACGTGGGACAACGTGGGACAACGTGGGACATCGTGGGACAACGTGGGACAACGTGGGACAACGTGGGACAACGTGGGACAACGTGGGACACCGTTGGACACCGTTGGACACCGTTGGACACCGTTGGACATCGTTGGACACCGTGGGACAACGTGGGACAACGTGGGACAACGTGGGAAACCATGGAACAACGTGGGACAACGTGGGACACCGTTGGACATCGTTGGACATCGTTGGACACCGTGGGACAACGTGGGACAACGTGGGACAACGTGGGACAACGTCGGACAACGTGGGACAACGTGGGACATCGTGGGACAACGTGGGACAACGTGGGACAACGTGGGACAACGTGGGACAACGTGGGACACCGTTGGACACCGTGGGACACCGTTGGACATCGTTGGACACCGTGGGACAACGTGGGACAACGTGGGACAACGTGGGACAACGTGGGACAACGTGGGACAACGTGGGACAACGTGGGACAACGTGGGACAACGTGGGACAACGTGGGACAACGTGGGACAACGTGGGACAACGTGGGACAACGTGGGACAACGTGGGACAACGTGGGACACCGTTGGACACCGTGGGACACCGTTGGACACCGTTGGACATCGTTGGACATCGTTGGACATCGTTGGACATCGTTGGACACCGTTGGACACCGTTGGACACCGTTGGACATCGTGGGACACCGTGGGACAACGTGGGACAACGTGGGACAACGTGGGACAACGTGGGACAACGTGGGACACCGTTGGACACCGTGGGACACCGTTGGACACCGTTGGACATCGTTGGACACCATGGGACAACGTGGGACAACGTGGGACAACGTGGGACAACGTGGGACATCGTGGGACACCGTTGGACACCGTGGGACACCGTTGGACACCGTTGGACATCGTTGGACACCGTGGGACAACGTGGGACAACGTGGGACAACGTGGGACAACGTGGGACATCGTGGGACAACGTGGGACAACGTGGGACAACGTGGGACAACGTGGGACATCGTGGGACAACGTGGGACAACGTGGGACAACGTGGGACATCGTGGGACATCGTTGGACATCGTTGGACACCGTGGGACAACGTGGGACAACGTGGGACAACGTGGGACAACGTCGGACAACGTGGGACAACGTGGGACAACGTGGGACAACGTGGGACAACGTGGGACAACGTGGGACAACGTGGGACAACGTGGGACAACGTGGGACAACGTGGGACATCGTGGGACAACGTGGGACAACGTGGGACAACGTGGGACAACGTGGGACACCGTGGGACAACGTGGGACAACGTGGGACAACGTGGGACAACGTGGGACAACGTGGGACAACGTGGGACAACGTGGGACAACGTGGGACAACGTGGGACAACGTGGGACAACGTGGGACACCGTTGGACACCGTTGGACACCGTTGGACACCGTTGGACATCGTTGGACACCGTGGGACAACGTGGGACAACGTGGGACAACGTGGGACAACGTGGGACAACGTGGGACAACGTGGGACAACGTGGGACATCGTGGGACAACGTGGGACAACGTGGGACAACGTGGGACAACGTGGGACAACGTGGGACACCGTTGGACACCGTGGGACACCGTTGGACACCGTTGGACATCGTTGGACACCGTGGGACAACGTGGGACAACGTGGGACAACGTGGGACATCGTGGGACAACGTGGGACAACGTGGGACAACGTGGGACAACGTGGGACATCGTGGGACAACGTGGGACAACGTGGGACAACGTGGGACATCGTGGGACAACGTGGGACAACGTGGGACAACGTGGGACAACGTGGGACAACGTGGGACACCGTTGGACACCGTTGGACACCGTTGGACACCGTTGGACATCGTTGGACACCGTGGGACAACGTGGGACAACGTGGGACAACGTGGGACAACGTGGGAAACCATGGAACAACGTGGGACAACGTGGGACACCGTTGGACATCGTTGGACATCGTTGGACACCGTGGGACAACGTGGGACAACGTGGGACAACGTGGGACAACGTCGGACAACGTGGGACAACGTGGGACATCGTGGGACAACGTGGGACAACGTGGGACAACGTGGGACACCGTTGGACACCGTGGGACACCGTTGGACATCGTTGGACACCGTGGGACAACGTGGGACAACGTGGGACAACGTGGGACAACGTGGGACAACGTGGGACAACGTGGGACAACGTGGGACAACGTGGGACAACGTGGGACAACGTGGGACAGCGTGGGACAACGTGGGACAACGTGGGACAACGTGGGACACCGTTGGACACCGTGGGACACCGTTGGACACCGTTGGACATCGTTGGACATCGTTGGACATCGTTGGACATCGTTGGACACCGTTGGACACCGTTGGACACCGTTGGACATCGTTGGACACCGTGGGACAACGTGGGACAACGTGGGACAACGTGGGACAACGTGGGACAACGTGGGACAACGTGGGACATCGTGGGACAACGTGGGACAACGTGGGACAACGTGGGACAACGTGGGACATCGTGGGACAACGTGGGACAACGTGGGACAACGTGGGACATCGTGGGACAACGTGGGACAACGTGGGACATCGTGGGACAACGTGGGACAACGTGGGACACCGTTGGACACCGTTGGACACCGTTGGACATCGTTGGACACCGTGGGACAACGTGGGACAACGTGGGACAACGTGGGACAACGTGGGACATCGTGGGACAACGTGGGACAACGTGGGACAACGTGGGACAACGTGGGACAACGTGGGACAACGTGGGACAACGTGGGACAACGTGGGACAACGTGGGACAACGTGGGACAACGTGGGACACCGTTGGACACCGTGGGACACCGTTGGACACCGTTGGACATCGTTGGACACCGTGGGACAACGTGCGACAACGTGGGACAACGTGGGACAACGTGGGACATCGTGGGACAACGTGGGACAACGTGGGACAACGTGGGACAACGTGGGACATCGTGGGACAACGTGGGACAACGTGGGACAACGTGGGACATCGTGGGACAACGTGGGACAACGTGGGACAACGTGGGACAAAGTGGGACAACGTGGGACACCGTTGGACACCGTTGGACACCGTTGGACACCGTTGGACATCGTTGGACACCGTGGGACAACGTGGGACAACGTGGGACAACGTGGGAAACCATGGAACAACGTGGGACAACGTGGGACACCGTTGGACATCGTTGGACATCGTTGGACACCGTGGGACAACGTGGGACAACGTGGGACAACGTGGGACAACGTGGGACATCGTGGGACAACGTGGGACAACGTGGGACAACGTGGGACAACGTGGGACAACGTGGGACACCGTTGGACACCGTGGGACACCGTTGGACACCGTTGGACATCGTTGGACACCGTGGGACAACGTGGGACAACGTGGGACAACGTGGGACAACGTGGGACATCGTGGGACAACGTGGGACAACGTGGGACAACGTGGGACAACGTGGGACATCGTGGGACAACGTGGGACAACGTGGGACAACGTGGGACAACGTGGGACAACGTGGGACAACGTGGGACAACGTGGGACATCGTGGGACAACGTGGGACAACGTGGGACAACGTGGGACATCGTGGGACAACGTGGGACAACGTGGGACAACGTGGGACAACGTGGGACAACGTGGGACACCGTTGGACACCGTTGGACACCGTTGGACACCGTTGGACATCGTTGGACACCGTGGGACAACGTGGGACAACGTGGGACAACGTGGGAAACCATGGAACAACGTGGGACAACGTGGGACACCGTTGGACATCGTTGGACATCGTTGGACACCGTGGGACAACGTGGGACAACGTGGGACAACGTGGGACATCGTGGGACAACGTGGGACAACGTGGGACAACGTGGGACAACGTGGGACAACGTGGGACAACGTGGGACAACGTGGGACATCGTGGGACAACGTGGGACAACGTGGGACAACGTGGGACATCGTGGGACAACGTGGGACAACGTGGGACAACGTGGGACAACGTGGGACATCGTTGGACACCGTGGGACACCGTTGGACACCGTTGGACACCGTTGGACATCGTTGGACATCGTTGGACATCGTGGGACACCGTTGGACATCGTTGGACATCGTTGGACACCGTTGGACATCGTTGGACACCGTTGGACATCGTTGGACATCGTTGGACATCGTGGGACACCGTTGGACATCGTTGGACATCGTTGGACACCGTGGGACAACGTGGGACAACGTGGGACAACGTGGGAAACCATGGAACAACGTGGGACAACGTGGGACACCGTTGGACATCGTTGGACAACGTGGGACAACGTGGGACAACGTGGGACAACGTGGGACAACGTGGGACAACGTGGGACACCGTTGGACACCGTGGGACACCGTTGGACACCGTTGGACATCGTTGGACACCGTGGGACAACGTGGGACAACGTGGGACAACGTGGGACAACGTGGGACAACGTGGGACAACGTGGGACAACGTGGGACAACGTGGGACAACGTGGGACAACGTGGGACAACGTGGGACAACGTGGGACAACGTGGGACAACGTGGGACAACGTGGGACACCGTGGGACACCGTGGGACACCGTTGGACACCGTTGGACATCGTTGGACATCGTTGGACATCGTTGGACATCGTTGGACACCGTTGGACACCGTTGGACACCGTTGGACATCGTTGGACACCGTGGGACAACGTGGGACAACGTGGGACAACGTGGGACAACGTGGGACAACGTGGGACAACGTGGGACAACGTGGGACAACGTGGGACATCGTGGGACAACGTGGGACAACGTGGGACAACGTGGGACAACGTGGGACATCGTGGGACAACGTGGGACAACGTGGGACACCGTTGGACACCGTTGGACACCGTTGGACATCGTTGGACACCGTGGGACAACGTGGGACAACGTGGGACAACGTGGGACAACGTTGGACATCGTTGGACACCGTGGGACAACGTGGGACAACGTGGGACAACGTGGGACAACGTGGGACAACGTGGGACAACGTGGGACATCGTGGGACAACGTGGGACAACGTGGGACAACGTGGGACAACGTGGGACATCGTGGGACAACGTGGGACAACGTGGGACAACGTGGGACATCGTGGGACAACGTGGGACAACGTGGGACATCGTGGGACAACGTGGGACAACGTGGGACACCGTTGGACACCGTTGGACACCGTTGGACATCGTTGGACACCGTGGGACAACGTGGGACAACGTGGGACAACGTGGGACAACGTGGGACATCGTGGGACAACGTGGGACAACGTGGGACAACGTGGGACAACGTGGGACAACGTGGGACAACGTGGGACAACGTGGGACAACGTGGGACAACGTGGGACAACGTGGGACAACGTGGGACACCGTTGGACACCGTGGGACACCGTTGGACACCGTTGGACATCGTTGGACACCGTGGGACAACGTGGGACAACGTGGGACAACGTGGGACAACGTGGGACATCGTGGGACAACGTGGGACAACGTGGGACAACGTGGGACAACGTGGGACATCGTGGGACAACGTGGGACAACGTGGGACAACGTGGGACATCGTGGGACAACGTGGGACAACGTGGGACAACGTGGGACAAAGTGGGACAACGTGGGACACCGTTGGACACCGTTGGACACCGTTGGACACCGTTGGACATCGTTGGACACCGTGGGACAACGTGGGACAACGTGGGACAACGTGGGAAACCATGGAACAACGTGGGACAACGTGGGACACCGTTGGACATCGTTGGACATCGTTGGACACCGTGGGACAACGTGGGACAACGTGGGACAACGTGGGACAACGTCGGACAACGTGGGACAACGTGGGACATCGTGGGACAACGTGGGACAACGTGGGACAACGTGGGACAACGTGGGACAACGTGGGACACCGTTGGACACCGTGGGACACCGTTGGACACCGTTGGACATCGTTGGACACCGTGGGACAACGTGGGACAACGTGGGACAACGTGGGACAACGTGGGACATCGTGGGACAACGTGGGACAACGTGGGACAACGTGGGACAACGTGGGACATCGTGGGACAACGTGGGACAACGTGGGACAACGTGGGACAACGTGGGACAACGTGGGACAACGTGGGACAACGTGGGACATCGTGGGACAACGTGGGACAACGTGGGACAACGTGGGACATCGTGGGACAACGTGGGACAACGTGGGACAACGTGGGACAACGTGGGACAACGTGGGACACCGTTGGACACCGTTGGACACCGTTGGACACCGTTGGACATCGTTGGACACCGTGGGACAACGTGGGACAACGTGGGACAACGTGGGAAACCATGGAACAACGTGGGACAACGTGGGACACCGTTGGACATCGTTGGACATCGTTGGACACCGTGGGACAACGTGGGACAACGTGGGACAACGTGGGACAACGTCGGACAACGTGGGACAACGTGGGACAACGTGGGACAACGTGGGACAACGTGGGACAACGTGGGACAACGTGGGACAACGTGGGACAACGTGGGACAACGTGGGACATCGTGGGACAACGTGGGACAACGTGGGACAACGTGGGACAACGTGGGGCATCGTTGGACACCGTTGGACACCGTGGGACAACGTGGGACAACGTGGGACAACGTGGGACATCGTTGGACACCGTTGGACATCGTTGGACACCGTTGGACATCGTTGGACATCGTTGGACATCGTGGGACACCGTTGGACATCGTTGGACATCGTTGGACACCGTGGGACAACGTGGGACAACGTGGGACAACGTGGGAAACCATGGAACAACGTGGGACACCGTTGGACATCGTTGGACATCGTTGGACACCGTGGGACAACGTGGGACAACGTGGGACAACGTGGGACAACGTGGGACAACGTGGGACAACGTGGGACATCGTTGGACACCGTTGGACACCGTGGGACAACGTGGGACAACGTGGGACAACGTGGGACATCGTTGGACACCGTTGGACATCGTTGGACACCGTTGGACATCGTTGGACATCGTTGGACATCGTGGGACACCGTTGGACATCGTTGGACATCGTTGGACACCGTGGAACAACGTGGGACAACGTGGGACAACGTGGGAAACCATGGAACAACGTGGGACACCGTTGGACATCGTTGGACATCGTTGGACACCGTGGGACACCGTTGGACACCGTTGGACACCGTTGGACATCGTTGGACATCGTTGGACATCGTGGGACACCGTTGGACATCGTTGGACATCGTTGGACACCGTTGGACATCGTTGGACACCGTTGGACATCGTTGGACATCGTTGGACATCGTGGGACACCGTTGGACATCGTTGGACATCGTTGGACACCGTGGGACAACGTGGGACAACGTGGGACAACGTGGGAAACCATGGAACAACGTGGGACAACGTGGGACACCGTTGGACATCGTTGGACAACGTGGGACAACGTGGGACAACGTGGGACAACGTGGGACAACGTGGGACAACGTGGGACACCGTTGGACACCGTGGGACACCGTTGGACACCGTTGGACATCGTTGGACACCGTGGGACAACGTGGGACAACGTGGGACAACGTGGGACAACGTGGGACAACGTGGGACAACGTGGGACAACGTGGGACAACGTGGGACAACGTGGGACAACGTGGGACAACGTGGGACAACGTGGGACAACGTGGGACAACGTGGGACAACGTGGGACACCGTGGGACACCGTGGGACACCGTTGGACACCGTTGGACATCGTTGGACATCGTTGGACATCGTTGGACATCGTTGGACACCGTTGGACACCGTTGGACACCGTTGGACATCGTTGGACACCGTGGGACAACGTGGGACAACGTGGGACAACGTGGGACAACGTGGGACAACGTGGGACAACGTGGGACAACGTGGGACAACGTGGGACATCGTGGGACAACGTGGGACAACGTGGGACAACGTGGGACAACGTGGGACATCGTGGGACAACGTGGGACAACGTGGGACACCGTTGGACACCGTTGGACACCGTTGGACATCGTTGGACACCGTGGGACAACGTGGGACAACGTGGGACAACGTGGGACAACGTTGGACATCGTTGGACACCGTGGGACAACGTGGGACAACGTGGGACAACGTGGGACAACGTGGGACAACGTGGGACAACGTGGGACATCGTGGGACAACGTGGGACAACGTGGGACAACGTGGGACAACGTGGGACATCGTGGGACAACGTGGGACAACGTGGGACAACGTGGGACATCGTGGGACAACGTGGGACAACGTGGGACAACGTGGGACAAAGTGGGACAACGTGGGACACCGTTGGACACCGTTGGACACCGTTGGACACCGTTGGACATCGTTGGACACCGTGGGACAACGTGGGACAACGTGGGACAACGTGGGAAACCATGGAACAACGTGGGACAACGTGGGACACCGTTGGACATCGTTGGACATCGTTGGACACCGTGGGACAACGTGGGACAACGTGGGACAACGTGGGACAACGTCGGACAACGTGGGACAACGTGGGACATCGTGGGACAACGTGGGACAACGTGGGACAACGTGGGACAACGTGGGACAACGTGGGACACCGTTGGACACCGTGGGACACCGTTGGACACCGTTGGACATCGTGGGACACCGTGGGACAACGTGGGACAACGTGGGACAACGTGGGACAACGTGGGACATCGTGGGACAACGTGGGACAACGTGGGACAACGTGGGACAACGTGGGACATCGTGGGACAACGTGGGACAACGTGGGACAACGTGGGACAACGTGGGACAACGTGGGACAACGTGGGACAACGTGGGACATCGTGGGACAACGTGGGACAACGTGGGACAACGTGGGACATCGTGGGACAACGTGGGACAACGTGGGACAACGTGGGACAACGTGGGACAACGTGGGACACCGTTGGACACCGTTGGACACCGTTGGACACCGTTGGACATCGTTGGACACCGTGGGACAACGTGGGACAACGTGGGACAACGTGGGAAACCATGGAACAACGTGGGACAACGTGGGACACCGTTGGACATCGTTGGACATCGTTGGACACCGTGGGACAACGTGGGACAACGTGGGACAACGTGGGACAACGTCGGACAACGTGGGACAACGTGGGACAACGTGGGAAAACGTGGGACAACGTGGGACAACGTGGGACAACGTGGGACAACGTGGGACAACGTGGGACAACGTGGGACATCGTGGGACAACGTGGGACAACGTGGGACAACGTGGGACAACGTGGGGCATCGTTGGACACCGTTGGACACCGTGGGACAACGTGGGACAACGTGGGACAACGTGGGACATCGTTGGACACCGTTGGACATCGTTGGACACCGTTGGACATCGTTGGACATCGTTGGACATCGTGGGACACCGTTGGACATCGTTGGACATCGTTGGACACCGTGGGACAACGTGGGACAACGTGGGACAACGTGGGAAACCATGGAACAACGTGGGACACCGTTGGACATCGTTGGACATCGTTGGACACCGTGGGACAACGTGGGACATCGTGGGACAACGTGGGACAACGTGGGACAACGTGGGACAACGTGGGACACCGTTGGACACCGTGGGACACCGTGGGACAACGTGGGACAACGTGGGACAACGTGGGACATCGTTGGACACCGTTGGACATCGTTGGACACCGTTGGACATCGTTGGACATCGTTGGACATCGTGGGACACCGTTGGACATCGTTGGACATCGTTGGACACCGTGGGACAACGTGGGACAACGTGGGACAACGTGGGAAACCATGGAACAACGTGGGACACCGTTGGACATCGTTGGACATCGTTGGACACCGTGGGACACCGTTGGACACCGTTGGACACCGTTGGACATCGTTGGACATCGTTGGACATCGTGGGACACCGTTGGACATCGTTGGACATCGTTGGACACCGTTGGACATCGTTGGACACCGTTGGACATCGTTGGACATCGTTGGACATCGTGGGACACCGTTGGACATCGTTGGACATCGTTGGACACCGTGGGACAACGTGGGACAACGTGGGACAACGTGGGAAACCATGGAACAACGTGGGACAACGTGGGACACCGTTGGACATCGTTGGACAACGTGGGACAACGTGGGACAACGTGGGACAACGTGGGACAACGTGGGACAACGTGGGACACCGTTGGACACCGTGGGACACCGTTGGACACCGTTGGACATCGTTGGACACCGTGGGACAACGTGGGACAACGTGGGACAACGTGGGACATCGTGGGACAACGTGGGACAACGTGGGACAACGTGGGACAACGTGGGACATCGTGGGACAACGTGGGACAACGTGGGACAACGTGGGACATCGTGGGACAACGTGGGACAACGTGGGACATCGTGGGACAACGTGGGACAACGTGGGACACCGTTGGACATCGTTGGACACCGTGGGACAACGTGGGACAACGTGGGACAACGTGGGACAACGTGGGACATCGTGGGACAACGTGGGACAACGTGGGACAACGTGGGACAACGTGGGACAACGTGGGACAACGTGGGACAACGTGGGACAACGTGGGACACCGTTGGACACCGTGGGACACCGTTGGACACCGTTGGACATCGTTGGACACCGTGGGACAACGTGGGACAACGTGGGACAACGTGGGACAACGTGGGACATCGTGGGACAACGTGGGACAACGTGGGACAACGTGGGACAACGTGGGACATCGTGGGACAACGTGGGACAACGTGGGACAACGTGGGACATCGTGGGACAACGTGGGACAACGTGGGACAACGTGGGACAAAGTGGGACAACGTGGGACACAGTTGGACACCGTTGGACACCGTTGGACACCGTTGGACATCGTTGGACACCGTGGGACAACGTGGGACAACGTGGGACAACGTGGGAAACCATGGAACAACGTGGGACAACGTGGGACACCGTTGGACATCGTTGGACATCGTTGGACACCGTGGGACAACGTGGGACAACGTGGGACAACGTGGGACAACGTCGGACAACGTGGGACAACGTGGGACATCGTGGGACAACGTGGGACAACGTGGGACAACGTGGGACAACGTGGGACAACGTGGGACACCGTTGGACACCGTGGGACACCGTTGGACACCGTTGGACATCGTTGGACACCGTGGGACAACGTGGGACAACGTGGGACAACGTGGAACAACGTGGGACATCGTGGGACAACGTGGGACAACGTGGGACAACGTGGGACAACGTGGGACATCGTGGGACAACGTGGGACAACGTGGGACAACGTGGGACATCGTGGGACAACGTGGGACAACGTGGGACAACGTGGGACAACGTGGGACATCGTGGGACAACGTGGGACAACGTGGGACAACGTGGGACATCGTGGGACAACGTGGGACAACGTGGGACAACGTGGGACAACGTGGGACAACGTGGGACACCGTTGGACACCGTTGGACACCGTTGGACACCGTTGGACATCGTTGGACACCGTGGGACAACGTGGGACAACGTGGGACAACGTGGGAAACCATGGAACAACGTGGGACAACGTGGGACACCGTTGGACATCGTTGGACATCGTTGGACACCGTGGGACAACGTGGGACAACGTGGGACAACGTGGGACAACGTCGGACAACGTGGGACAACGTGGGACAACGTGGGACATCGTGGGACAACGTGGGACAACGTGGGACAACGTGGGACAAAGTGGGACAACGTGGGACAAAGTGGGACAACGTGGGACACCGTTGGACACCGTTGGACACCGTTGGACACCGTTGGACATCGTTGGACACCGTGGGACAACGTGGGACAACGTGGGACAACGTGGGAAACCATGGAACAACGTGGGACAACGTGGGACACCGTTGGACATCGTTGGACATCGTTGGACACCGTGGGACAACGTGGGACAACGTGGGACAACGTGGGACAACGTCGGACAACGTGGGACAACGTGGGACATCGTGGGACAACGTGGGACAACGTGGGACAACGTGGGACAACGTGGGACAACGTGGGACACCGTTGGACACCGTGGGACACCGTTGGACATCGTTGGACACCGTGGGACAACGTGGGACAACGTGGGACAACGTGGGACAACGTGGGACAACGTGGGACAACGTGGGACAACGTGGGACAACGTGGGACAACGTGGGACAACGTGGGACAACGTGGGACAACGTGGGACAACGTGGGACAACGTGGGACACCGTTGGACACCGTGGGACACCGTTGGACACCGTTGGACATCGTTGGACATCGTTGGACATCGTTGGACATCGTTGGACACCGTTGGACACCGTTGGACACCGTTGGACATCGTTGGACACCGTGGGACAACGTGGGACAACGTGGGACAACGTGGGACAACGTGGGACAACGTGGGACACCGTTGGACACCGTGGGACACCGTTGGACACCGTTGGACATCGTTGGACACCATGGGACAACGTGGGACAACGTGGGACAACGTGGGACAACGTGGGACATCGTGGGACACCGTTGGACACCGTGGGACACCGTTGGACACCGTTGGACATCGTTGGACACCGTGGGACAACGTGGGACAACGTGGGACAACGTGGGACAACGTGGGACATCGTGGGACAACGTGGGACACCGTGGGACAACGTGGGACAACGTGGGACAACGTGGGACAACGTGGGACAACGTGGGACAACGTGGGACATCGTGGGACATCGTTGGACATCGTTGGACACCGTGGGACAACGTGGGACAACGTGGGACAACGTGGGACAACGTCGGACAACGTGGGACAACGTGGGACAACGTGGGACAACGTGGGACAACGTGGGACAACGTGGGACAACGTGGGACATCGTGGGACAACGTGGGACAACGTGGGACAACGTGGGACACCGTTGGACACCGTTGGACACCGTTGGACACCGTTGGACATCGTTGGACACCGTGGGACAACGTGGGACAACGTGGGACAACGTGGGACAACGTGGGACAACGTGGGACAACGTGGGACAACGTGGGACATCGTGGGACAACGTGGGACAACGTGGGACAACGTGGGACAACGTGGGACAACGTGGGACATCGTGGGACAACGTGGGACAACGTGGGACATCGTGGGACAACGTGGGACAACGTGGGACAACGTGGGACAACGTGGGACATCGTGGGACAACGTGGGACAACGTGGGACAACGTGGGACATCGTGGGACAACGTGGGACAACGTGGGACAACGTGGGACAACGTGGGACAACGTGGGACACCGTTGGACACCGTTGGACACCGTTGGACACCGTTGGACATCGTTGGACACCGTGGGACAACGTGGGACAACGTGGGACAACGTGGGAAACCATGGAACAACGTGGGACAACGTGGGACACCGTTGGACATCGTTGGACATCGTGGGACACCGTGGGACAACGTGGGACAACGTGGGACAACGTGGGACAACGTCGGACAACGTGGGACAACGTGGGACATCGTGGGACAACGTGGGACAACGTGGGACAACGTGGGACAACGTGGGACAACGTGGGACACCGTTGGACACCGTGGGACACCGTTGGACATCGTTGGACACCGTGGGACAACGTGGGACAACGTGGGACAACGTGGGACAACGTGGGACAACGTGGGACAACGTGGGACAACGTGGGACAACGTGGGACAACGTGGGACAACGTGGGACAGCGTGGGACAACGTGGGACAACGTGGGACAACGTGGGACACCGTTGGACACCGTGGGACACCGTTGGACACCGTTGGACATCGTTGGACATCGTTGGACATCGTTGGACATCGTTGGACACCGTTGGACACCGTTGGACACCGTTGGACATCGTTGGACACCGTGGGACAACGTGGGACAACGTGGGACAACGTGGGACAACGTGGGACACCGTTGGACACCGTTGGACACCGTTGGACACCGTTGGACATCGTTGGACACCGTGGGACAACGTGGGACAACGTGGGACAACGTGGGACAACGTGGGACATCGTGGGACAACGTGGGACAACGTGGGACAACGTGGGACATCGTGGGACAACGTGGGACAACGTGGGACAACGTGGGACAACGTGGGACAACGTGGGACACCGTTGGACACGGTTGGACACCGTTGGACACCGCTGGACATCGTTGGACACCGTGGGACAACGTGGGACAACGTGGGACAACGTGGGAAACCATGGAACAACGTGGGACAACGTGGGACACCGTTGGACATCGTTGGACATCGTTGGACACCGTGGGACAACGTGGGACAACGTGGGACAACGTGGGACAACGTCGGACAACGTGGGACAACGTGGGACATCGTGGGACAACGTGGGACAACGTGGGACAACGTGGGACAACGTGGGACAACGTGGGACACCGTTGGACACCGTGGGACACCGTTGGACATCGTTGGACACCGTGGGACAACGTGGGACAACGTGGGACAACGTGGGACAACGTGGGACAACGTGGGACAACGTGGGACAACGTGGGACAACGTGGGACAACGTGGGACAACGTGGGACAGCGTGGGACAACGTGGGACAACGTGGGACAACGTGGGACACCGTTGGACACCGTGGGACACCGTTGGACACCGTTGGACATCGTTGGACATCGTTGGACATCGTTGGACATCGTTGGACACCGTTGGACACCGTTGGACACCGTTGGACATCGTTGGACACCGTGGGACAACGTGGGACAACGTGGGACAACGTGGGACAACGTGGGACAACGTGGGACAACGTGGGACATCGTGGGACAACGTGGGACAACGTGGGACAACGTGGGACAACGTGGGACATCGTGGGACAACGTGGGACAACGTGGGACAACGTGGGACATCGTGGGACAACGTGGGACAACGTGGGACATCGTGGGACAACGTGGGACAACGTGGGACACCGTTGGACACCGTTGGACACCGTTGGACATCGTTGGACACCGTGGGACAACGTGGGACAGCGTGGGACAACGTGGGACAACGTGGGACACCGTGGGACAACGTGGGACAACGTGGGACAACGTGGGACAACGTGGGACAACGTGGGACAACGTGGGACAACGTGGGACAACGTGGGACAACGTGGGACAACGTGGGACAACGTGGGACACCGTTGGACACCGTGGGACACCGTTGGACACCGTTGGACATCGTTGGACACCGTGGGACAACGTGGGACAACGTGGGACAACGTGGGACAACGTGGGACATCGTGGGACAACGTGGGACAACGTGGGACAACGTGGGACAACGTGGGACATCGTGGGACAACGTGGGACAACGTGGGACAACGTGGGACATCGTGGGACAACGTGGGACAACGTGGGACAACGTGGGACAAAGTGGGACAACGTGGGACACCGTTGGACACCGTTGGACACCGTTGGACACCGTTGGACATCGTTGGACACCGTGGGACAACGTGGGACAACGTGGGACAACGTGGGAAACCATGGAACAACGTGGGACAACGTGGGACACCGTTGGACATCGTTGGACATCGTTGGACACCGTGGGACAACGTGGGACAACGTGGGACAACGTGGGACAACGTGGGACATCGTGGGACAACGTGGGACAACGTGGGACAACGTGGGACAACGTGGGACAACGTGGGACACCGTTGGACACCGTGGGACACCGTTGGACACCGTTGGACATCGTTGGACACCGTGGGACAACGTGGGACAACGTGGGACAACGTGGGACAACGTGGGACATCGTGGGACAACGTGGGACAACGTGGGACAGCGTGGGACAACGTGGGACATCGTGGGACAACGTGGGACAACGTGGGACAACGTGGGACAACGTGGGACAACGTGGGACAACGTGGGACAACGTGGGACATCGTGGGACAACGTGGGACAACGTGGGACAACGTGGGACATCGTGGGACAACGTGGGACAACGTGGGACAACGTGGGACAACGTGGGACAACGTGGGACACCGTTGGACACCGTGGGACACCGTTGGACACCGTTGGACATCGTTGGACACCGTGGGACAACGTGGGACAACGTGGGACAACGTGGGAAACCATGGAACAACGTGGGACAACGTGGGACACCGTTGGACATCGTTGGACATCGTTGGACACCGTGGGACAACGTGGGACAACGTGGGACAACGTGGGACAACGTCGGACAACGTGGGACAACGTGGGACAACGTGGGACAACGTGGGACAACGTGGGACAACGTGGGACAACGTGGGACAACGTGGGACAACGTGGGACAACGTGGGACAACGTGGGACAACGTGGGACAACGTGGGACAACGTGGGACAACGTGGGACATCGTTGGACACCGTTGGACACCGTGGGACAACGTGGGACAACGTGGGACAACGTGGGACATCGTTGGACACCGTTGGACATCGTTGGACACCGTTGGACATCGTTGGACATCGTTGGACATCGTGGGACACCGTTGGACATCATTGGACATCGTTGGACACCGTGGGACAACGTGGGACAACGTGGGACAACGTGGGAAACCATGGAACAACGTGGGACACCGTTGGACATCGTTGGACATCGTTGGACACCGTGGGACACCGTTGGACACCGTTGGACACCGTTGGACATCGTTGGACATCGTTGGACATCGTGGGACACCGTTGGACATCGTTGGACATCGTTGGACACCGTTGGACATCGTTGGACACCGTTGGACATCGTTGGACATCGTTGGACATCGTGGGACACCGTTGGACATCGTTGGACATCGTTGGACACCGTGGGACAACGTGGGACAACGTGGGACAACGTGGGAAACCATGGAACAACGTGGGACAACGTGGGACACCGTTGGACATCGTTGGACAACGTGGGACAACGTGGGACAACGTGGGACAACGTGGGACAACGTGGGACAACGTGGGACACCGTTGGACACCGTGGGACACCGTTGGACACCGTTGGACATCGTTGGACACCGTGGGACAACGTGGGACAACGTGGGACAACGTGGGACAACGTGGGACAACGTGGGACAACGTGGGACAACGTGGGACAACGTGGGACAACGTGGGACAACGTGGGACAACGTGGGACAACGTGGGACAAC
Organism: Bombus terrestris; assembly: GCF_910591885.1. Lineage (NCBI taxonomy): Eukaryota > Metazoa > Arthropoda > Insecta > Hymenoptera > Apidae > Bombus > Bombus terrestris. The sequence continues at coordinate 290,206 of NW_025963601.1, forward strand.
GTGGGACAACGTGGGACAACGTGGGACACCGTTGGACACCGTGGGACACCGTTGGACACCGTTGGACATCGTTGGACATCGTTGGACATCGTTGGACATCGTTGGACACCGTTGGACACCGTTGGACACCGTTGGACATCGTTGGACACCGTGGGACAACGTGGGACAACGTGGGACAACGTGGGACAACGTGGGACAACGTGGGACAACGTGGGACAACGTGGGACAACGTGGGACATCGTGGGACAACGTGGGACAACGTGGGACAACGTGGGACAACGTGGGACATCGTGGGACAACGTGGGACAACGTGGGACAACGTGGGACATCGTGGGACAACGTGGGACAACGTGGGACATCGTGGGACAACGTGGGACAACGTGGGACACCGTTGGACACCGTTGGACACCGTTGGACATCGTTGGACACCGTTGGACATCGTTGGACATCGTTGGACACCGTGGGACACCGTTGGACACCGTTGGACACCGTTGGACATCGTTGGACACCGTGGGACACCGTTGGACACCGTTGGACACCGTTGGACATCGTTGGACATCGTTGGACATCGTGGGACACCGTTGGACATCGTTGGACATCGTTGGACACCGTTGGACATCGTTGGACACCGTTGGACATCGTTGGACATCGTTGGACATCGTGGGACACCGTTGGACATCGTTGGACATCGTTGGACACCGTGGGACAACGTGGGACAACGTGGGACAACGTGGGAAACCATGGAACAACGTGGGACAACGTGGGACACCGTTGGACATCGTTGGACAACGTGGGACAACGTGGGACAACGTGGGACAACGTGGGACAACGTGGGACAACGTGGGACACCGTTGGACACCGTGGGACACCGTTGGACACCGTTGGACATCGTTGGACACCGTGGGACAACGTGGGACAACGTGGGACAACGTGGGACAACGTGGGACAACGTGGGACAACGTGGGACAACGTGGGACAACGTGGGACAACGTGGGACAACGTGGGACAACGTGGGACAACGTGGGACAACGTGGGACAACGTGGGACAACGTGGGACACCGTTGGACACCGTGGGACACCGTTGGACACCGTTGGACATCGTTGGACATCGTTGGACATCGTTGGACATCGTTGGACACCGTTGGACACCGTTGGACACCGTTGGACATCGTTGGACACCGTGGGACAACGTGGGACAACGTGGGACAACGTGGGACAACGTGGGACAACGTGGGACAACGTGGGACAACGTGGGACAACGTGGGACATCGTGGGACAACGTGGGACAACGTGGGACAACGTGGGACAACGTGGGACATCGTGGGACAACGTGGGACAACGTGGGACAACGTGGGACACCGTTGGACACCGTTGGACACCGTTGGACACCGTTGGACATCGTTGGACACCGTGGGACAACGTGGGACAACGTGGGACAACGTGGGACAACGTGGGACAACGTGGGACAACGTGGGACAACGTGGGACAACGTGGGACATCGTGGGACATCGTGGGACAACGTGGGACAACGTGGGACACCGTTGGACACCGTTGGACACCGTTGGACATCGTTGGACACCGTGGGACAACGTGGGACAACGTGGGACAACGTGGGACAACGTGGGACATCGTGGGACAACGTGGGACAACGTGGGACAACGTGGGACAACGTGGGACAACGTGGGACAACGTGGGACAACGTGGGACAACGTGGGACACCGTTGGACACCGTGGGACACCGTTGGACACCGTTGGACACCGTTGGACACCGTTGGACACCGTTGGACATCGTTGGACATCGTTGGACATCGTGGGACACCGTTGGACATCGTTGGACATCGTTGGACACCGTTGGACATCGTTGGACACCGTTGGACATCGTTGGACATCGTTGGACATCGTGGGACACCGTTGGACATCGTTGGACATCGTTGGACACCGTGGGACAACGTGGGACAACGTGGGACAACGTGGGAAACCATGGAACAACGTGGGACAACGTGGGACACCGTTGGACATCGTTGGACAACGTGGGACAACGTGGGACAACGTGGGACAACGTGGGACAACGTGGGACAACGTGGGACACCGTTGGACACCGTGGGACACCGTTGGACACCGTTGGACATCGTTGGACACCGTGGGACAACGTGGGACAACGTGGGACAACGTGGGACAACGTGGGACAACGTGGGACAACGTGGGACAACGTGGGACAACGTGGGACAACGTGGGACAACGTGGGACAACGTGGGACAACGTGGGACAACGTGGGACAACGTGGGACAACGTGGGACACCGTTGGACACCGTGGGACACCGTTGGACACCGTTGGACATCGTTGGACATCGTTGGACATCGTTGGACATCGTTGGACACCGTTGGACACCGTTGGACACCGTGGGACATCGTTGGACACCGTGGGACAACGTGGGACAACGTGGGACAACGTGGGACAACGTGGGACAACGTGGGACAACGTGGGACAACGTGGGACAACGTGGGACATCGTGGGACAACGTGGGACAACGTGGGACAACGTGGGACAACGTGGGACATCGTGGGACAACGTGGGACAACGTGGGACAACGTGGGACACCGTTGGACACCGTTGGACACCGTTGGACACCGTTGGACATCGTTGGACACCGTGGGACAACGTGGGACAACGTGGGACAACGTGGGACAACGTGGGACAACGTGGGACAACGTGGGACAACGTGGGACAACGTGGGACATCGTGGGACATCGTGGGACAACGTGGGACAACGTGGGACACCGTTGGACATCGTTGGACACCGTTGGACATCGTTGGACACCGTGGGACAACGTGGGACAACGTGGGACAACGTGGGACAACGTGGGACATCGTGGGACAACGTGGGACAACGTGGGACAACGTGGGACAACGTGGGACAACGTGGGACAACGTGGGACAACGTGGGACAACGTGGGACACCGTTGGACACCGTGGGACACCGTTGGACACCGTTGGACATCGTTGGACACCGTGGGACAACGTGGGACAACGTGGGACAACGTGGGACAACGTGGGACATCGTGGGACAACGTGGGACAACGTGGGACAACGTGGGACAACGTGGGACATCGTGGGACAACGTGGGACAACGTGGGACAACGTGGGACATCGTGGGACAACGTGGGACAACGTGGGACAACGTGGGACAAAGTGGGACAACGTGGGACACAGTTGGACACCGTTGGACACCGTTGGACACCGTTGGACATCGTTGGACACCGTGGGACAACGTGGGACAACGTGGGACAGCGTGGGACAACGTGGGACAACGTGGGACAACGTGGGACACCGTTGGACACCGTGGGACACCGTTGGACACCGTTGGACACCGTTGGACATCGTTGGACACCGTGGGACAACGTGGGACACCGTTGGACACCGTGGGACACCGTTGGACACCGTTGGACATCGTTGGACATCGTTGGACATCGTTGGACATCGTTGGACACCGTTGGACACCGTTGGACACCGTTGGACATCGTTGGACACCGTGGGACAACGTGGGACAACGTGGGACAACGTGGGACACCGTTGGACACCGTGGGACAACGTGGGACAACGTGGGACAACGTGGGACATCGTTGGACACCGTTGGACATCGTTGGACACCGTTGGACATCGTTGGACATCGTTGGACATCGTGGGACACCGTTGGACATCGTTGGACATCGTTGGACACCGTGGGACAACGTGGGACAACGTGGGACAACGTGGGAAACCATGGAACAACGTGGGACACCGTTGGACATCGTTGGACATCGTTGGACACCGTGGGACACCGTTGGACACCGTTGGACACCGTTGGACATCGTTGGACATCGTTGGACATCGTGGGACACCGTTGGACATCGTTGGACATCGTTGGACACCGTTGGACATCGTTGGACACCGTTGGACATCGTTGGACATCGTTGGACATCGTGGGACACCGTTGGACATCGTTGGACATCGTTGGACACCGTGGGACAACGTGGGACAACGTGGGACAACGTGGGAAACCATGGAACAACGTGGGACAACGTGGGACACCGTTGGACATCGTTGGACAACGTGGGACAACGTGGGACAACGTGGGACAACGTGGGACAACGTGGGACAACGTGGGACACCGTTGGACACCGTGGGACACCGTTGGACACCGTTGGACATCGTTGGACACCGTGGGACAACGTGGGACAACGTGGGACAACGTGGGACAACGTGGGACAACGTGGGACAACGTGGGACAACGTGGGACAACGTGGGACAACGTGGGACAACGTGGGACAACGTGGGACAACGTGGGACAACGTGGGACAACGTGGGACAACGTGGGACACCGTTGGACACCGTGGGACACCGTTGGACACCGTTGGACATCGTTGGACATCGTTGGACATCGTTGGACATCGTTGGACACCGTTGGACACCGTTGGACACCGTTGGACATCGTTGGACACCGTGGGACAACGTGGGACAACGTGGGACAACGTGGGACAACGTGGGACAACGTGGGACAACGTGGGACAACGTGGGACAACGTGGGACATCGTGGGACAACGTGGGACAACGTGGGACAACGTGGGACAACGTGGGACATCGTGGGACAACGTGGGACAACGTGGGACAACGTGGGACATCGTGGGACAACGTGGGACAACGTGGGACATCGTGGGACAACGTGGGACAACGTGGGACACCGTTGGACACCGTTGGACACCGTTGGACATCGTTGGACACCGTTGGACATCGTTGGACATCGTTGGACACCGTGGGACACCGTTGGACACCGTTGGACACCGTTGGACATCGTTGGACACCGTGGGACACCGTTGGACACCGTTGGACACCGTTGGACATCGTTGGACATCGTTGGACATCGTGGGACACCGTTGGACATCGTTGGACATCGTTGGACACCGTTGGACATCGTTGGACACCGTTGGACATCGTTGGACATCGTTGGACATCGTGGGACACCGTTGGACATCGTTGGACATCGTTGGACACCGTGGGACAACGTGGGACAACGTGGGACAACGTGGGAAACCATGGAACAACGTGGGACAACGTGGGACACCGTTGGACATCGTTGGACAACGTGGGACAACGTGGGACAACGTGGGACAACGTGGGACAACGTGGGACAACGTGGGACACCGTTGGACACCGTGGGACACCGTTGGACACCGTTGGACATCGTTGGACACCGTGGGACAACGTGGGACAACGTGGGACAACGTGGGACAACGTGGGACAACGTGGGACAACGTGGGACAACGTGGGACAACGTGGGACAACGTGGGACAACGTGGGACAACGTGGGACAACGTGGGACAACGTGGGACAACGTGGGACAACGTGGGACACCGTTGGACACCGTGGGACACCGTTGGACACCGTTGGACATCGTTGGACATCGTTGGACATCGTTGGACATCGTTGGACACCGTTGGACACCGTTGGACACCGTTGGACATCGTTGGACACCGTGGGACAACGTGGGACAACGTGGGACAACGTGGGACAACGTGGGACAACGTGGGACAACGTGGGACAACGTGGGACAACGTGGGACATCGTGGGACAACGTGGGACAACGTGGGACAACGTGGGACAACGTGGGACATCGTGGGACAACGTGGGACAACGTGGGACAACGTGGGACACCGTTGGACACCGTTGGACACCGTTGGACACCGTTGGACATCGTTGGACACCGTGGGACAACGTGGGACAACGTGGGACAACGTGGGACAACGTGGGACAACGTGGGACAACGTGGGACAACGTGGGACAACGTGGGACATCGTGGGACATCGTGGGACAACGTGGGACAACGTGGGACACCGTTGGACACCGTTGGACACCGTTGGACATCGTTGGACACCGTGGGACAACGTGGGACAACGTGGGACAACGTGGGACAACGTGGGACATCGTGGGACAACGTGGGACAACGTGGGACAACGTGGGACAACGTGGGACAACGTGGGACAACGTGGGACAACGTGGGACAACGTGGGACACCGTTGGACACCGTGGGACACCGTTGGACACCGTTGGACATCGTTGGACACCGTGGGACAACGTGGGACAACGTGGGACAACGTGGGACAACGTGGGACATCGTGGGACAACGTGGGACAACGTGGGACAACGTGGGACAACGTGGGACATCGTGGGACAACGTGGGACAACGTGGGACAACGTGGGACATCGTGGGACAACGTGGGACAACGTGGGACAACGTGGGACAAAGTGGGACAACGTGGGACACAGTTGGACACCGTTGGACACCGTTGGACACCGTTGGACATCGTTGGACACCGTGGGACAACGTGGGACAACGTGGGACAGCGTGGGACAACGTGGGACAACGTGGGACAACGTGGGACACCGTTGGACACCGTGGGACACCGTTGGACACCGTTGGACACCGTTGGACATCGTTGGACACCGTGGGACAACGTGGGACACCGTTGGACACCGTGGGACACCGTTGGACACCGTTGGACATCGTTGGACATCGTTGGACATCGTTGGACATCGTTGGACACCGTTGGACACCGTTGGACACCGTTGGACATCGTTGGACACCGTGGGACAACGTGGGACAACGTGGGACAACGTGGGACAACGTGGGACAACGTGGGACAACGTGGGACATCGTGGGACAACGTGGGACAACGTGGGACAACGTGGGACAACGTGGGACATCGTGGGACAACGTGGGACAACGTGGGACAACGTGGGACATCGTGGGACAACGTGGGACAACGTGGGACATCGTGGGACAACGTGGGACAACGTGGGACACCGTTGGACACCGTTGGACACCGTTGGACATCGTTGGACACCGTGGGACAACGTGGGACAACGTGGGACAACGTGGGACAACGTGGGACATCGTGGGACAACGTGGGACAACGTGGGACAACGTGGGACAACGTGGGACAACGTGGGACAACGTGGGACAACGTGGGACAACGTGGGACAACGTGGGACAACGTGGGACAACGTGGGACACCGTTGGACACCGTGGGACACCGTTGGACACCGTTGGACATCGTTGGACACCGTGGGACAACGTGGGACAACGTGGGACAACGTGGGACAACGTGGGACATCGTGGGACAACGTGGGACAACGTGGGACAACGTGGGACAACGTGGGACATCGTGGGACAACGTGGGACAACGTGGGACAACGTGGGACATCGTGGGACAACGTGGGACAACGTGGGACAACGTGGGACAAAGTGGGACAACGTGGGACACCGTTGGACACCGTTGGACACCGTTGGACACCGTTGGACATCGTTGGACACCGTGGGACAACGTGGGACAACGTGGGACAACGTGGGAAACCATGGAACAACGTGGGACAACGTGGGACACCGTTGGACATCGTTGGACATCGTTGGACACCGTGGGACAACGTGGGACAACGTGGGACAACGTGGGACAACGTCGGACAACGTGGGACAACGTGGGACATCGTGGGACAACGTGGGACAACGTGGGACAACGTGGGACAACGTGGGACAACGTGGGACACCGTTGGACACCGTGGGACACCGTTGGACACCGTTGGACATCGTTGGACACCGTGGGACAACGTGGGACAACGTGGGACAACGTGGGACAACGTGGGACATCGTGGGACAACGTGGGACAACGTGGGACAACGTGGGACAACGTGGGACATCGTGGGACAACGTGGGACAACGTGGGACAACGTGGGACAACGTGGGACAACGTGGGACAACGTGGGACAACGTGGGACATCGTGGGACAACGTGGGACAACGTGGGACAACGTGGGACATCGTGGGACGACGTGGGACAACGTGGGACAACGTGGGACAACGTGGGACAACGTGGGACACCGTTGGACACCGTTGGACACCGTTGGACACCGTTGGACATCGTTGGACACCGTGGGACAACGTGGGACAACGTGGGACAACGTGGGAAACCATGGAACAACGTGGGACAACGTGGGACACCGTTGGACATCGTTGGACATCGTTGGACACCGTGGGACAACGTGGCACAACGTGGGACAACGTGGGACAACGTGGGAAACCATGGAACAACGTGGGACACCGTTGGACATCGTTGGACATCGTTGGACACCGTGGGACACCGTTGGACACCGTTGGACACCGTTGGACATCGTTGGACATCGTTGGACATCGTGGGACACCGTTGGACATCGTTGGACATCGTTGGACACCGTTGGACATCGTTGGACACCGTTGGACATCGTTGGACATCGTTGGACATCGTGGGACACCGTTGGACATCGTTGGACATCGTTGGACACCGTGGGACAACGTGGGACAACGTGGGACAACGTGGGAAACCATGGAACAACGTGGGACAACGTGGGACACCGTTGGACATCGTTGGACAACGTGGGACAACGTGGGACAACGTGGGACAACGTGGGACAACGTGGGACACCGTTGGACACCGTGGGACATCGTTGGACACCGTGGGACAACGTGGGACAACGTGGGACAACGTGGGACAACGTGGGACATCGTGGGACAACGTGGGACAACGTGGGACAACGTGGGACAACGTGGGACAACGTGGGACAACGTGGGACAACGTGGGACAACGTGGGACAACGTGGGACAACGTGGGACAACGTGGGACAACGTGGGACAACGTGGGACAACGTGGGACACCGTTGGACACCGTGGGACACCGTTGGACACCGTTGGACATCGTTGGACATCGTTGGACATCGTTGGACATCGTTGGACACCGTTGGACACCGTTGGACACCGTTGGACAACGTGGGACAACGTGGGACAACGTGGGACATCGTGGGACAACGTGGGACAACGTGGGACAACGTGGGACAACGTGGGACAACGTGGGACAACGTGGGACAACGTGGGACAACGTGGGACACCGTTGGACACCGTGGGACACCGTTGGACACCGTTGGACATCGTTGGACACCGTGGGACACCGTTGGACATCGTTGGACACCGTGGGACAACGTGGGACAACGTGGGACAACGTGGGAAACCATGGAACAACGTGGGACAACGTGGGACACCGTTGGACATCGTTGGACATCGTTGGACACCGTGGGACAACGTGGGACAACGTGGGACAACGTGGGACAACGTCGGACAACGTGGGACAACGTGGGACATCGTGGGACAACGTGGGACAACGTGGGACAACGTGGGACAACGTGGGACAACGTGGGACATCGTGGGACAACGTGGGACAACGTGGGACAACGTGGGACAACGTGGGACAACGTGGGACAAAGTGGGACAACGTGGGACACAGTTGGACACCGTTGGACACCGTTGGACACCGTTGGACATCGTTGGACACCGTGGGACAACGTGGGACAACGTGGGACAACGTGGGAAACCATGGAACAACGTGGGACAACGTGGGACACCGTTGGACATCGTTGGACATCGTTGGACACCGTGGGACAACGTGGGACAACGTGGGACAACGTGGGACAACGTCGGACAACGTGGGACAACGTGGGACATCGTGGGACAACGTGGGACAACGTGGGACAACGTGGGACAACGTGGGACACCGTTGGACACCGTGGGACACCGTTGGACACCGTTGGACATCGTTGGACACCGTGGGACAACGTGGGACAACGTGGGACAACGTGGAACAACGTGGGACATCGTGGGACAACGTGGGACAACGTGGGACAACGTGGGACAACGTGGGACATCGTGGGACAACGTCGGACAACGTGGGACAACGTGGGACAACGTGGGACAACGTGGGACAACGTGGGACAACGTGGGACACCGTTGGACACCGTGGGACACCGTTGGACACCGTTGGACATCGTTGGACAACGTGGGACAACGTGGGACAACGTGGGAAACCATGGAACAACGTGGGACAACGTGGGACACCGTTGGACATCGTTGGACATCGTTGGACACCGTGGGACAACGTGGGACAACGTGGGACAACGTGGGACAACGTCGGACAACGTGGGACAACGTGGGACAACGTGGGACAACGTGGGACAACGTGGGACAACGTGGGACAACGTGGGACACCGTTGGACACCGTGGGACACCGTTGGACACCGTTGGACATCGTTGGACATCGTTGGACATCGTTGGACATCGTTGGACACCGTTGGACACCGTTGGACACCGTTGGACATCGTTGGACACCGTGGGACAACGTGGGACAACGTGGGACAACGTGGGACAACGTGGGACAACGTGGGACACCGTTGGACACCGTGGGACACCGTTGGACACCGTTGGACATCGTTGGACACCGTGGGACAACGTGGGACAACGTGGGACAACGTGGGACAACGTGGGACATCGTGGGACACCGTTGGACACCGTGGGACACCGTTGGACACCGTTGGACATCGTTGGACACCGTGGGACAACGTGGGACAACGTGGGACAACGTGGGACAACGTGGGACATCGTGGGACAACGTGGGACAACGTGGGACAACGTGGGACAACGTGGGACATCGTGGGACAACGTGGGACAACGTGGGACAACGTGGGACATCGTGGGACAACGTGGGACAACGTAGGACATCGTGGGACAACGTGGGACAACGTGGGACACCGTTGGACACCGTTGGACACCGTTGGACACCGTTGGACATCGTTGGACACCGTGGGACAACGTGGGACAACGTGGGACAACGTGGGAAACCATGGAACAACGTGGGACAACGTGGGACACCGTTGGACATCGTTGGACATCGTTGGACACCGTGGGACAACGTGGGACAACGTGGGACAACGTGGGACAACGTCGGACAACGTGGGACAACGTGGGACAACGTGGGACAACGTGGGACAACGTGGGACAACGTGGGACAACGTGGGACAACGTGGGACAACGTGGGACAACGTGGGACATCGTGGGACAACGTGGGACAACGTGGGACAACGTGGGACAACGTGGGACACCGTGGGACAACGTGGGACAACGTGGGACAACGTGGGACAACGTGGGACAACGTGGGACAACGTGGGACAACGTGGGACAGCGTGGGACAACGTGGGACAACGTGGGACAACGTGGGACACCGTTGGACACCGTTGGACACCGTTGGACACCGTTGGACATCGTTGGACACCGTGGGACAACGTGGGACAACGTGGGACAACGTGGGAAACCGTGGAACAACGTGGGACAACGTGGGACACCGTTGGACATCGTTGGACATCGTTGGACACCGTGGGACAACGTGGGACAACGTGGGACAACGTGGGACAACGTGGGACAACGTGGGACATCGTGGGACAACGTGGGACAACGTGGGACAACGTGGGACAACGTGGGACATCGTGGGACAACGTGGGACAACGTGGGACAACGTGGGACATCGTGGGACAACGTGGGACAACGTGGGACATCGTGGGACAACGTGGGACAACGTGGGACACCGTTGGACACCGTTGGACACCGTTGGACATCGTTGGACACCGTGGGACAACGTGGGACAACGTGGGACAACGTGGGACAACGTGGGACATCGTGGGACAACGTGGGACAACGTGGGACAACGTGGGACAACGTGGGACAACGTGGGACAACGTGGGACAACGTGGGACAACGTGGGACAACGTGGGACAACGTGGGACAACGTGGGACATCGTGGGACAACGTGGGACAACGTGGGACAACGTGGGACAACGTGGGACAACGTGGGACACCGTTGGACATCGTTGGACACCGTGGGACAACGTGGGACAACGTGGGACAACGTGGGACACCGTTGGACACCGTTGGACACCGTTGGACACCGTTGGACATCGTTGGACACCGTGGGACAACGTGGGACAACGTGGGACAACGTGGGAAACCATGGAACAACGTGGGACAACGTGGGACACCGTTGGACATCGTTGGACAACGTGGGACAACGTGGGACAACGTGGGACAACGTGGGACAACGTGGGACAACGTGGGACATCGTGGGACAACGTGGGACAACGTGGGACAACGTGGGACAACGTGGGACATCGTTGGACACCGTGGGACAACGTGGGACAACGTGGGACAACGTGGGACAACGTGGGACAACGTGGGACATCGTGGGACAACGTGGGACAACGTGGGACAACGTGGGACAACGTGGGACACCGTTGGACAACGTGGGACACCGTTGGACATCGTTGGACACCGTGGGACAACGTGGTACAACGTGGGACCACGTGGGACAACGTGGGACAACGTGGGACAACGTGGGACAACGTGGGACAACGTGGGACAACGTGGGACATCGTGGGACAACGTGGGACAACGTGGGACACCGTTGGACATAGTTGGACACCGTGGGACACCGTGGGACAACGTGGGACAACGTGGGACAACGTGGGACAACGTGGGACAACGTGGGAAACCATGGAACAACGTGGGACAACGTGGGACACCGTTGGACATCGTTGGACAACGTGGGACAACGTGGGACAACGTGGGACAACGTGGGACAACGTGGGACAACGTGGGACAACGTGGGACAACGTGGGACAACGTGGGACAACGTGGGACACCGTTGGACACCGTGGGACACCGTTGGACACCGTCTGACATCGTTGGACACCGTGGGACAACGTGGGACAACGTGGGACAACGTGGGACAACGTGGGACAACGTGGGACAACGTGGGACAACGTGGGACAACGTGGGACAACGTGGGACAACGTGGGACAACGTGGGACAACGTGGGACAACGTGGGACAACGTGGGACACCGTTGGACAACGTGGGACACCGTTGGACATCGTTGGACACCGTGGGACAACGTGGGACACCGTTGGACATCGTTGGACACCGTGGGACAACGTGGGACAACGTGGGACAACGTGGGACAACGTGGGACAACGTGGGACAACGTGGGACACCGTTGGACATCGTTGGACACCGTGGGACAACGTGGGACAACGTGGGACAACGTGGGAAACCATGGAACAACGTGGGACAACGTGGGACACCGTTGGACATCGTTGGACAACGTGGGACAACGTGGGACAACGTGGGACAACGTGGGACAACGTGGGACAACGTGGGACAACGTGGGACACCGTTGGACAACGTGGGACACCGTTGGACATCGTTGGAGACCGTGGGACAACGTGGGACAACGTGGGACCACGTGGGACAACGTGGGACAACGTGGGACAACGTGGGACAACTTGGGACAACGTGGGACAACGTGGGACAACGTGGGACAACGTGGGAAACCATGGAACAACGTGGGACAACGTGGGACACCGTTGGACATCGTTGGACAACGTGGGACAACGTGGGACCACGTGGGACAACGTGGGACAACGTGGGACAACGTGGGACACCGTTGGACACCGTGGGACACCGTTGGACACCGTTGGACATCGTTGGACACCGTTGGACATCGTTGGACACCGTGGGACAACGTGGGACAACGTGGGACAACGTGGGACAACGTGGGACAACGTGGGACAACGTGGGACATCGTGGGACAACGTGGGACAACGTGGGACAACGTGGGACAACGTGGGACAACGTGGGACACCGTTGGACACCGTGGGACACCGTTGGACACCGTTGGACATCGTTGGACACCGTGGGACAACGTGGGACACCGTTGGACATCGTTGGACATCGTTGGACATCGTTGGACACCGTGGGACAACGTGGGACAACGTGGGACAACGTGGGAAACCATGGAACAACGTGGGACAACGTGGGACACCGTTGGACATCGTTGGACATCGTTGGACACCGTGGGACAACGTGGGACAACGTGGGACAACGTGGGACAACGTCGGACAACGTGGGACAACGTGGGACATCGTGGGACAACGTGGGACAACGTGGGACAACGTGGGACAACGTGGGACAACGTGGGACACCGTTGGACACCGTGGGACACCGTTGGACACCGTTGGACATCGTTGGACACCGTGGGACAACGTGGGACAACGTGGGACAACGTGGGACAACGTGGGACATCGTGGGACAACGTGGGACAACGTGGGACAACGTGGGACAACGTGGGACATCGTGGGACAACGTGGGACAACGTGGGACAACGTGGGACATCGTGGGACAACGTGGGACAACGTGGGACAACGTGGGACAACGTGGGACATCGTGGGACAACGTGGGACAACGTGGGACAACGTGGGACATCGTGGGACAACGTGGGACAACGTGGGACAACGTGGGACAACGTGGGACAACGTGGGACACCGTTGGACACCGTTGGACACCGTTGGACACCGTTGGACATCGTTGGACACCGTGGGACAACGTGGGACAACGTGGGACAACGTGGGAAACCATGGAACAACGTGGGACAACGTGGGACACCGTTGGACATCGTTGGACATCGTTGGACACCGTGGGAAAACGTGGGACAACGTGGGACAACGTGGGACAACGTCGGACAACGTGGGACAACGTGGGACAACGTGGGACAACGTGGGACAACGTGGGACAACGTGGGACAACGTGGGACAACGTGGGACAACGTGGGACAACGTGGGACATCGTGGGACAACGTGGGACAACGTGGGACAACGTGGGACAACGTGGGACATCGTTGGACACCGTTGGACACCGTGGGACAACGTGGGACAACGTGGGACAACGTGGGACAACGTGGGACAACGTGGGACAACGTGGGACAACGTGGGACAACGTGGGACACCGTTGGACATCGTTGGACATCGTTGGACACCGTGGGACAACGTGGGACAACGTGGGAAAACGTGGGACAACGTGGGACACCGTTGGACATCGCTGGACACCGTTGGACAACGTGGGACAACGTGGGACAACGTGGGACAACGTGGGACATCGTGGGACAACGTGGGACAACGTGGGACAACGTGGGACAACGTGGGACATCGTGGGACAACGTGGGACAACGTGGGACAACGTGGGACACCGTTGGACACCGTTGGACACCGTTGGACACCGTTGGACATCGTTGGACACCGTGGGACAACGTGGGACAACGTGGGACAACGTGGGAAACCATGGAACAACGTGGGACAACGTGGGACACCGTTGGACATCGTTGGACATCGTTGGACACCGTGGGACAACGTGGGACAACGTGGGAAAACGTGGGACAACGTGGGACACCGTTGGACATCGCTGGACACCGTTGGACATCGTTGGACACCGTGGGACAACGTGGGACAACGTGGGACAACGTGGGACAACGTGGGACAACGTGGGACAACGTGGGACAACGTGGGACAACGTGGGACAACGTGGGACAACGTGGGACTACGTGGGACATCGTGGGACAACGTGGGACAACGTGGGACAACGTGGGACAACGTGGGACATCGTTGGACACCGTTGGACACCGTGGGACAACGTGGGACAACGTGGGACAACGTGGGACAACGTGGGACAACGTGGGACAACGTGGGACAACGTGGGACAACGTGGGACATCGTGGGACAACGTGGGACAACGTGGGACAACGTGGGACATCGTGGGACAACGTGGGACAACGTGGGACAACGTGGGACAACGTGGGACATCGTGGGACAACGTGGGACAACGTGGGACAACGTGGGACATCGTGGGACAACGTGGGACAACGTGGGACAACGTGGGACAACGTGGGACAACGTGGGACACCGTTGGACACCGTTGGACACCGTTGGACACCGTTGGACATCGTTGGACACCGTGGGACAACGTGGGACAACGTGGGACAACGTGGGAAACCATGGAACAACGTGGGACAACGTGGGACACCGTTGGACATCGTTGGACATCGTTGGACACCGTGGGACAACGTGGGACAACGTGGGACAACGTGGGACAACGTCGGACAACGTGGGACAACGTGGGACAACGTGGGACAACGTGGGAAAACGTGGGACAACGTGGGACAACGTGGGACAACGTGGGACAACGTGGGACAACGTGGGACATGGTGGGACAACGTGGGACAACGTGGGACAACGTGGGACAACGTGGGACATCGTTGGACACCGTTGGACACCGTGGGACAACGTGGGACAACGTGGGACAACGTGGGACAACGTGGGACAACGTGGGACAACGTGGGACAACGTGGGACAACGTGGGACAACGTGGGACAACGTGGGACAACGTGGGACACCGTTGGACATCGTTGGACAACGTGGGACAACGTGGGACAACGTGGGACAACGTGGGACAACGTGGGACACCGTTGGACACCGTTGGACATCGTTGGACACCGTGGGACAACGTGGGACAACGTGGGACAACGTGGGACACCGTGGGACATCGTTGGACACCGTGGGACAACGTGGGACAACGTGGGACAACGTGGGACAACGTGGGACAACGTGGGACAACGTGGGACATCGTGGGACAACGTGGGACAACGTGGGACAACGTGGGACAACGTGGGACAACGTGGGACACCGTTGGACACCGTGGGACACCGTTGGACACCGTTGGACATCGTTGGACACCGTGGGACACCGTGGGACAACGTGGGACAACGTGGGACAACGTGGGACATCGTGGGACAACGTGGGACAACGTGGGACAACGTGGGACAACGTGGGACATCGTGGGACAACGTGGGACACCGTTGGACATCGTTGGACATCGTTGGACACCGTGGGACAACGTGGGACAACGTGGGACAACGTGGGACAACGTGGGACAACGTCGGACAACGTGGGACAACGTGGGACATCGTGGGACAACGTGGGACAACGTGGGACAACGTGGGACAACGTGGGACAACGTGGGACACCGTTGGACACCGTGGGACACCGTTGGACACCGTTGGACATCGTTGGACACCGTGGGACAACGTGGGACAACGTGGGACAACGTGGGACAACGTGGGACAACGTGGGACAACGTGGGACAACGTGGGACATCGTGGGACAACGTGGGACAACGTGGGACAACGTGGGACAACGTGGGACAACGTGGGACACCGTTGGACACCGTTGGACACCGTTGGACATCGTTGGACACCGTGGGACAACGTGGGACAACGTGGGAAACCATGGAACAACGTGGGACAACGTGGGACACCGTTGGACATCGTTGGACATCGTTGGACACCGTGGGACAACGTGGGACAACGTGGGACAACGTGGGACAACGTCGGACAACGTGGGACAACGTGGGACAACGTGGGACAACGTGGGACAACGTGGGACAACGTGGGACAACGTGGGACAACGTGGGACATCGTGGGACAACGTGGGACAACGTGGGACAACGTGGGACAACGTGGGACAACGTTGGACACCGTTGGACACCGTGGGACAACGTGGGACAACGTGGGACAACGTGGGACAACGTGGGACAACGTGGGACAACGTGGGACAACGTGGGACAACGTGGGACAACGTGGGACAACGTGGGACAACGTGGGACAACGTGGGACACCGTTGGACATCGTTGGACAACGTGGGACAACGTGGGACAACGTGGGACAACGTGGGACAACGTGGGACACCGTTGGACACCGTTGGACATCGTTGGACAACGTGGGACAACGTGGGACAACGTGGGACATCGTGGGACAACGTGGGACAACGTGGGACAACGTGGGACAACGTGGGACATCGTGGGACAACGTGGGACAACGTGGGACAACGTGGGACACCGTTGGACACCGTTGGACACCGTTGGACACCGTTGGACATCGTTGGACACCGTGGGACAACGTGGGACAACGTGGGACAACGTGGGAAACCATGGAACAACGTGGGACAACGTGGGACACCGTTGGACATCGTTGGACATCGTTGGACACCGTGGGACAACGTGGGACAACGTGGGAAAACGTGGGACAACGTGGGACACCGTTGGACATCGCTGGACACCGTTGGACATCGTTGGACACCGTGGGACAACGTGGGACAACGTGGGACAACGTGGGACAACGTGGGACAACGTGGGACAACGTGGGACAACGTGGGACAACGTGGGACAACGTGGGACAACGTGGGACAACGTGGGACTACGTGGGACATCGTGGGACAACGTGGGACAACGTGGGACAACGTGGGACAACGTGGGACATCGTTGGACACCGTTGGACACCGTGGGACAACGTGGGACAACGTGGGACAACGTGGGACAACGTGGGACAACGTGGGACAACGTGGGACAACGTGGGACAACGTGGGACAACGTGGGACAACGTGGGACAACGTGGGACAACGTGGGACAACGTGGGACAACGTGGGACAACGTGGGACAACGTGGGACAACGTGGGACAACGTGGGACATCGTGGGACAACGTGGGACTACGTGGGACAACGTGGGACAACGTGGGACAACGTGGGACACCGTTGGACATCGTTGGACACCGTGGGACAACGTGGGACAACGTGGGACAACGTGGGACACCGTTGGACACCGTGGGACAACGTGGGACAACGTGGGACATCGTGGGACAACGTGGGACAACGTGGGACAACGTGGGACAACGTGGGACACCGTTGGACAACGTGGGACACCGTTGGACATCGTTGGACACCGTGGGACAACGTGGGACAACGTGGGACCACGTGGGACAACGTGGGACAACGTGGGA
The DNA here is from genome assembly GCF_910591885.1 of Bombus terrestris. Taxonomy (NCBI): domain Eukaryota; kingdom Metazoa; phylum Arthropoda; class Insecta; order Hymenoptera; family Apidae; genus Bombus; species Bombus terrestris. Next base: position 308,802 of record NW_025963601.1, read on the forward strand.
CAACGTGGGACAACGTGGGACAACGTGGGACAACGTGGGACAACGTGGGACATCGTGGGACAAGGTGGGACAACGTGGGACACCGTTGGACATCGTTGGACACCGTGGGACACCGTGGGACAACGTGGGACAACGTGGGACAACGTGGGACAACGTGGGACAACGTGGGACAACGTGGGACAACGTGGAACAACGTGGGACAACGTGGGACAACGTGGGACAACGTGGGACAACGTGGGACAACGTGGGACATCGTGGGACAACGTGGGACAACGTGGGACAACGTGGGACAACGTGGGACAACGTGGGACACCGTTGGACACCGTTGGACACCGTTGGACACCGTTGGACATCGTCGGACACCGTGGGACAACGTGGGACAACGTGGGACAACGTGGGAAACCATGGAACAACGTGGGACAACGTGGGACACCGTTGGACATCGTTGGACATCGTTGGACACCGTGGGACAACGTGGGACAACGTGGGAAAACGTGGGACAACGTGGGACACCGTTGGACATCGCTGGACACCGTTGGACATCGTTGGACACCGTGGGACAACGTGGGACAACGTGGGACAACGTGGGACAACGTGGGACAACGTGGGACAACGTGGGACAACGTGGGACAACGTGGGACAACGTGGGACAACGTGGGACAACGTGGGACAACGTGGGACAACGTGGGACATCGTGGGACAACGTGGGACAACGTGGGACAACGTGGGACAACGTGGGACACCGTTGGACATCGTTGGACACCGTGGGACAACGTGGGACAACGTGGGACAACGTGGGACACCGTTGGACACCGTTGGACACCGTTGGACACCGTTGGACATCGTTGGACACCGTGGGACAACGTGGGACAACGTGGGACAACGTGGGAAACCATGGAACAACGTGGGACAACGTGGGACACCGTTGGACATCGTTGGACAACGTGGGACAACGTGGGACAACGTGGGACAACGTGGGACAACGTGGGACAACGTGGGACAACGTGGGACACCGTTGGACACCGTGGGACACCGTTGGACACCGTTGGACATCGTTGGACACCGTGGGACAACGTGGGACAACGTGGGACAACGTGGGACAACGTGGGACAACGTGGGACAACGTGGGACACCGCTGGACATCGTTGGACATCGTTGGACACCGTTGGACATCGTGGGACACCGTTGGACATCGTTGGACATCGTTGGACACCGTTGGACACCGTTGGACAACGTGGGACATCGTGGGACAACGTGGGACAACGTGGGACAACGTGGGACAACGTGGGACACCGTTGGACACCGTGGGACACCGTTGGACACCGTTGGACACCGTTGGACATCGTTGGACATCGTTGGACACCGTGGGACACCGTTGGACACCGTTGGACACCGTTGGACATCGTTGGACATCGTTGGACATCGTGGGACACCGTTGGACATCGTTGGACATCGTTGGACACCGTTGGACATCGTTGGACACCGTTGGACATCGTTGGACATCGTTGGACATCGTGGGACACCGTTGGACATCGTTGGACATCGTTGGACACCGTGGGACAACGTGGGAAACCATGGAACAACGTGGGACAACGTGGGACACCGTTGGACATCGTTGGACAACGTGGGACAACGTGGGACAACGTGGGACAACGTGGGACAACGTGGGACAACGTGGGACACCGTTGGACACCGTGGGACACCGTTGGACACCGTTGGACATCGTTGGACACCGTGGGACAACGTGGGACAACGTGGGACAACGTGGGACAACGTGGGACATCGTGGGACAACGTGGGACAACGTGGGACAACGTGGGACAACGTGGGACACCGTTGGACACCGTTGGACACCGTTGGACACCGTTGGACATCGTTGGACACCGTGGGACAACGTGGGACAACGTGGGACAACGTGGGAAACCATGGAACAACGTGGGACAACGTGGGACACCGTTGGACATCGTTGGACATCGTTGGACACCGTGGGACAACGTGGGACAACGTGGGACAACGTGGGACAACGTCGGACAACGTGGGACAACGTGGGACATCGTGGGACAACGTGGGACAACGTGGGACAACGTGGGACAACGTGGGACAACGTGGGACAACGTGGGACACCGTTGGACACCGTGGGACACCGTTGGACATCGTTGGACACCGTGGGACAACGTGGGACAACGTGGGACAACGTGGGACAACGTGGGACAACGTGGGACAACGTGGGACAACGTGGGACAACGTGGGACAACGTGGGACAACGTGGGACAGCGTGGGACAACGTGGGACAACGTGGGACAACGTGGGACACCGTTGGACACCGTGGGACACCGTTGGACACCGTTGGACATCGTTGGACATCGTTGGACATCGTTGGACATCGTTGGACACCGTTGGACACCGTTGGACACCGTTGGACATCGTTGGACACCGTGGGACAACGTGGGACAACGTGGGACAACGTGGGACAACGTGGGACAACGTGGGACAACGTGGGACATCGTGGGACAACGTGGGACAACGTGGGACAACGTGGGACAACGTGGGACATCGTGGGACAACGTGGGACAACGTGGGACAACGTGGGACATCGTGGGACAACGTGGGACAACGTGGGACATCGTGGGACAACGTGGGACAACGTGGGACACCGTTGGACACCGTTGGACACCGTTGGACATCGTTGGACACCGTGGGACAACGTGGGACAACGTGGGACAACGTGGGACAACGTGGGACAACGTGGGACAACGTGGGACAACGTGGGACATCGTGGGACAACGTGGGACAACGTGGGACAACGTGGGACAACGTGGGACAACGTGGGACAACGTGGGACAACGTGGGACAACGTGGGACACCGTTGGACACCGTGGGACACCGTTGGACACCGTTGGACATCGTTGGACACCGTGGGACAACGTGGGACAACGTGGGACAACGTGGGACAACGTGGGACATCGTGGGACAACGTGGGACAACGTGGGACAACGTGGGACAACGTGGGACATCGTGGGACAACGTGGGACAACGTGGGACAACGTGGGACATCGTGGGACAACGTGGGACAACGTGGGACAACGTGGGACAAAGTGGGACAACGTGGGACACCGTTGGACACCGTTGGACACCGTTGGACACCGTTGGACATCGTTGGACACCGTGGGACAACGTGGGACAACGTGGGACAACGTGGGAAACCATGGAACAACGTGGGACAACGTGGGACACCGTTGGACATCGTTGGACATCGTTGGACACCGTGGGACAACGTGGGACAACGTGGGACAACGTGGGACAACGTCGGACAACGTGGGACAACGTGGGACAACGTGGGACACCGTTGGACACCGTTGGACACCGTTGGACACCGTTGGACATCGTTGGACACCGTGGGACAACGTGGGACAACGTGGGAAACCATGGAACAACGTGGGACAACGTGGGACACCGTTGGACATCGTTGGACATCGTTGGACACCGTGGGACAACGTGGGACAACGTGGGACAACGTGGGACAACGTCGGACAACGTGGGACAACGTGGGACAACGTGGGACAACGTGGGACAACGTGGGACAACGTGGGACAACGTGGGACAACGTGGGACAACGTGGGACAACGTGGGACATCGTGGGACAACGTGGGACAACGTGGGACAACGTGGGACAACGTGGGACATCGTTGGACACCGTTGGACACCGTGGGACAACGTGGGACAACGTGGGACACCGTTGGACATCGTTGGACACCGTTGGACATCGTTGGACATCGTTGGACATCGTGGGACACCGTTGGACATCGTTGGACATCGTTGGACACCGTGGGACAACGTGGGACAACGTGGGACAACGTGGGAAACCATGGAACAACGTGGGACACCGTTGGACATCGTTGGACATCGTTGGACACCGTGGGACACCGTTGGACACCGTTGGACACCGTTGGACATCGTTGGACATCGTTGGACATCGTGGGACACCGTTGGACATCGTTGGACATCGTTGGACACCGTTGGACATCGTTGGACACCGTTGGACATCGTTGGACATCGTTGGACATCGTGGGACACCGTTGGACATCGTTGGACATCGTTGGACACCGTGGGACAACGTGGGACAACGTGGGACAACGTGGGAAACCATGGAACAACGTGGGACAACGTGGGACACCGTTGGACATCGTTGGACAACGTGGGACAACGTGGGACAACGTGGGACAACGTGGGACAACGTGGGACAACGTGGGACACCGTTGGACACCGTGGGACACCGTTGGACACCGTTGGACATCGTTGGACACCGTGGGACAACGTGGGACAACGTGGGACAACGTGGGACAACGTGGGACAACGTGGGACAACGTGGGACAACGTGGGACAACGTGGGACAACGTGGGACAACGTGGGACAACGTGGGACAACGTGGGACAACGTGGGACAACGTGGGACACCGTTGGACACCGTGGGACACCGTTGGACACCGTTGGACATCGTTGGACATCGTTGGACATCGTTGGACATCGTTGGACACCGTTGGACACCGTTGGACACCGTTGGACATCGTTGGACACCGTGGGACAACGTGGGACAACGTGGGACAACGTGGGACAACGTGGGACAACGTGGGACAACGTGGGACAACGTGGGACAACGTGGGACAACGTGGGACAACGTGGGACATCGTGGGACAACGTGGGACAACGTGGGACAACGTGGGACAACGTGGGACATCGTGGGACAACGTGGGACAACGTGGGACAACGTGGGACATCGTGGGACAACGTGGGACAACGTGGGACATCGTGGGACAACGTGGGACAACGTGGGACACCGTTGGACACCGTTGGACACCGTTGGACATCGTTGGACACCGTGGGACAACGTGGGACAACGTGGGACAACGTGGGACAACGTGGGACATCGTGGGACAACGTGGGACAACGTGGGACAACGTGGGACAACGTGGGACAACGTGGGACAACGTGGGACAACGTGGGACAACGTGGGACACCGTTGGACACCGTGGGACACCGTTGGACACCGTTGGACATCGTTGGACACCGTGGGACAACGTGGGACAACGTGGGACAACGTGGGACAACGTGGGACATCGTGGGACAACGTGGGACAACGTGGGACAACGTGGGACAACGTGGGACATCGTGGGACAACGTGGGACAACGTGGGACAACGTGGGACATCGTGGGACAACGTGGGACAACGTGGGACAACGTGGGACAAAGTGGGACAACGTGGGACACCGTTGGACACCGTTGGACACCGTTGGACACCGTTGGACATCGTTGGACACCGTGGGACAACGTGGGACAACGTGGGACAACGTGGGAAACCATGGAACAACGTGGGACAACGTGGGACACCGTTGGACATCGTTGGACATCGTTGGACACCGTGGGACAACGTGGGACAACGTGGGACAACGTGGGACAACGTCGGACAACGTGGGACAACGTGGGACATCGTGGGACAACGTGGGACAACGTGGGACAACGTGGGACAACGTGGGACAACGTGGGACACCGTTGGACACCGTGGGACACCGTTGGACACCGTTGGACATCGTTGGACACCGTGGGACAACGTGGGACAACGTGGGACAATGTGGAACAACGTGGGACATCGTGGGACAACGTGGGACAACGTGGGACAACGTGGGACATCGTGGGACAACGTGGGACAACGTGGGACAACGTGGGACATCGTGGGACAACGTGGGACAACGTGGGACAACGTGGGACAACGTGGGACATCGTGGGACAACGTGGGACAACGTGGGACAACGTGGGACATCGTGGGACAACGTGGGACAACGTGGGACAACGTGGGACAACGTGGGACAACGTGGGACACCGTTGGACACCGTTGGACACCGTTGGACACCGTTGGACATCGTTGGACACCGTGGGACAACGTGGGACAACGTGGGACAACGTGGGAAACCATGGAACAACGTGGGACAACGTGGGACACCGTTGGACATCGTTGGACATCGTTGGACACCGTGGGACAACGTGGGACAACGTGGGACAACGTGGGACAACGTCGGACAACGTGGGACAACGTGGGACAACGTGGGACAACGTGGGACAACGTGGGACAACGTGGGACAACGTGGGACACCGTTGGACACCGTGGGACACCGTTGGACACCGTGGGACATCGTTGGACATCGTTGGACATCGTTGGACATCGTTGGACACCGTTGGACACCGTTGGACACCGTTGGACATCGTTGGACACCGTGGGACAACGTGGGACAACGTGGGACAACGTGGGACAACGTGGGACAACGTGGGACACCGTTGGACACCGTGGGACACCGTTGGACACCGTTGGACATCGTTGGACACCGTGGGACAACGTGGGACAACGTGGGACAACGTGGGACAACGTGGGACATCGTGGGACACCGTTGGACACCGTGGGACACCGTTGGACACCGTTGGACATCGTTGGACACCGTGGGACAACGTGGGACAACGTGGGACAACGTGGGACAACGTGGGACATCGTGGGACAACGTGGGACAACGTGGGACAACGTGGGACAACGTGGGACATCGTGGGACAACGTGGGACAACGTGGGACAACGTGGGACATCGTGGGACAACGTGGGACAACGTAGGACATCGTGGGACAACGTGGGACAACGTGGGACACCGTTGGACACCGTTGGACACCGTTGGACACCGTTGGACATCGTTGGACACCGTGGGACAACGTGGGACAACGTGGGACAACGTGGGAAACCATGGAACAACGTGGGACAACGTGGGACACCGTGGGACAACGTGGGACAACGTGGGACAACGTGGGAAACCATGGAACAACGTGGGACAACGTGGGACACCGTTGGACATCGTTGGACATCGTTGGACACCGTGGGACAACGTGGGACAACGTGGGACAACGTGGGACATCGTGGGACAACGTGGGACAACGTGGGACAACGTGGGACATCGTGGGACAACGTGGGACAACGTGGGACAACGTGGGACAACGTGGGACAACGTGGGACAACGTGGGACATCGTGGGACAACGTGGGACAACGTGGGACAACGTGGGACAACGTGGGACAACGTGGGACACCGTTGGACACCGTTGGACACCGTTGGACACCGTTGGACATCGTTGGACACCGTGGGACAACGTGGGACAACGTGGGACAACGTGGGAAACCATGGAACAACGTGGGACAACGTGGGACACCGTTGGACATCGTTGGACATCGTTGGACACCGTGGGACAACGTGGGACAACGTGGGACAACGTGGGACAACGTCGGACAACGTGGGACAACGTGGGACAACGTGGGACAACGTGGGACAACGTGGGACAACGTGGGACAACGTGGGACAACGTGGGACAACGTGGGACAACGTGGGACATCGTGGGACAACGTGGGACAACGTGGGACAACGTGGGACAACGTGGGACATCGTTGGACACCGTTGGACACCGTGGGACAACGTGGGACAACGTGGGACAACGTGGGACAACGTGGGACAACGTGGGACAACGTGGGACAACGTGGGACAACGTGGGACAACGTGGGACAACGTGGGACAACGTGGGACAACGTGGGACAACGTGGGACACCGTTGGACATCGTTGGACAACGTGGGACAACGTGGGACAACGTGGGACAACGTGGGACAACGTGGGACAACGTGGGACACCGTTGGACACCGTTGGACATCGTTGGACACCGTGGGACAACGTGGGACAACGTGGGACAACGTGGGACAACGTGGGACATCGTGGGACAACGTGGGACAACGTGGGACAACGTGGGACATCGTGGGACAACGTGGGACAACGTGGGACAACGTGGGACAAAGTGGGACAACGTGGGACACCGTTGGACACCGTTGGACACCGTTGGACACCGTTGGACATCGTGGGACAACGTGGGACAACGTGGGACAACGTGGGACAACGTCGGACAACGTGGGACAACGTGGGACATCGTGGGACAACGTGGGACAACGTGGGACAACGTGGGACAACGTGGGACAACGTGGGACACCGTTGGACAACGTGGGACACCGTTGGACACCGTTGGACACCGTTGGACACCGTTGGACATCGTGGGACAACGTGGGACAACGTGGGACAACGTGGGACAACGTCGGACAACGTGGGACAACGTGGGACATCGTGGGACAACGTGGGACAACGTGGGACAACGTGGGACAACGTGGGACAACGTGGGACACCGTTGGACACCGTGGGACACCGTTGGACACCGTTGGACATCGTTGGACACCGTGGGACAACGTGGGACAACGTGGGACAACGTGGGACAACGTGGGACATCGTGGGACAACGTGGGACAACGTGGGACAACGTGGGACAACGTGGGACAACGTGGGACATCGTGGGACAACGTGGGACAACGTGGGACAACGTGGGACAACGTGGGACATCGTGGGACAACGTGGGACAACGTGGGACAACGTGGGACATCGTGGGACAACGTGGGACAACGTGGGACAACGTGGGACAACGTGGGACATCGTGGGACAACGTGGGACAACGTGGGACAACGTGGGACATCGTGGGACAACGTGGGACAACGTGGGACAACGTGGGACAACGTGGGACAACGTGGGACAACGTGGGACATCGTGGGACAACGTGGGACAACGTGGGACAACGTGGGACATCGTGGGACAACGTGGGACAACGTGGGACAACGTGGGACAACGTGGAACAACGTGGGACACCGTTGGACACCGTTGGACACCGTTGGACACCGTTGGACATCGTTGGACACCGTGGGACAACGTGGGACAACGTGGGACAACGTGGGAAACCATGGAACAACGTGGGACAACGTGGGACACCGTTGGACATCGTTGGACATCGTTGGACACCGTGGGACAACGTGGGACAACGTGGGACAACGTGGGACAACGTCGGACAACGTGGGACAACGTGGGACATCGTGGGACAACGTGGGACAACGTGGGACAACGTGGGACAACGTGGGACAACGTGGGACACCGTTGGACACCGTGGGACACCGTTGGACATCGTTGGACACCGTGGGACAACGTGGGACAACGTGGGACAACGTGGGACAACGTGGGACAACGTGGGACAACGTGGGACAACGTGGGACAACGTGGGACAACGTGGGACAACGTGGGACAACGTGGGACAACGTGGGACAACGTGGGACAACGTGGGACAACGTGGGACACCGTTGGACACCGTGGGACACCGTTGGACACCGTGGGACACCGTTGGACACCGTTGGACATCGTTGGACATCGTTGGACATCGTTGGACATCGTTGGACACCGTTGGACACCGTTGGACACCGTTGGACATCGTTGGACACCGTGGGACAACGTGGGATAACGTGGGACAACGTGGGACAACGTGGGACAACGTGGGACACCGTTGGACACCGTGGGACACCGTTGGACACCGTTGGACATCGTTGGACACCGTGGGACAACGTGGGACAACGTGGGACAACGTGGGACAACGTGGGACATCGTGGGACACCGTTGGACACCGTGGGACACCGTTGGACACCGTTGGACATCGTTGGACACCGTGGGACAACGTGGGACAACGTGGGACAACGTGGGACAACGTGGGACATCGTGGGACAACGTGGGACAACGTGGGACATCGTGGGACAACGTGGGACAACGTGGGACAACGTGGGACAACGTGGGACACCGTTGGACAACGTGGGACACCGTGGGACAACGTGGGACAACGTGGGACAACGTGGGACAACGTGGGACAACGTGGGAAACCATGGAACAACGTGGGACAACGTGGGACACCGTTGGACATCGTTGGACAACGTGGGACAACGTGGGACAACGTGGGACAACGTGGGACAACGTGGGACAACGTGGGACAACGTGGGACACCGTTGGACACCGTGGGACACCGTTGGACACCGTTGGACATCGTTGGACACCGTGGGACAACGTGGGACAACGTGGGACAACGTGGGACAACGTGGGACAACGTGGGACAACGTGGGACAACGTGGGACAACGTGGGACAACGTGGGACAACGTGGGACACCGTTGGATAACGTGGGACACCGTTGGACATCGTTGGACACCGTGGGACAACGTGGGACACCGTTGGACATCGTTGGACACCGTGGGACAACGTGGGACAACGTGGGACAACTTGGGACACCGTTGGACACCGTTGGACACCGTTGGACACCGTTGGACATCGTTGGACACCGTGGGACAACGTGGGACAACGTGGGACAACGTGGGACAACGTGGGACAACGTGGGACATCGTGGGACAACGTGGGACAACGTGGGACAACGTGGGACACCGTTGGACATCGTTGGACACCGTGGGACAACGTGGGACAACGTGGGACAACGTGGGACAACGTGGGACAACGTGGGACAACGTGGGACACCGTTGGACACCGTTGGACACCGTTGGACATCGTTGGACACCGTGGGACAACGTGGGACAACGTGGGACAACGTGGGACAACGTGGGACAACGTGGGACAACGTGGGACAACGTGGGACAACGTGGGACAACGTGGGACAACGTGGGACAACGTGGGACAACGTGGGACATCGTGGGACAACGTGGGACAACGTGGGACAACGTGGGACATCGTTGGACACCGTTGGACACCGTGGGACAACGTGGGACAACGTGGGACAACGTGGGACAACGTGGGACAACGTGGGACAACGTGGGACAACGTGGGACAACGTGGGACAACGTGGGACAACGTGGGACAACGTGGGACACCGTTGGACATCGTTGGACACCGTGGGACAACGTGGGACAACGTGGGACAACGTGGGAAACCATGGAACAACGTGGGACAACGTGGGACACCTTTGGACATCGTTGGACAACGTGGGACAACGTGGGACAACGTGGGACCACGTGGGACAACGTGGGACAACGTGGGACAACGTGGGACAACTTGGGACAACGTGGGACAACGTGGGACAACGTGGGACAACGTGGGACATCGTGGGACAACGTGGGACAACGTGGGACAACGTGGGACACCGTTGGACAACGTGGGACACCGTTGGACATCGTTGGACACCGTGGGACAACGTGGGACAACGTGGGACCACGTGGGACAACGTGGGACAACGTGGGACAACGTGGGACAACTTGGGACAACGTGGGACAACGTGGGACAACGTGGGACAACGTGGGACATCGTGGGACAACGTGGGACAACGTGGAACAACGTGGGACAACGTGGGACAACGTGGGACACCGTTGGACATCGTTGGACACCGTGGGACACCGTGGGACAACGTGGGACAACGTGGGACAACGTGGGACAACGTGGGACAACGTGGGAAACCATGGAACAACGTGGGACAACGTGGGACACCGTTGGACATCGTTGGACAACGTGGGACAACGTGGGACCACGTGGGACAACGTGGGACAACGTGGGACAACGTGGGACACCGTTGGACACCGTGGGACACCGTTGGACACCGTTGGACATCGTTGGACACCGTGGGACAACGTGGGACAACGTGGGACAACGTGGGACAACGTGGGACAACGTGGGACAACGTGGGACAACGTGGGACAACGTGGGACAACGTGGGACAACGTGGGACAACGTGGGACAACGTGGGACACCGTTGGACAACGTGGGACACCGTTGGACATCGTTGGACACCGTGGGACAACGTGGGACAACGTGGGACAACGTGGGACAACGTGGGACAACGTGGGACACCGTTGGACATCGTTGGACATCGTTGGACATCGTTGGACATCGTTGGACACCGTTGGACACCGTTGGACACCGTTGGACATCGTTGGACACCGTGGGACAACGTGGGACAACGTGGGACAACGTGGGACAACGTGGGACAACGTGGGACAACGTGGGACATCGTGGGACAACGTGGGACAACGTGGGACAACGTTGGACACCGTGGGACACCGTTGGACACCGTTGGACACCGTGGGACACCGTTGGACACCGTTGGACATCGTTGGACACCGTGGGACAACGTGGGACAACGTGGGACAACGTGGGACAACGTGGGACATCGTGGGACAACGTGGGACAACGTGGGACAACGTGGGACAACGTGGGACATCGTGGGACAACGTGGGACAACGTGGGACAACGTGGGACATCGTGGGACAACGTGGGACAACGTGGGACAACGTGGGACAAAGTGGGACAACGTGGGACACCGTTGGACACCGTTGGACACCGTTGGACACCGTTGGACATCGTTGGACACCGTGGGACAACGTGGGACAACGTGGGACAACGTGGGAAACCATGGAACAACGTGGGACAACGTGGGACACCGTTGGACATCGTTGGACATCGTTGGATACCGTGGGACAACGTGGGACAACGTGGGACAACGTGGGACAACGTCGGACAACGTGGGACAACGTGGGACATCGTGGGACAACGTGGGACAACGTGGGACAACGTGGGACAACGTGGGACAACGTGGGACACCGTTGGACACCGTGGGACACCGTTGGACACCGTTGGACATCGTTGGACACCGTGGGACAACGTGGGACAACGTGGGACAACGTGGGACAACGTGGGACATCGTGGGACAACGTGGGACAACGTGGGACAACGTGGGACAACGAGGGACATCGTGGGACAACGTGGGACAACGTGGGACAACGTGGGACATCGTGGGACAACGTGGGACAACGTGGGACAACGTGGGACAACGTGGGACATCGTGGGACAACGTGGGACAACGTGGGACAACGTGGGACATCGTGGGACAACGTGGGACAACGTGGGACAACGTGGGACAACGTGGGACAACGTGGGACAACGTGGGACAACGTGGGACATCGTGGGACAACGTGGGACAACGTGGGACAACGTGGGACATCGTGGGACAACGTGGGACAACGTGGGACAACGTGGGACAACGTGGGACAACGTGGGACACCGTTGGACACCGTTGGACACCGTTGGACACCGTTGGACATCGTTGGACACCGTGGGACAACGTGGGACAACGTGGGACAACGTGGGAAACCATGGAACAACGTGGGACAACGTGGGACACCGTTGGACATCGTTGGACATCGTTGGACACCGTGGGACAACGTGGGACAACGTGGGACAACGTGGGACAACGTCGGACAACGTGGGACAACGTGGGACATCGTGGGACAACGTGGGACAACGTGGGACAACGTGGGACAACGTGGGACAACGTGGGACACCGTGGGACACCGTGGGACACCGTGGGACATCGTTGGACACCGTGGGACAACGTGGGACAACGTGGGACAACGTGGGACAACGTGGGACAACGTGGGACAACGTGGGACAACGTGGGACAACGTGGGACAACGTGGGACAACGTGGGACAACGTGGGACAACGTGGGACAACGTGGGACAACGTGGGACAACGTGGGACAACGTGGGACACCGTTGGACACCGTGGGACACCGTTGGACACCGTTGGACATCGTTGGACATCGTTGGACATCGTTGGACATCGTTGGACACCGTTGGACACCGTTGGACACCGTTGGACATCGTTGGACACCGTGGGACAACGTGGGACAACGTGGGACAACGTGGGACAACGTGGGACAACGTGGGACACCGTGGGACACCGTTGGACACCGTTGGACATCGTTGGACACCATGGGACAACGTGGGACATCGTGGGACAACGTGGGACAACGTAGGACATCGTGGGACAACGTGGGACAACGTGGGACACCGTTGGACACCGTTGGACACCGTTGGACACCGTTGGACATCGTTGGACACCGTGGGACAACGTGGGACAACGTGGGACAACGTGGGAAACCATGGAACAACGTGGGACAACGTGGGACACCGTTGGACATCGTTGGACATCGTTGGACACCGTGGGACAACGTGGGACAACGTGGGACAACGTGGGACAACGTCGGACAACGTGGGACAACGTGGGACAACGTGGGACAACGTGGGACAACGTGGGACAACGTGGGACAACGTGGGACAACGTGGGACAACGTGGGACAACGTGGGACATCGTGGGACAACGTGGGACAACGTGGGACAACGTGGGACAACGTGGGACACCGTGGGACAACGTGGGACAACGTGGGACAACGTGGGACAACGTGGGACAACGTGGGACAACGTGGGACAACGTGGGACATCGTGGGACAACGTGGGACAACGTGGGACAACGTGGGACACCGTTGGACACCGTTGGACACCGTTGGACACCGTTGGACATCGTTGGACACCGTGGGACAACGTGGGACAACGTGGGACAACGTGGGACAACGTGGGACAACGTGGGACAACGTGGGACAACGTGGGACAACGTGGGACAACGTGGGACATCGTGGGACAACGTGGGACAACGTGGGACAACGTGGGACAACGTGGGACAACGTGGGACACCGTTGGACATCGTTGGACACCGTGGGACAACGTGGGACAACGTGGGACAACGTGGGACACCGTTGGACACCGTTGGACACCGTTGGACACCGTTGGACATCGTTGGACACCGTGGGACAACGTGGGACAACGTGGGACAACGTGGGAAACCATGGAACAACGTGGGACAACGTGGGACACCGTTGGACATCGTTGGACAACGTGGGACAACGTGGGACAACGTGGGACAACGTGGGACAACGTGGGACAACGTGGGACATCGTGGGACAACGTGGGACAACGTGGGACAACGTGGGACAACGTGGGACATCGTTGGACACCGTGGGACAACGTGGGACAACGTGGGACAACGTGGGACAACGTGGGACAACGTGGGACATCGTGGGACAACGTGGGACAACGTGGGACAACGTGGGACAACGTGGGACACCGTTGGACAACGTGGGACACCGTTGGACATCGTTGGACACCGTGGGACAACGTGGGACAACGTGGGACCACGTGGGACAACGTGGGACAACGTGGGACAACGTGGGACACCGTTGGACAACGTGGGACACCGTTGGACATCGTTGGACACCGTGGGACAACGTGGGACACCGTTGGACATCGTTGGACACCGTGGGACAACGTGGGACAACGTGGGACAACTTGGGACACCGTTGGACACCGTTGGACACCGTTGGACACCGTTGGACATCGTTGGACACCGTGGGACAACGTGGGACAACGTGGGACAACGTGGGACAACGTGGGACAACGTGGGACATCGTGGGACAACGTGGGACAACGTGGGACAACGTGGGACACCGTTGGACATCGTTGGACACCGTGGGACAACGTGGGACAACGTGGGACAACGTGGGACAACGTGGGACACCGTTGGACACCGTTGGACACCGTTGGACATCGTTGGACACCGTGGGACAACGTGGGACAACGTGGGACAACGTGGGACAACGTGGGACAACGTGGGACAACGTGGGACAACGTGGGACAACGTGGGACAACGTGGGACAACGTGGGACAACGTGGGACAACGTGGGACAACGTGGGACAACGTGGGACACCGTTGGACATCGTTGGACACCGTGGGACAACGTGGTACAACGTGGGACCACGTGGGACAACGTGGGACAACGTGGGACAACGTGGGACAACTTGGGACAACGTGGGACATCGTGGGACAACGTGGGACAACGTGGAACAACGTGGGACAACGTGGGACAACGTGGGACACCGTTGGACATCGTTGGACACCGTGGGACACCGTGGGACAACGTGGGACAACGTGGGACAACGTGGGACAACGTGGGACAACGTGGGAAACCATGGAACAACGTGGGACAACGTGGGACACCGTTGGACATCGTTGGACAACGTGGGACAACGTGGGACCACGTGGGACAACGTGGGACAACGTGGGACAACGTGGGACACCGTTGGACACCGTGGGACACCGTTGGACACCGTTGGACATCGTTGGACACCGTGGGACAACGTGGGACAACGTGGGACAACGTGGGACAACGTGGGACAACGTGGGACAACGTGGGACAACGTGGGACAACGTGGGACAACGTGGGACAACGTGGGACAACGTGGGACAACGTGGGACACCGTTGGACAACGTGGGACACCGTTGGACATCGTTGGACACCGTGGGACAACGTGGGACAACGTGGGACAACGTGGGACAACGTGGGACAACGTGGGACACCGTTGGACATCGTTGGACATCGTTGGACATCGTTGGACATCGTTGGACACCGTTGGACACCGTTGGACACCGTTGGACATCGTTGGACACCGTGGGACAACGTGGGACAACGTGGGACAACGTGGGACAACGTGGGACAACGTGGGACAACGTGGGACATCGTGGGACAACGTGGGACAACGTGGGACAACGTGGGACAACGTGGGACAACGTGGGACACCGTTGGACACCGTGGGACACCGTTGGACACCGTTGGACATCGTTGGACACCGTGGGACAACGTGGGACAACGTGGGACAACGTGGGACAACGTGGGACATCGTGGGACAACGTGGGACAACGTGGGACAACGTGGGACAACGTGGGACATCGTGGGACAACGTGGGACAACGTGGGAAACCATGGAACAACGTGGGACAACGTGGGACACCGTTGGACATCGTTGGACATCGTTGGACACCGTGGGACAACGTGGGACAACGTGGGACAACGTGGGACAACGTGGGACAACGTGGGACAACGTGGGACATCGTGGGACAACGTGGGACAACGTGGGACAACGTGGGACAACGTGGGACAACGTGGGACACCGTTGGACACCGTGGGACACCGTTGGACACCGTTGGACATCGTTGGACACCGTGGGACAACGTGGGACAACGTGGGACAACGTGGGACAACGTGGGACATCGTGGGACAACGTGGGACAACGTGGGACAACGTGGGACAACGTGGGACATCGTGGGACAACGTGGGACAACGTGGGACAACGTGGGACATCGTGGGACAACGTGGGACAACGTGGGACAACGTGGGACAACGTGGGACATCGTGGGACAACGTGGGACAACGTGGGACAACGTGGGACATCGTGGGACAACGTGGGACAACGTGGGACAACGTGGGACAACGTGGGACAACGTGGGACAACGTGGGACAACGTGGGACAACGTGGGACAACGTGGGACACCGTTGGACATCGTTGGACACCGTGGGATAACGTGGGACAACGTGGGACAACGTGGGACAACGTCGGACAACGTGGGACAACGTGGGACAACGTGGGACAACGTGGGACAACGTGGGACAACGTGGGACAACGTGGGACAACGTGGGACAACGTGGGACAACATGGGACATCGTGGGACAACGTGGGACAACGTGGGACAACGTGGGACAACGTGGGACACCGTGGGACAACGTGGGACAACGTGGGACAACGTGGGACAACGTGGGACAACGTGGGACAACGTGGGACAACGTGGGACATCGTGGGACAACGTGGGACAACGTGGGACAACGTGGGACACCGTTGGACACCGTTGGACACCGTTGGACACCGTTGGACATCGTTGGACACCGTGGGACAACGTGGGACAACGTGGGACAACGTGGGACAACGTGGGACAACGTGGGACAACGTGGGACAACGTGGGACATCGTGGGACAACGTGGGACAACGTGGGACAACGTGGGACAACGTGGGACAACGTGGGACACCGTTGGACATCGTTGGACACCGTGGGACAACGTGGGACAACGTGGGACAACGTGGGACACCGTTGGACACCGTTGGACACCGTTGGACACCGTTGGACATCGTTGGACACCGTGGGACAACGTGGGACAACGTGGGACAACGTGGGAAACCATGGAACAACGTGGGACAACGTGGGACACCGTTGGACATCGTTGGACAACGTGGGACAACGTGGGACAACGTGGGACAACGTGGGACAACGTGGGACAACGTGGGACATCGTGGGACAACGTGGGACAACGTGGGACAACGTGGGACAACGTGGGACATCGTTGGACACCGTGGGACAACGTGGGACAACGTGGGACAACGTGGGACAACGTGGGACAACGTGGGACATCGTGGGACAACGTGGGACAACGTGGGACAACGTGGGACAACGTGGGACACCGTTGGACAACGTGGGACACCGTTGGACATCGTTGGACACCGTGGGACAACGTGGGACAACGTGGGACCACGTGGGACAACGTGGGCAACGTGGGACAACGTGGGACACCGTTGGACAACGTGGGACACCGTTGGACATCGTTGGACACCGTGGGACAACGTGGGACACCGTTGGACATCGTTGGACACCGTGGGACAACGTGGGACAACGTGGGACAACTTGGGACACCGTTGGACACCGTTGGACACCGTTGGACACCGTTGGACATCGTTGGACACCGTGGGACAACGTGGGACAACGTGGGACAACGTGGGACAACGTGGGACAACGTGGGACATCGTGGGACAACGTGGGACAACGTGGGACAACGTGGGACACCGTTGGACATCGTTGGACACCGTGGGACAACGTGGGACAACGTGGGACAACGTGGGACAACGTGGGACACCGTTGGACACCGTTGGACACCGTTGGACATCGTTGGACACCGTGGGACAACGTGGGACAACGTGGGACAACGTGGGACAACGTGGGACAACGTGGGACATCGTGGGACAACGTGGGACAACGTGGGACAACGTGGGACATCGTTGGACACCGTTGGACACCGTGGGACAACGTGGGACAACGTGGGACAACGTGGGACAACGTGGGACAACGTGGGACACCGTGGGACAACGTGGGACAACGTGGGACAACGTGGGACAACGTGGGACAACGTGGGACAACGTGGGACACCGTGGGACATCGTTGGACACCGTGGGACAACGTGGGACAACGTGGGACAACGTGGGAAACCATGGAACAACGTGGGACAACGTGGGACACCGTTGGACATCGTTGGACAACGTGGGACAACGTGGGACAACGTGGGACAACGTGGGACAACGTGGGACAACGTGGGACAACGTGGGACAACGTGGGACAACGTGGGACACCGTTGGACATCGTTGGACACCGTGGGACAACGTGGTACAACGTGGGTCCACGTGGGACAACGTGGGACAACGTGGGACAACGTGGGACAACTTGGGACAACGTGGGACAACGTGGGACAACGTGGGACATCGTGGGACAACGTGGGACAACGTGGAACAACGTGGGACAACGTGGGACAACGTGGGACACCGTTGGACATCGTTGGACACCGTGGGACACCGTGGGACAACGTGGGACAACGTGGGACAACGTGGGACAACGTGGGACTACGTGGGAAACCATGGAACAACGTGGGACAACGTGGGACACCGTTGGACATCGTTGGACAACGTGGGACAACGTGGGACCACGTGGGACAACGTGGGACAACGTGGGACAACGTGGGACACCGTTGGACACCGTGGGACACCGTTGGACACCGTTGGACATCGTTGGACACCGTGGGACAACGTGGGACAACGTGGGACAACGTGGGACAACGTGGGACAACGTGGGACAACGTGGGACAACGTGGGACAACGTGGGACAACGTGGGACAACGTGGGACACCGTTGGACAACGTGGGACACCGTTGGACATCGTTGGACACCGTGGGACAACGTGGGACAACGTGGGACAACGTGGGACAACGTGGGACAACGTGGGACACCGTTGGACATCGTTGGACATCGTTGGACATCGTTGGACATCGTTGGACACCGTTGGACACCGTTGGACACCGTTGGACATCGTTGGACACCGTGGGACAACGTGGGACAACGTGGGACAACGTGGGACAACGTGGGACAACGTGGGACAACGTGGGACATCGTGGGACAACGTGGGACAACGTGGGACAACGTGGGACAACGTGGGACAACGTGGGACACCGTTGGACACCGTGGGACACCGTTGGACACCGTTGGACATCGTTGGACACCGTGGGACAACGTGGGACAACGTGGGACAACGTGGGACAACGTGGGACATCGTGGGACAACGTGGGACAACGTGGGACAACGTGGGACAACGTGGGACATCGTGGGACAACGTGGGACAATGTGGGAAACCATGGAACAACGTGGGACAACGTGGGACACCGCTGGACATCGTTGGACATCGTTGGACACCGTGGGACAACGTGGGACAACGTGGGACAACGTGGGACAACGTCGGACAACGTGGGACAACGTGGGACATCGTGGGACAACGTGGGACAACGTGGGACAACGTGGGACAACGTGGGACAACGTGGGACACCGTTGGACACCGTGGGACACCGTTGGACACCGTTGGACATCGTTGGACACCGTGGGACAACGTGGGACAACGTGGGACAACGTGGGACAACGTGGGACATCGTGGGACAACGTGGGACAACGTGGGACAACGTGGGACAACGTGGGACATCGTGGGACAACGTGGGACAACGTGGGACAACGTGGGACATCGTGGGACAACGTGGGACAACGTGGGACAACGTGGGACAACGTGGGACATCGTGGGACAACGTGGGACAACGTGGGACAACGTGGGACATCGTGGGACAACGTGGGACAACGTGGGACAACGTGGGACAACGTGGGACAACGTGGGACAACGTGGGACAACGTGGGACAACGTGGGACAACGTGGGACACCGTTGGACATCGTTGGACAACGTGGGACAACGTGGGACAACGTGGGACAACGTGGGACTACGTGGGACAACGTGGGACAACGTGGGACAACGTGGGACACCGTTGGACATCGTTGGACACCGTGGGACAACGTGGGACAACGTGGGACAACGTGGGACACCGTTGGACACCGTGGGACAACGTGGGACAACGTGGGACAACGTGGGAAACGTGGGACAACGTGGGACAACGTGGGACAACGTGGGACAACGTGGGACATCGTGGGACAACGTGGGACAACGTGGGACAACGTGGGACAACGTGGGACAACGTGGGACACCGTTGGACACCGTTGGACACCGTTGGACACCGTTGGACATCGTTGGACACCGTGGGACAACGTGGGACAACGTGGGACAACGTGGGAAACCATGGAACAACGTGGGACAACGTGGGACACCGTTGGACATCGTTGGACATCGTTGGACACCGTGGGACAACGTGGGACAACGTGGGACACCGTTGGACATCGTTGGACAACGTGGGACAACGTGGGACAACGTGGGACAACGTGGGACAACGTGGGACAACGTGGGACAACGTGGGACAACGTGGGACAACGTGGGACACCGTTGGACACCGTGGGACACCGTTGGACACCGTTGGACATCGTTGGACACCGTGGGACAACGTGGGACAACGTGGGACAACGTGGGACAACGTGGGACAACGTGGGACAACGTGGGACACCGTTGGACATCGTTGGACATCGTTGGACATCGTTGGACATCGTGGGACACCGTTGGACATCGTTGGACATCGTTGGACACCGTTGGACACCGTTGGACAACGTGGGACATCGTGGGACAACGTGGGACAACGTGGGACAACGTGGGACAACGTGGGACACCGTTGGACACCGTGGGACACCGTTGGACACCGTTGGACACCGTTGGACATCGTTGGACATCGTTGGACACCGTGGGACAACGTGGGACACCGTTGGACACCGTGGGACAACGTGGGACAACGTGGGACATCGTGGGACAACGTGGGACAACGTGGGACAACGTGGGACAACGTGGGACACCGTTGGACAACGTGGGACACCGTTGGACATCGTTGGACACCGTGGGACAACGTGGGACAACGTGGGACCACGTGGGACAACGTGGGACAACGTGGGACAACGTGGGACAACGTGGGACAACGTGGGACAACGTGGGACAACGTGGGACATCGTGGGACAACGTGGGACAACGTGGGACACCGTTGGACATCGTTGGACACCGTGGGACACCGTGGGACAACGTGGGACAACGTGGGACAACGTGGGACAACGTGGGACAACGTGGGACAACGTGGGACAACGTGGGACAACGTGGGACAACGTGGGACAACGTGGGACAACGTGGGACAACGTGGGACAACGTGGGACATCGTGGGACAACGTGGGACAACGTGGGACAACGTGGGACAACGTGGGACAACGTGGGGCACCGTTGGACACCGTTGGACACCGTTGGACACCGTTGGACATCGTTGGACACCGTGGGACAACGTGGGACAACGTGGGACAACGTGGGAAACCATGGAACAACGTGGGACAACGTGGGACACCGTTGGACATCGTTGGACATCGTTGGACACCGTGGGACAACGTGGGACAACGTGGGAAAACGTGGGACAACGTGGGACACCGTTGGACATCGCTGGACACCGTTGGACATCGTTGGACACCGTTGGACACCGTTGGACACCGTTGGACACCGTTGGACATCGTTGGACACCGTGGGACAACGTGGGACAACGTGGGACAACGTGGGAAACCATGGAACAACGTGGGACAACGTGGGACACCGTTGGACATCGTTGGACAACGTGGGACAACGTGGGAAACCATGGAACAACGTGGGACAACGTGGGACACCGTTGGACATCGTTGGACAACGTGGGACAACGTGGGACAACGTGGGACAACGTGGGACAACGTGGGACAACGTGGGACATCGTGGGACAACGTGGGACAACGTGGGACAACGTGGGACAACGTGGGACATCGTTGGACACCGTGGGACAACGTGGGACAACGTGGGACAACGTGGGACAACGTGGGACAACGTGGGACACCGTTGGACACCGTTGGACACCGTTGGACACCGTTGGACATCGTTGGACACCGTGGGACAACGTGGGACAACGTGGGACAACGTGGGAAACCATGGAACAACGTGGGACAACGTGGGACACCGTTGGACATCGTTGGACAACGTGGGACAACGTGGGACAACGTGGGACAACGTGGGACAACGTGGGACAACGTGGGACATCGTGGGACAACGTGGGACAACGTGGGACAACGTGGGACAACGTGGGACATCGTTGGACACCGTGGGACAACGTGGGACAACGTGGGACAACGTGGGACAACGTGGGACAACGTGGGACATCGTGGGACAACGTGGGACAACGTGGGACAACGTGGGACAACGTGGGACACCGTTGGACAACGTGGGACACCGTTGGACATCGTTGGACACCGTGGGACAACGTGGGACAACGTGGGACCACGTGGGACAACGTGGGACAACGTGGGACAACGTGGGACAACGTGGGACAACGTGGGACAACGTGGGACATCGTGGGACAACGTGGGACAACGTGGGACACCGTTGGACATAGTTGGACACCGTGGGACACCGTGGGACAACGTGGGACAACGTGGGACAACGTGGGACAACGTGGGAAACCATGGAACAACGTGGGACAACGTGGGACACCGTTGGACATCGTTGGACAACGTGGGACAACGTGGGACAACGTGGGACAACGTGGGACAACGTGGGACAACGTGGGACAACGTGGGACACCGTTGGACACCGTGGGACACCGTTGGACACCGTCTGACATCGTTGGACACCGTGGGACAACGTGGGACAACGTGGGACAACGTGGGACAACGTGGGACAACGTGGGACAACGTGGGACAACGTGGGACAACGTGGGACAACGTGGGACACCGTTGGACAACGTGGGACACCGTTGGACATCGTTGGACACCGTGGGACAACGTGGGACACCGTTGGACATCGTTGGACACCGTGGGACAACGTGGGACAACGTGGGACAACTTGGGACACCGTTGGACACCGTTGGACACCGTTGGACACCGTTGGACATCGTTGGACACCGTGGGACAACGTGGGACAACGTGGGACAACGTGGGACAACGTGGGACAACGTGGGACATCGTGGGACAACGTGGGACAACGTGGGACAACGTGGGACACCGTTGGACATCGTTGGACACCGTGGGACAACGTGGGACAACGTGGGACAACGTGGGACAACGTGGGACACCGTTGGACACCGTTGGACACCGTTGGACATCGTTGGACACCGTGGGACAACGTGGGACAACGTGGGACAACGTGGGACAACGTGGGACAACGTGGGACAACGTGGGACAACGTGGGACAACGTGGGACAACGTGGGACAACGTGGGACAACGTGGGACAACGTGGGACATCGTGGGACAACGTGGGACAACGTGGGACAACGTGGGACATCGTTGGACACCGTTGGACACCGTGGGACAACGTGGGACAACGTGGGAAACCATGGAACAACGTGGGACAACGTGGGACACCGTTGGACATCGTTGGACATCGTTGGACACCGTGGGACAACGTGGGACAACGTGGGACACCGTTGGACATCGTTGGACAACGTGGGACAACGTGGGACAACGTGGGACAACGTGGGACAACGTGGGACAACGTGGGACAACGTGGGACAACGTGGGACAACGTGGGACACCGTTGGACACCGTGGGACACCGTTGGACACCGTTGGACATCGTTGGACACCGTGGGACAACGTGGGACAACGTGGGACAACGTGGGACAACGTGGGACAACGTGGGACAACGTGGGACACCGTTGGACATCGTTGGACATCGTTGGACATCGTTGGACATCGTGGGACACCGTTGGACATCGTTGGACATCGTTGGACACCGTTGGACACCGTTGGACAACGTGGGACATCGTGGGACAACGTGGGACAACGTGGGACAACGTGGGACAACGTGGGACACCGTTGGACACCGTGGGACACCGTTGGACACCGTTGGACACCGTTGGACATCGTTGGACATCGTTGGACACCGTGGGACAACGTGGGACACCGTTGGACACCGTGGGACAACGTGGGACAACGTGGGACATCGTGGGACAACGTGGGACAACGTGGGACAACGTGGGACAACGTGGGACACCGTTGGACAACGTGGGACACCGTTGGACATCGTTGGACACCGTGGGACAACGTGGGACAACGTGGGAACACGTGGGACAACGTGGGACAACGTGGGACAACGTGGGACAACGTGGGACAACGTGGGACAACGTGGGACAACGTGGGACATCGTGGGACAACGTGGGACAACGTGGGACACCGTTGGACATCGTTGGACACCGTGGGACACCGTGGGACAACGTGGGACAACGTGGGACAACGTGGGACAACGTGGGACAACGTGGGACAACGTGGGACAACGTGGGACAACGTGGGACAACGTGGGACAACGTGGGACAACGTGGGACAACGTGGGACAACGTGGGACATCGTGGGACAACGTGGGACAACGTGGGACAACGTGGGACAACGTGGGACAACGTGGGGCACCGTTGGACACCGTTGGACACCGTTGGACACCGTTGGACATCGTTGGACACCGTGGGACAACGTGGGACAACGTGGGACAACGTGGGAAACCATGGAACAACGTGGGACAACGTGGGACACCGTTGGACATCGTTGGACATCGTTGGACACCGTGGGACAACGTGGGACAACGTGGGAAAACGTGGGACAACGTGGGACACCGTTGGACATCGCTGGACACCGTTGGACATCGTTGGACACCGTTGGACACCGTTGGACACCGTTGGACACCGTTGGACATCGTTGGACACCGTGGGACAACGTGGGACAACGTGGGACAACGTGGGAAACCATGGAACAACGTGGGACAACGTGGGACACCGTTGGACATCGTTGGACAACGTGGGACAACGTGGGAAACCATGGAACAACGTGGGACAACGTGGGACACCGTTGGACATCGTTGGACAACGTGGGACAACGTGGGACAACGTGGGACAACGTGGGACAACGTGGGACAACGTGGGACATCGTGGGACAACGTGGGACAACGTGGGACAACGTGGGACAACGTGGGACATCGTTGGACACCGTGGGACAACGTGGGACAACGTGGGACAACGTGGGACAACGTGGGACAACGTGGGACACCGTTGGACACCGTTGGACACCGTTGGACACCGTTGGACATCGTTGGACACCGTGGGACAACGTGGGACAACGTGGGACAACGTGGGAAACCATGGAACAACGTGGGACAACGTGGGACACCGTTGGACATCGTTGGACAACGTGGGACAACGTGGGACAACGTGGGACAACGTGGGACAACGTGGGACAACGTGGGACATCGTGGGACAACGTGGGACAACGTGGGACAACGTGGGACAACGTGGGACATCGTTGGACACCGTGGGACAACGTGGGACAACGTGGGACAACGTGGGACAACGTGGGACAACGTGGGACATCGTGGGACAACGTGGGACAACGTGGGACAACGTGGGACAACGTGGGACACCGTTGGACAACGTGGGACACCGTTGGACATCGTTGGACACCGTGGGACAACGTGGGACAACGTGGGACCACGTGGGACAACGTGGGACAACGTGGGACAACGTGGGACAACGTGGGACAACGTGGGACAACGTGGGACATCGTGGGACAACGTGGGACAACGTGGGACACCGTTGGACATAGTTGGACACCGTGGGACACCGTGGGACAACGTGGGACAACGTGGGACAACGTGGGACAACGTGGGACAACGTGGGAAACCATGGAACAACGTGGGACAACGTGGGACACCGTTGGACATCGTTGGACAACGTGGGACAACGTGGGACAACGTGGGACAACGTGGGACAACGTGGGACAACGTGGGACAACGTGGGACACCGTTGGACACCGTGGGACACCGTTGGACACCGTCTGACATCGTTGGACACCGTGGGACAACGTGGGACAACGTGGGACAACGTGGGACAACGTGGGACAACGTGGGACAACGTGGGACAACGTGGGACAACGTGGGACAACGTGGGACACCGTTGGACAACGTGGGACACCGTTGGACATCGTTGGACACCGTGGGACAACGTGGGACACCGTTGGACATCGTTGGACACCGTGGGACAACGTGGGACAACGTGGGACAACTTGGGACACCGTTGGACACCGTTGGACACCGTTGGACACCGTTGGACATCGTTGGACACCGTGGGACAACGTGGGACAACGTGGGACAACGTGGGACAACGTGGGACAACGTGGGACATCGTGGGACAACGTGGGACAACGTGGGACAACGTGGGACACCGTTGGACATCGTTGGACACCGTGGGACAACGTGGGACAACGTGGGACAACGTGGGAAACCATGGAACAACGTGGGACAACGTGGGACACCGTTGGACATCGTTGGACAACGTGGGACAACGTGGGACAACGTGGGACAACGTGGGACAACGTGGGACAACGTGGGACAACGTGGGACACCGTTGGACAACGTGGGACACCGTTGGACATCGTTGGACACCGTGGGACAACGTGGGACAACGTGGGACCACGTGGGACAACGTGGGACAACGTGGGACAACGTGGGACAACTTGGGACAACGTGGGACAACGTGGTGCAACGTGGGACAACGTGGGACATCGTGGGACAACGTGGGACAACGTGGAACAACGTGGGACAACGTGGGACAACGTGGGACACCGTTGGACATCGTTGGACACCGTGGGACACCGTGGGACAACGTGGGACAACGTGGGACAACGTGGGACAACGTGGGACAACGTGGGAAACCATGGAACAACGTGGGACAACGTGGGACACCGTTGGACATCGTTGGACAACGTGGGACAACGTGGGACCACGTGGGACAACGTGGGACAACGTGGGACAACGTGGGACACCGTTGGACACCGTGGGACACCGTTGGACACCGTTGGACATCGTTGGACACCGTGGGACAACGTGGGACAACGTGGGACAACGTGGGACAACGTGGGACAACGTGGGACAACGTGGGACAACGTGGGACAACGTGGGACAACGTGGGACAACGTGGGACAACGTGGGACAACGTGGGACACCGTTGGACAACGTGGGACACCGTTGGACATCGTTGGACACCGTGGGACAACGTGGGACAACGTGGGACAACGTGGGACAACGTGGGACAACGTGGGACACCGTTGGACATCGTTGGACATCGTTGGACATCGTTGGACATCGTTGGACACCGTTGGACACCGTTGGACACCGTTGGACATCGTTGGACACCGTGGGACAACGTGGGACAACGTGGGACAACGTGGGACAACGTGGGACAACGTGGGACAACGTGGGACATCGTGGGACAACGTGGGACAACGTGGGACAACGTGGGACAACGTGGGACAACGTGGGACACCGTTGGACACCGTGGGACACCGTTGGACACCGTTGGACATCGTTGGACACCGTGGGACAACGTGGGACAACGTGGGACAACGTGGGACAACGTGGGACATCGTGGGACAACGTGGGACAACGTGGGACAACGTGGGACAACGTGGGACATCGTGGGACAACGTGGGACAACGTGGGACAACGTGGGACATCGTGGGACAACGTGGGACAACGTGGGACAACGTGGGACAAAGTGGGACAACGTGGGACACCGTTGGACACCGTTGGACACCGTTGGACACCGTTGGACATCGTTGGACACCGTGGGACAACGTGGGACAACGTGGGACAACGTGGGAAACCATCGAACAACGTGGGACAACGTGGGACACCGTTGGACATCGTTGGACATCGTTGGACACCGTGGGACAACGTGGGACAACGTGGGACAACGTGGGACAACGTCGGACAACGTGGGACAACGTGGGACATCGTGGGACAACGTGGGACAACGTGGGACAACGTGGGACAACGTGGGACAACGTGGGACACCGTTGGACACCGTGGGACACCGTTGGACACCGTTGGACATCGTTGGACACCGTGGGACAACGTGGGACAACGTGGGACAACGTGGGACAACGTGGGACATCGTGGGACAACGTGGGACAACGTGGGACAACGTGGGACAACGTGGGACATCGTGGGACAACGTGGGACAACGTGGGACAACGTGGGACATCGTGGGACAACGTGGGACAACGTGGGACAACGTGGGACAACGTGGGACATCGTGGGACAACGTGGGACAACGTGGGACAACGTGGGACATCGTGGGACAACGTGGGACAACGTGGGACAACGTGGGACAACGTGGGACAACGTGGGACACCGTTGGACACCGTTGGACACCGTTGGACACCGTTGGACATCGTTGGACACCGTGGGACAACGTGGGACAACGTGGGACAACGTGGGAAACCATGGAACAACGTGGGACAACGTGGGACACCGTTGGACATCGTTGGACATCGTTGGACACCGTGGGACAACGTGGGACAACGTGGGACAACGTGGGACAACGTCGGACAACGTGGGACAACGTGGGACAACGTGGGACAACGTGGGACAACGTGGGACAACGTGGGACAACGTGGGACAACGTGGGACAACGTGGGACAACGTGGGACAACGTGGGACAACGTGGGACAACGTGGGACATCGTGGGACAACGTGGGACAACGTGGGACAACGTGGGACAACGTGGGACATCGTTGGACACCGTTGGACACCGTGGGACAACGTGGGACAACGTGGGACAACGTGGGACAACGTGGGACAACGTGGGACAACGTGGGACAACGTGGGACAACGTGGGACAACGTGGGACAACGTGGGACAACGTGGGACAACGTGGGACAACGTGGGACAACGTGGGACAACGTGGGACACCGTTGGACACCGTGGGACACCGTTGGACACCGTTGGACATCGTTGGACACCGTGGGACAACGTGGGACAACGTGGGACAACGTGGGACAACGTGGGACAACGTGGGACACCGTTGGACATCGTTGGACATCGTTGGACATCGTTGGACATCGTGGGACACCGTTGGACATCGTTGGACATCGTTGGACACCGTTGGACATCGTTGGACATCGTTGGACATCGTTGGACACCGTTGGACACCGTTGGACACCGTTGGACATCGTTGGACACCGTGGGACAACGTGGGACAACGTGGGACAACGTGGGACAACGTGGGACAACGTGGGACAACGTGGGACATCGTGGGACAACGTGGGACAACGTGGGACAACGTGGGACAACGTGGGACAACGTGGGACACCGTTGGACACCGTGGGACACCGTTGGACACCGTTGGACATCGTTGGACACCGTGGGACAACGTGGGACAACGTGGGACAACGTGGGACACCGTTGGACATCGTTGGACACCGTGGGACAACGTGGGACAACGTGGGACAACGTGGGAGAACGTGGGACAACGTGGGACAACGTGGGACAACGTGGGACAACGTGGGACAACGTGGGACAACGTGGGACATCGTGGGACAACGTGGGACAACGTGGGACAACGTGGGACAACGTGGGACACCGTTGGACAACGTGGGACACCGTTGGACATCGTTGGACACCGTGGGACAACGTGGGACAACGTGGGACCACGTGGGACAACGTGGGACAACGTGGGACAACGTGGGACAACGTGGGACAACGTGGGACAACGTGGGACAACGTGGGACAACGTGGGACATCGTGGGACAACGTGGGACAACGTGGGACACCGTTGGACATCGTTGGACATCGTTGGACATCGTCGGACACCGTTGGACATCGTTGGACATCGTTGGACACCGTTGGACACCGTTGGACAACGTGGGACATCGTGGGACAACGTGGGACAACGTGGGACAACGTGGGACAACGTGGGAAACCATGGAACAACGTGGGACAACGTGGGACACCGTTGGACATCGTTGGACAACGTGGGACAACGTGGGACAACGTGGGACAACGTGGGACAACGTGGGACAACGTGGGACAACGTGGGACAACGTGGGACACCGTTGGACACCGTGGGACACCGTGGGACACCGTTGGACATCGTTGGACACCGTGGGACAACGTGGGACAACGTGGGACAACGTGGGACAACGTGGGACAACGTGGGACAACGTGGGACAACGTGGGACAACGTGGGACAACGTGGGACAACGTGGGACAACGTGGGACAACGTGGGACACCGTTGGACAACGTGGGACACCGTTGGACATCGTTGGACACCGTGGGACAACGTGGGACAACGTGGGACAACGTGGGACAACGTGGGACAACGTGGGACACCGTTGGACATCGTTGGACATCGTTGGACATCGTCGGACACCGTTGGACATCGTTGGACATCGTTGGACACCGTTGGACACCGTTGGACAACGTGGGACATCGTGGGACAACGTGGGACAACGTGGGACACCGTTGGACACAGTGGGACACCGTTGGACACCGTTGGACACCGTTGGACACCGTGGGACAACGTGGGACAACGTGGGACAACGTGGGAAACCATGGAACAACGTGGGACAACGTGGGACACCGTTGGACATCGTTGGACAACGTGGGACAACGTGGGACAACGTGGGACAACGTGGGACAACGTGGGACAACGTGGGACATCGTGGGACAACGTGGGACAACGTGGGACAACGTGGGACAACGTGGTACAACGTGGGACAACGTGGGACAACGTGGGACAACGTGGGACAACGTGGGACACCGTTGGACATCGCTGGACACCGTTGGACATCGTTGGACACCGTGGGACAACGTGGGACAACGTGGGACAACGTGGGACAACGTGGGACACCGTTGGACACCGTGGGACACCGTTGGACACCGTTGGACATCGTTGGACACCGTGGGACAACGTGGGACAACGTGGGACAACGTGGGACAACGTGGGACATCGTGGGACAACGTGGGACAACGTGGGACAACGTGGGACAACGTGGGACATCGTTGGACACCGTTGGACATCGTTGGACACCGTGGGACAACGTGGGACAACGTGGGACAACGTGGGACAACGTGGGACAACGTGGGACACCGTGGGACAGCGCTGGACACCGTTGGACATCGTTGGACACCGTGGGACAACGTGGGACAACGTGGGACAACGTGGGACAACGTGGGACAACGTGGGACAACGTGGGACAACGTGGGACAACGTGGGACAACGTGGGACAACGTGGGACAACGTGGGACATCGTGGGACAACGTGGGACAACGTGGGACAACGTGGGACAACGTTGGACATCGTTGGACACCGTTGGACACCGTGGGACAACGTGGGACAACGTGGGACAACGTGGGACAACGTGGGACAACGTGGGACAACGTGGGACAACGTGGGACAACGTGGGACAACGTGGGACAACGTGGGACAACGTGGGACAACGTGGGACAACGTGGGACAACGTGGGACATCGTGGGACAACGTGGGACAACGTGGGACAACGTGGGACAACGTGGGACAACGTGGGACACCGTTGGACATCGTTGGACACCGTGGGACAACGTGGGACAACGTGGGACAACGTGGGAAACCATGGAACAACGTGGGACAACGTGGGACACCGTTGGACATCGTTGGACAACGTGGGACAACGTGGGACAACGTGGGACAACGTGGGACAACGTGGGACAACGTGGGACACCGTTGGACACCGTGGGACACCGTTGGACACCGTTGGACATCGTTGGACACCGTGGGACAACGTGGGACAACGTGGGACAACGTGGGACAACGTGGGACAACGTGGGACATCGTGGGACAACGTGGGACAACGTGGGACAACGTGGGACAACGTGGGACACCGTTGGACAACGTGGGACACCGTTGGACATCGTTGGACACCGTGGGACAACGTGGGACAACGTGGGACAACGTGGGACAACGTGGGACAACGTGGGACAACGTGGGACAACGTGGGACAACGTGGGACACCGTTGGACACCGTTGGACACCGTTGGACACCGTTGGACATCGTTGGACACCGTGGGACAACGTGGGACAACGTGTGACAACGTGGGAAACCATGGAACAACGTGGGACAACGTGGGACAACGTGGGACACCGTTGGACACCGTTGGACACCGTTGGACACCGTTGGACATCGTTGGACACCGTGGGACAACGTGGGACAACGTGGGACAACGTGGGAAACCATGGAACAACGTGGGACAACGTGGGACACCGTTGGACATCGTTGGACATCGTTGGACACCGTGGGACAACGTGGGACAACGTGGGACAACGTGGGACAACGTGGGACAACGTGGGAGAACGTGGGACATCGTGGGACACCGTTGGACACCGTGGGACAACGTGGGACAACGTGGGACAACGTGGGACATCGTGGGACAACGTGGGACAACGTGGGACAACGTGGGACAACGTGGGACAACGTGGGACACCGTTGGACACCGTTGGACACCGTTGGACACCGTTGGACATCGTTGGACACCGTGGGACAACGTGGGACAACGTGGGAAACCATGGAACAACGTGGGACAACGTGGGACACCGTTGGACATCGTTGGACATCGTTGGACACCGTGGGACAACGTCGGACAACGTGGGACAACGTGGGACATCGTGGGACAACGTGGGACAACGTGGGACAACGTGGGACAACGTGGGACAACGTGGGACACCGTTGGACACCGTGGGACACCGTTGGACACCGTTGGACATCGTTGGACACCGTGGGACAACGTGGGACAACGTGGGACAACGTGGGACAACGTGGGACATCGTGGGACAACGTGGGACAACGTGGGACAACGTGGGACAACGTGGGACATCGTGGGACAACGTGGGACAACGTGGGACAACGTGGGACAACGTGGGACATCGTTGGACACCGTGGGACAACGTGGGACAACGCGGGACAACGTGGGACAACGTGGGACATCGTGGGACAACGTGGGACAACGTGGGACAACGTGGGACAACGTGGGACAACGTGGGACAACGTGGGACAACGTGGGACAACGTGGGACAACGTGGGACAACGTGGGACAACGTGGGACAACGTGGGACAACGTGGGACAACGTGGGACAACGTGGGACAACGTGGGACAACGTGGGACATCGTGGGACAACGTGGGACAACGTGGGACAACGTGGGACAACGTGGGACAACGTGGGACACCGTTGGACATCGTTGGACACCGTGGGACAACGTGGGACAACGTGGGACAACGTGGGACACCGTTGGACACCGTTGGACACCGTTGGACACCGTTGGACATCGTTGGACACCGTGGGACAACGTGGGACAACGTGGGACAACGTGGGAAACCATGGAACAACGTGGGACAACGTGGGACACCGTTGGACATCGTTGGACAACGTGGGACAACGTGGGACAACGTGGGACAACGTGGGACAACGTGGGACAACGTGGGACAACGTGGGACAACGTGGGACAACGTGGGACAACGTGGGACAACGTGGGACAACGTGGGACATCGTGGGACAACGTGGGACAACGTGGGACAACGTGGGACAACGTGGGACAACGTGGGACACCGTTGGACATCGTTGGACACCGTGGGACAACGTGGGACAACGTGGGACAACGTGGGACACCGTTGGACACCGTTGGACACCGTTGGACACCGTTGGACATCGTTGGACACCGTGGGACAACGTGGGACAACGTGGGACAACGTGGGAAACCATGGAACAACGTGGGACAACGTGGGACACCGTTGGACATCGTTGGACAACGTGGGACAACGTGGGACAACGTGGGACAACGTGGGACAACGTGGGACAACGTGGGACACCGTTGGACACCGTTGGACATCGTTGGACACCGTGGGACAACGTGGGACAACGTGGGACAACGTGGGACACCGTTGGACATCGTTGGACACCGTGGGACAACGTGGGACAACGGGGGACAACGTGGGAGAACGTGGGACAACGTGGGACAACGTGGGACAACGTGGGACAACGTGGGACAACGTGGGACAACGTGGGACATCGTGGGACAACGTGGGACAACGTGGGACAACGTGGGACAACGTGGGACACCGTTGGACAACGTGGGACACCGTTGGACATCGTTGGACACCGTGGGACAACGTGGGACAACGTGGGACCACGTGGGACAACGTGGGACAACGTGGGACAACGTGGGACAACGTGGGACAACGTGGGACAACGTGGGACAACGTGGGACAACGTGGGACATCGTGGGACAACGTGGGACAACGTGGGACAACGTGGGACAACGTGGGACAACGTGGGACACAGTTGGACATCGTTGGACACCGTGGGACACCGTGGGACAACGTGGGACAACGTGGGACAACGTGGGACAACGTGGGACAACGTGGGAAACCATGGAACAACGTGGGACAACGTGGGACACCGTTGGACATCGTTGGACAACGTGGGACAACGTGGGACAACGTGGGACAACGTGGGACAACGTGGGACAACGTGGGACAACGTGGGACAACGTGGGACACCGTTGGACACCGTGGGACACCGTTGGACACCGTTGGACATCGTTGGACACCGTGGGACAACGTGGGACAACGTGGGACAACGTGGGACAACGTGGGACAACGTGGGACAACGTGGGACAACGTGGGACAACGTGGGACAACGTGGGACAACGTGGGACAACGTGGGACAACGTGGGACACCGTTGGACAACGTGGGACACCGTTGGACATCGTTGGACACCGTGGGACAACGTGGGACAACGTGGGACAACGTGGGACAACGTGGGACAACGTGGGACACCGTTGGACATCGTTGGACATCGTTGGACATCGTCGGACACCGTTGGACATCGTTGGACATCGTTGGACACCGTTGGACACCGTTGGACAACGTGGGACACCGTTGGACACAGTGGGACACCGTTGGACACCGTTGGACACCGTTGGACACCGTGGGACAACGTGGGACAACGTGGGACAACGTGGGAAACCATGGAACAACGTGGGACAACGTGGGACACCGTTGGACATCGTTGGACATCGTTGGACACCGTGGGACAACGTGGGACAACGTGGGAAAACGTGGGACAACGTGGGACACCGTTGGACATCGCTGGACACCGTTGGACATCGTTGGACACCGTGGGACAACGTGGGACAACGTGGGACATCGTGGGACAACGTGGGACAACGTGGGACAACGTGGGACAACGTGGGACAACGTGGGACAACGTGGGACAACGTGGGACATCGTGGGACAACGTGGGACAACGTGGGACAACGTGGGACAACGTGGGACAACGTGGGACAACGTGGGACAACGTGGGACAACGTGGGACAACGTGGGACACCGTTGGACATCGCTGGACACCGTTGGACATCGTTGGACACCGTGGGACAACGTGGGACAACGTGGGACAACGTGGGACACCGTTGGACACCGTTGGACACCGTTGGACACCGTTGGACATCGTTGGACACCGTGGGACAACGTGGGACAACGTGGGACAACTTGGGACATCGTGGGACAACGTGGGACAACGTGGGACAACGTGGGACAACGTTGGACATCGTTGGACACCGTTGGACACCGTGGGACAACGTGGGACAACGTGGGACAACGTGGGACAACGTGGGACAACGTGGGACAACGTGGGACAACGTGGGACAACGTGGGACAACGTGGGACAACGTGGGACAACGCGGGACAACGTGGGACAACGTGGGACAACGTGGGACAACGTGGGACATCGTGGGACAACGTGGGACAACGTGGGACAACGTGGGACAACGTGGGACAACGTGGGACACCGTTGGACATCGTTGGACACCGTGGGACAACGTGGGACAACGTGGGACAACGTGGGACACCGTTGGACACCGTTGGACACCGTTGGACACCGTTGGACATCGTTGGACACCGTGGGACAACGTGGGACAACGTGGGAAACCATGGAACAACGTGGGACAACGTGGGACACCGTTGGACATCGTTGGACAACGTGGGACAACGTGGGACAACGTGGGACAACGTGGGACAACGTGGGACAACGTGGGACAACGTGGGACAACGTGGGACAACGTGGGACATCCTGGGACAACGTGGGACAACGTGGGACAACGTGGGACAACGTGGGACACCGTTGGACAACGTGGGACACCGTTGGACATCGTTGGACACCGTGGGACAACGTGGGACAACGTGGGACCACGTGGGACAACGTGGGACAACGTGGGACAACGTGGGACAACGTGGGACAACGTGGGACAACGTGGGACAACGTGGGACAACGTGGGACAACGTGGGACAACGTGGGACACCGTTGGACATCGTTGGACACCGTGGGACACCGTGGGACAACGTGGGACAACGTGGGACAACGTGGGACAACGTGGGACAACGTGGGAAACCATGGAACAACGTGGGACAACGTGGGACACCGTTGGACATCGTTGGACAACGTGGGACAACGTGGGACAACGTGGGACAACGTGGGACAACGTGGGACACCGTTGGACACCGTGGGACACCGTTGGACACCGTTGGACATCGTTGGACACCGTGGGACAACGTGGGACAACGTGGGACAACGTGGGACAACGTGGGACAACGTGGGACAACGTGGGACAACGTGGGACAACGTGGGACAACGTGGGACAACGTGGGACAACGTGGGACATCGTGGGACAACGTGGGACAACGTGGGACAACGTGGGACAACGTGGGACATCGTTGGACACCGTTGGACATCGTTGGACACCGTGGGACAACGTGGGACAACGTGGGACAACGTGGGACAACGTGGGACACCGTTGGACATCGCTGGACACCGTTGGACATCGTTGGACACCGTGGGACAACGTGGGACAACGTGGGACAACGTGGGACAACGTGGGACAACGTGGGACAACGTGGGACAACGTGGGACAACGTGGGACAACGTGGGACAACGTGGGACACCGTGGGACAACGTGGGACAACGTGGGACAACGTGGGACAACGTGGGACAACGTGGGACACCGTTGGACATCGCTGGACACCGTTGGACATCGTTGGACACCGTGGGACAACGTGGGACAACGTGGGACAACGTGGGACAACGTGGGACAACGTGGGACAACGTGGGACAACGTGGGACAACGTGGGACAACGTGGGACAACGTGGGACAACGTGGGACATCGTGGGACAACGTGGGACAACGTGGGACAACGTGGGACAACGTTGGACATCGTTGGACACCGTTGGACACCGTGGGACAACGTGGGACAACGTGGGACAACGTGGGACAACGTGGGACAACGTGGGACAACGTGGGACAACGTGGGACAACGTGGGACAACGTGGGACAACGTGGGACAACGTGGGACAACGTGGGACAACGTGGGACAACGTGGGACATCGTGGGACAACGTGGGACAACGTGGGACAACGTGGGACAACGTGGGACAACGTGGGACACCGTTGGACATCGTTGGACACCGTGGGACAACGTGGGACAACGTGGGACAACGTGGGAAACCATGGAACAACGTGGGACAACGTGGGACACCGTTGGACATCGTTGGACAACGTGGGACAACGTGGGACAACGTGGGACAACGTGGGACAACGTGGGACAACGTGGGACACCGTTGGACACCGTGGGACACCGTTGGACACCGTTGGACATCGTTGGACACCGTGGGACAACGTGGGACAACGTGGGACAACGTGGGACAACGTGGGACAACGTGGGACAACGTGGGACAACGTGGGACAACGTGGGACAACGTGGGACAACGTGGGACAACGTGGGACATCGTGGGACAACGTGGGACAACGTGGGACAACGTGGGACAACGTGGGACACCGTTGGACAACGTGGGACACCGTTGGACACCGTTGGACACCGTTGGACACCGTTGGACATCGTTGGACACCGTGGGACAACGTGGGACAACGTGTGACAACGTGGGAAACCATGGAACAACGTGGGACAACGTGGGACAACGTGGGACACCGTTGGACACCGTTGGACACCGTTGGACACCGTTGGACATCGTTGGACACCGTGGGACAACGTGGGACAACGTGGGACAACGTGGGAAACCATGGAACAACGTGGGACAACGTGGGACACCGTTGGACATCGTTGGACATCGTTGGACACCGTGGGACAACGTGGGACAACGTGGGACAACGTGGGACAACGTGGGACAACGTGGGAGAACGTGGGACATCGTGGGACACCGTTGGACACCGTGGGACAACGTGGGACAACGTGGGACAACGTGGGACATCGTGGGACAACGTGGGACAACGTGGGACAACGTGGGACAACGTGGGACAACGTGGGACACCGTTGGACACCGTTGGACACCGTTGGACACCGTTGGACATCGTTGGACACCGTGGGACAACGTGGGACAACGTGGGACAACGTGGGAAACCATGGAACAACGTGGGACAACGTGGGACACCGTTGGACATCGTTGGACATCGTTGGACACCGTGGGACAACGTCGGACAACGTGGGACAACGTGGGACATCGTGGGACAACGTGGGACAACGTGGGACAACGTGGGACAACGTGGGACAACGTGGGACACCGTTGGACACCGTGGGACACCGTTGGACACCGTTGGACATCGTTGGACACCGTGGGACAACGTGGGACAACGTGGGACAACGTGGGACAACGTGGGACATCGTGGGACAACGTGGGACAACGTGGGACAACGTGGGACAACGTGGGACATCGTGGGACAACGTGGGACAACGTGGGACAACGTGGGACAACGTGGGACATCGTTGGACACCGTGGGACAACGTGGGACAACGTGGGACAACGTGGGACAACGTGGGACATCGTGGGACAACGTGGGACAACGTGGGACAACGTGGGACAACGTGGGACAACGTGGGACAACGTGGGACAACGTGGGACAACGTGGGACAACGTGGGACAACGTGGGACAACGTGGGACAACGTGGGACAACGTGGGACAACGTGGGACATCGTGGGACAACGTGGGACAACGTGGGACAACGTGGGACAACGTGGGACAACGTGGGACACCGTTGGACATCGTTGGACACCGTGGGACAACGTGGGACAACGTGGGACAACGTGGGACACCGTTGGACACCGTTGGACACCGTTGGACACCGTTGGACATCGTTGGACACCGTGGGACAACGTGGGACAACGTGGGACAACGTGGGAAACCATGGAACAACGTGGGACAACGTGGGACACCGTTGGACATCGTTGGACAACGTGGGACAACGTGGGACAACGTGGGACAACGTGGGACAACGTGGGACAACGTGGGACAACGTGGGACAACGTGGGACAACGTGGGACAACGTGGGACAACGTGGGACAACGTGGGACATCGTGGGACAACGTGGGACAACGTGGGACAACGTGGGACAACGTGGGACAACGTGGGACACCGTTGGACATCGTTGGACACCGTGGGACAACGTGGGACAACGTGGGACAACGTGGGACACCGTTGGACACCGTTGGACACCGTTGGACACCGTTGGACATCGTTGGACACCGTGGGACAACGTGGGACAACGTGGGACAACGTGGGAAACCATGGAACAACGTGGGACAACGTGGGACACCGTTGGACATCGTTGGACAACGTGGGACAACGTGGGACAACGTGGGACAACGTGGGACAACGTGGGACAACGTGGGACATCGTGGGACAACGTGGGACAACGTGGGACAACGTGGGACAACGTGGGACATCGTTGGACACCGTGGGACAACGTGGGACAACGTGGGACAACGTGGGACAACGTGGGACAACGTGGGACATCGTGGGACAACGTGGGACAACGTGGGACAACGTGGGACAACGTGGGACACCGTTGGACAACGTGGGACACCGTTGGACATCGTTGGACACCGTGGGACAACGTGGGACAACGTGGGACCACGTGGGACAACGTGGGACAACGTGGGACAACGTGGGACAACGTGGGACAACGTGGGACAACGTGGGACATCGTGGGACAACGTGGGACAACGTGGGACACCGTTGGACATAGTTGGACACCGTGGGACACCGTGGGACAACGTGGGACAACGTGGGACAACGTGGGACAACGTGGGACAACGTGGGAAACCATGGAACAACGTGGGACAACGTGGGACACCGTTGGACATCGTTGGACAACGTGGGACAACGTGGGACAACGTGGGACAACGTGGGACAACGTGGGACAACGTGGGACAACGTGGGACACCGTTGGACACCGTGGGACACCGTTGGACACCGTTGGACATCGTTGGACACCGTGGGACAACGTGGGACAACGTGGGACAACGTGGGACAACGTGGGACAACGTGGGACAACGTGGGACAACGTGGGACAACGTGGGACAACGTGGGACAACGTGGGACACCGTTGGACAACGTGGGACACCGTTGGACATCGTTGGACACCGTGGGACAACGTGGGACACCGTTGGACATCGTTGGACACCGTGGGACAACGTGGGACAACGTGGGACAACTTGGGACACCGTTGGACACCGTTGGACACCGTTGGACACCGTTGGACATCGTTGGACACCGTGGGACAACGTGGGACAACGTGGGACAACGTGGGACAACGTGGGACAACGTGGGACATCGTGGGACAACGTGGGACAACGTGGGACAACGTGGGACACCGTTGGACATCGTTGGACACCGTGGGACAACGTGGGACAACGTGGGACAACGTGGGACAACGTGGGACAACGTGGGAAACCATGGAACAACGTGGGACAACGTGGGACACCGTTGGACATCGTTGGACAACGTGGGACAACGTGGGACAACGTGGGACAACGTGGGACAACGTGGGACAACGTGGGACATCGTGGGACAACGTGGGACAACGTGGGACAACGTGGGACAACGTGGGACATCGTTGGACACCGTGGGACAACGTGGGACAACGTGGGACAACGTGGGACAACGTGGGACAACGTGGGACATCGTGGGACAACGTGGGACAACGTGGGACAACGTGGGACAACGTGGGACACCGTTGGACAACGTGGGACACCGTTGGACAACGTGGGACACCGTTGGACATCGTTGGACACCGTGGGACAACGTGGGACAACGTGGGACCACGTGGGACAACGTGGGACAACGTGGGACAACGTGGGACAACGTGGGACAACGTGGGACAACGTGGGACATCGTGGGACAACGTGGGACAACGTGGGACACCGTTGGACATAGTTGGACACCGTGGGACACCGTGGGACAACGTGGGACAACGTGGGACAACGTGGGACAACGTGGGACAACGTGGGAAACCATGGAACAACGTGGGACAACGTGGGACACCGTTGGACATCGTTGGACAACGTGGGACAACGTGGGACAACGTGGGACAACGTGGGACAACGTGGGACAACGTGGGACAACGTGGGACACCGTTGGACACCGTGGGACACCGTTGGACACCGTTGGACATCGTTGGACACCGTGGGACAACGTGGGACAACGTGGGACAACGTGGGACAACGTGGGACAACGTGGGACAACGTGGGACAACGTGGGACAACGTGGGACAACGTGGGACAACGTGGGACACCGTTGGACAACGTGGGACACCGTTGGACAACGTGGGACACCGTTGGACATCGTTGGACACCGTGGGACAACGTGGGACACCGTTGGACATCGTTGGACACCGTGGGACAACGTGGGACAACGTGGGACAACTTGGGACACCGTTGGACACCGTTGGACACCGTTGGACACCGTTGGACATCGTTGGACACCGTGGGACAACGTGGGACAACGTGGGACAACGTGGGACAACGTGGGACAACGTGGGACATCGTGGGACAACGTGGGACAACGTGGGACAACGTGGGACACCGTTGGACATCGTTGGACACCGTGGGACAACGTGGGACAACGTGGGACAACGTGGGACAACGTGGGACACCGTTGGACACCGTTGGACACCGTGGGACAACGTGGGACAACGTGGGACAACGTGGGAAACCATGGAACAACGTGGGACAACGTGGGACACCGTTGGACATCGTTGGACATCGTTGGACACCGTGGGACAACGTGGGACAACGTGGGAAAACGTGGGACAACGTGGGACACCGTTGGACATCGCTGGACACCGTTGGACATCGTTGGACACCGTGGGACAACGAGGGACAACGTGGGACAACGTGGGACAACGTGGGACAACGTGGGACAACGTGGGACAACGTGGGACACCGTTGGACACCGTGGGACAACGTGGGACAACGTGGGACAACGTGGGACAACGTGGGACACCGTTGGACACCGTTGGACACCGTTGGACACCGTTGCACATCGT
Source organism: Bombus terrestris (assembly GCF_910591885.1). Classification (NCBI taxonomy): domain Eukaryota; kingdom Metazoa; phylum Arthropoda; class Insecta; order Hymenoptera; family Apidae; genus Bombus; species Bombus terrestris. Next base: position 351,906 of record NW_025963601.1, read on the forward strand.
TGGACACCGTGGGACAACGTGGGACAACGTGGGACAACGTGGGAAACCATGGAACAACGTGGGACAACGTGGGACACCGTTGGACATCGTTGGACATCGTTGGACACCGTGGGACAACGTGGGACAACGTGGGAAAACGTGGGACAACGTGGGACAACGTGGGACAACGTGGGACAACGTGGGACAACGTGGGACACCGTTGGACACAGTTGGACATCGTTGGACACCGTGGGACAACGTGGGACAACGTGGGACAACGTGGGACAACGTGGGACAACGTGGGACAACGTGGGACAACGTGGGACAACGTGGGACAACGTGGGACAACGTGGGACATCGTGGGACAACGTGGGACAACGTGGGACAACGTGGGACAACGTGGGACATCGTGGGACAACGTGGGACAACGTGGGACAACGTGGGACACCGTTGGACACCGTTGGACACCGTTGGACACCGTTGGACATCGTTGGACACCGTGGGACAACGTGGGACAACGTGGGACAACGTGGGAAACCATGGAACAACGTGGGACAACGTGGGACACCGTTGGACATCGTTGGACATCGTTGGACACCGTGGGACAACGTGGGACAACGTGGGACAACGTGGGAAAACGTGGGACAACGTGGGACACCGTTGGACATCGCTGGACACCGTTGGACATCGTTGGACACCGTGGGACAACGTGGGACAACGTGGGACATCGTGGGACAACGTGGGACAACGTGGGACAACGTGGGACAACGTGGGACAACGTGGGACACCGTTGGACATCGTTGGACACCGTGGGACAACGTGGGACAACGTGGGACAACGTGGGACACCGTTGGACACCGTTGGACACCGTTGGACACCGTTGGACATCGTTGGACACCGTGGGACAACGTGGGACAACGTGGGACAACGTGGGAAACCATGGAACAACGTGGGACAACGTGGGACACCGTTGGACATCGTTGGACAACGTGGGACAACGTGGGACAACGTGGGACAACGTGGGACAACGTGGGACAACGTGGGACAACGTGGGACACCGTTGGACACCGTGGGACACCGTTGGACACCGTTGGACATCGTTGGACACCGTGGGACAACGTGGGACAACGTGGGACAACGTGGGACAACGTGGGACAACGTGGGACAACGTGGGACAACGTGGGACAACGTGGGACAACGTGGGACATCGTGGGACAACGTGGGACAACGTGGGACAACGTGGGACAACGTGGGACACCGTTGGACAACGTGGGACACCGTTGGACATCGTTGGACACCGTGGGACAACGTGGGACAACGTGGGACCACGTGGGACAACGTGGGACAACGTGGGACAACGTGGGACAACGTGGGACAACGTGGGACAACTTGGGACATCGTGGGACAACGTGGGACAACGTGGGACACCGTTGGACATCGTTGGACACCGTGGGACACCGTGGGACAACGTGGGACATCGTGGGACACCGTGGGACAACGTGGGACAACGTGGGACAACGTGGGACAACGTGGGACAACGTGGGACAACGTGGGACAACGTGGGACAACGTGGGACAACGTGGGACAACGTGGGACAACGTGGGACATCGTGGGACAACGTGGGACAACGTGGGACAACGTGGGACAACGTGGGACACCGTTGGACAACGTGGGACACCGTTGGACATCGTTGGACACCGTGGGACAACGTGGGACAACGTGGGACCACGTGGGACAACGTGGGACAACGTGGGACAACGTGGGACATCGTGGGACAACGTGGGACAACGTGGGACAACGTGGGACAACGTGGGACAACGTGGGACACCGTTGGACACCGTTGGACACCGTTGGACACCGTTGGACATCGTTGGACACCGTGGGACAACGTGGGACAACGTGGGACAACGTGGGAAACCATGGAACAACGTGGGACAACGTGGGACACCGTTGGACATCGTTGGACATCGTTGGACACCGTGGGACAACGTGGGACAACGTGGGAAAACGTGGGACAACGTGGGACACCGTTGGACATCGCTGGACACCGTTGGACATCGTTGGACACCGTGGGACAACGTGGGACAACGTGGGACAACGTGGGACAACGTGGGACAACGTGGGACAACGTGGGACAACGTGGGACAACGTGGGACAACGTGGGACAACGTGGGACAACGTGGGACAACGTGGGACAACGTGGGACATCGTGGGCAACGTGGGACAACGTGGGACAACGTGGGACAACGTGGGACAACGTGGGACACCGTTGGACATCGTTGGACACCGTGGGACAACGTGGGACAACGTGGGACAACGTGGGACACCGTTGGACAGCGTTGGACACCGTTGGACACCGTTGGACATCGTTGGACACCGTGGGACAACGTGGGACAACGTGGGACAACGTGGGAAACCATGGAACAACGTGGGACAACGTGGGACACCGTTGGACATCGTTGGACAACGTGGGACAACGTGGGACAACGTGGGACAACGTGGGACAACGTGGGACAACGTGGGACAACGTGGGACACCGTTGGACACCGTGGGACACCGTTGGACACCGTTGGACATCGTTGGACACCGTGGGACAACGTGGGACAACGTGGGACAACGTGGGACAACGTGGGACAACGTGGGACAACGTGGGACACCGTTGGACATCGTTGGACATCGTTGGACATCGTTGGACATCGTGGGACACCGTTGGACATCGTTGGACATCGTTGGACACCGTTGGACACCGTTGGACAACGTGGGACATCGTGGGACAACGTGGGACAACGTGGGACAACGTGGGACAACGTGGGACACCGTTGGACACCGTGGGACACCGTTGGACACCGTTGGACACCGTTGGACATCGTTGGACATCGTTGGACACCGTGGGACACCGTTGGAGACCGTTGGACACCGTTGGACATCGTTGGACATCGTTGGACATCGTGGGACACCGTTGGACATCGTTGGACATCGTTGGACACCGTTGGACATCGTTGGACACCGTTGGACATCGTTGGACATCGTTGGACATCGTGGGACACCGTTGGACATCGTTGGACATCGTTGGACACCGTGGGACAACGTGGGACAACGTGGGAAACCATGGAACAACGTGGGACAACGTGGGACACCGTTGGACATCGTTGGACAACGTGGGACAACGTGGGACAACGTGGGACAACGTGGGACAACGTGGGACAACGTGGGACAACGTGGGACACCGTTGGACACCGTGGGACACCGTTGGACACCGTTGGACATCGTTGGACACCGTTGGACACCGTTGGACAACGTGGGACATCGTGGGACAACGTGGGACAACGTGGGACAACGTGGGACAACGTGGGACACCGTTGGACACCGTGGGACACCGTTGGACACCGTTGGACACCGTTGGACATCGTTGGACATCGTTGGACACCGTGGGACACCGTTGGAGACCGTTGGACACCGTTGGACATCGTTGGACATCGTTGGACATCGTGGGACACCGTTGGACATCGTTGGACATCGTTGGACACCGTTGGACATCGTTGGACACCGTTGGACATCGTTGGACATCGTTGGACATCGTGGGACACCGTTGGACACCGTTGGACACCGTTGGACATCGTTGGACACCGTGGGACAACGTGGGACAACGTGGGACAACGTGGGAAACCATGGAACAACGTGGGACAACGTGGGACACCGTAGGACATCGTTGGACATCGTTGGACACCGTGGGACAACGTGGGACAACGTGGGAAAACGTGGGACAACGTGGGACACCGTTGGACATCGCTGGACACCGTTGGACATCGTTGGACACCGTGGGACAACGAGGGACAACGTGGGACAACGTGGGACAACGTGGGACATCGTGGGACAACGTGGGACAACGTGGGACAACGTGGGACATCGTGGGACAACGTGGGACAACGTGGGACAACGTGGGACATCGTGGGACAACGTGGGACAACGTGGGACAACGTGGGAAACCATGGAACAACGTGGGACAACGTGGGACACCGTTGGATATCGTTGGACATCGTTGGACACCGTGGGACAACGTGGGACAACGTGGGACAACGTGGGACAACGTCGGACAACGTGGGACAACGTGGGACAACGTGGGACAACGTGGGACAACGTGGGAAACCATGGAACAACGTGGGACAACGTGGGACACCGTTGGACACCGTTGGACACCGTTGGACATCGTTGGACAACGTGGGACAACGTGGGACAACGTGGGACAACGTGGGACAACGTGGGACAACGTGGGACAACGTGGGACACCGTTGGACATCGTTGGACACCGTGGGACAACGTGGGACAACGTGGGACAACGTGGGACAACGTGGGACAACGTGGGACAACGTGGGACAACGTGGGACAACGTGGGACAACGTGGGACAACGTGGGACATCGTGGGACAACGTGGGACAACGTGGGACAACGTGGGACAACGTGGGACATCGTGGGACAACGTGGGACAACGTGGGACAACGTGGGACACCGTTGGACACCGTTGGACACCGTTGGACACCGTTGGACACCGTTGGACATCGTTGGACACCGTGGGACAACGTGGGACAACGTGGGACAACGTGGGAAACCATGGAACAACGTGGGACAACGTGGGACACCGTTGGACATCGTTGGACATCGTTGGACACCGTGGGACAACGTGGGACAACGTGGGACAACGTGGGAAAACGTGGGACAACGTGGGAAAACGTGGGACAACGTGGGACACCGTTGGACATCGCTGGACACCGTTGGACATCGTTGGACACCGTGGGACAACGTGGGACAACGTGGGACATCGTGGGACAACGTGGGACAACGTGGGACAACGTGGGACAACGTGGGACAACGTGGGACACCGTTGGACATCGTTGGACACCGTGGGACAACGTGGGACAACGTGGGAAAACGTGGGACACCGTTGGACACCGTTGGACACCGTTGGACACCGTTGGACATCGTTGGACACCGTGGGACAACGTGGGACAACGTGGGACAACGTGGGAAACCATGGAACAACGTGGGACAACGTGGGACACCGTTGGACATCGTTGGACAACGTGGGACAACGTGGGACAACGTGGGACAACGTGGGACAACGTGGGACAACGTGGGACAACGTGGGACACCGTTGGACACCGTGGGACACCGTTGGACACCGTTGGACATCGTTGGACACCGTGGGACAACGTGGGACAACGTGGGACAACGTGGGACAACGTGGGACAACGTGGGACAACGTGGGACAACGTGGGACAACGTGGGACAACGTGGGACATCGTGGGACAACGTGGGACAACGTGGGACAACGTGGGACAACGTGGGACACCGTTGGACAACGTGGGACACCGTTGGACATCGTTGGACACCGTGGGACAACGTGGGACAACGTGGGACCACGTGGGACAACGTGGGACAACGTGGGACAACGTGGGACAACGTGGGACAACGTGGGACAACTTGGGACATCGTGGGACAACGTGGGACAACGTGGGACACCGTTGGACATCGTTGGACACCGTGGGACACCGTGGGACAACGTGGGACAACGTGGGACAACGTGGGACAACGTGGGACAACGTGGGACAACGTGGGACAACGTGGGACAACGTGGGACAACGTGGGACAACGTGGGACAACGTGGGACAACGTGGGACAACGTGGGACAACGTGGGACATCGTGGGACAACGTGGGACAACGTGGGACAACGTGGGACAACGTGGGACACCGTTGGACAACGTGGGACACCGTTGGACATCGTTGGACACCGTGGGACAACGTGGGACAACGTGGGACCACGTGGGACAACGTGGGACAACGTGGGACAACGTGGGACATCGTGGGACAACGTGGGACAACGTGGGACAACGTGGGACAACGTGGGACAACGTGGGACACCGTTGGACACCGTTGGACACCGTTGGACACCGTTGGACATCGTTGGACACCGTGGGACAACGTGGGACAACGTGGGACAACGTGGGAAACCATGGAACAACGTGGGACAACGTGGGACACCGTTGGACATCGTTGGACATCGTTGGACACCGTGGGACAACGTGGGACAACGTGGGAAAACGTGGGACAACGTGGGACACCGTTGGACATCGCTGGACACCGTTGGACATCGTTGGACACCGTGGGACAACGTGGGACAACGTGGGACAACGTGGGACAACGTGGGACAACGTGGGACAACGTGGGACAACGTGGGACAACGTGGGACAACGTGGGACAACGTGGGACAACGTGGGACAACGTGGGACAACGTGGGACATCGTGGGCAACGTGGGACAACGTGGGACAACGTGGGACAACGTGGGACAACGTGGGACACCGTTGGACATCGTTGGACACCGTGGGACAACGTGGGACAACGTGGGACAACGTGGGACACCGTTGGACAGCGTTGGACACCGTTGGACACCGTTGGACATCGTTGGACACCGTGGGACAACGTGGGACAACGTGGGACAACGTGGGAAACCATGGAACAACGTGGGACAACGTGGGACACCGTTGGACATCGTTGGACAACGTGGGACAACGTGGGACAACGTGGGACAACGTGGGACAACGTGGGACAACGTGGGACAACGTGGGACACCGTTGGACACCGTGGGACACCGTTGGACACCGTTGGACATCGTTGGACACCGTGGGACAACGTGGGACAACGTGGGACAACGTGGGACAACGTGGGACAACGTGGGACAACGTGGGACACCGTTGGACATCGTTGGACATCGTTGGACATCGTTGGACATCGTGGGACACCGTTGGACATCGTTGGACATCGTTGGACACCGTTGGACACCGTTGGACAACGTGGGACATCGTAGGACAACGTGGGACAACGTGGGACAACGTGGGACAACGTGGGACACCGTTGGACACCGTGGGACACCGTTGGACACCGTTGGACACCGTTGGACATCGTTGGACATCGTTGGACACCGTGGGACACCGTTGGAGACCGTTGGACACCGTTGGACATCGTTGGACATCGTTGGACATCGTGGGACACCGTTGGACATCGTTGGACATCGTTGGACACCGTTGGACATCGTTGGACACCGTTGGACATCGTTGGACATCGTTGGACATCGTGGGACACCGTTGGACATCGTTGGACATCGTTGGACACCGTGGGACAACGTGGGACAACGTGGGAAACCATGGAACAACGTGGGACAACGTGGGACACCGTTGGACATCGTTGGACAACGTGGGACAACGTGGGACAACGTGGGACAACGTGGGACAACGTGGGACAACGTGGGACAACGTGGGACACCGTTGGACACCGTGGGACACCGTTGGACACCGTTGGACATCGTTGGACACCGTGGGACAACGTGGGACAACGTGGGACAACGTGGGACAACGTGGGACAACGTGGGACAACGTGGGACAACGTGGGACAACGTGGGACAACGTGGGACAACGTGGGACAACGTGGGACAACGTGGGACAACGTGGGACACCGTTGGACACCGTGGGACACCGTTGGACACCGTTGGACATCGTTGGACATCGTTGGACACCGTGGGACAACGTGGGACAACGTGGGACAACGTGGGACAACGTGGGACAACGTGGGACAACGTGGGACATCGTGGGACAACGTGGGACAACGTGGGACAACGTGGGACAACGTGGGACAACGTGGGACACCGTTGGACACCGTGGGACACCGTTGGACACCGTTGGACATCGTTGGACACCGTGGGACAACGTGGGACAACGTGGGACAACGTGGGACATCGTGGGACAACGTGGGACAACGTGGGACAACGTGGGACAACGTGGGACATCGTGGGACAACGTGGGACAACGTGGGACAACGTGGGACATCGTGGGACAACGTGGGACAACGTGGGACAACGTGGGACAACGTGGGACAACGTGGGACACCGTTGGACACCGTTGGACATCGTTGGACACCGTGGGACAACGTGGGACAACGTGGGACAACGTGGGAAACCATGGAACAACGTGGGACAACGTGGGACACCGTTGGACATCGTTGGACATCGTTGGACACCGTGGGACAACGTGGGACAACGTGGGACAACGTGGGACAACGTCGGACAACGTGGGACAACGTGGGACATCGTGGGACAACGTGGGACAACGTGGGACAACGTGGGACAACGTGGGACAACGTGGGACACCGTTGGACACCGTGGGACACCGTTGGACATCGTTGGACACCGTGGGACAACGTGGGACAACGTGGGACAACGTGGGACAACGTGGGACAACGTGGGACAACGTGGGACAACGTGGGACAACGTGGGACAACGTGGGACAACGTGGGACAACGTGGGACAACGTGGGACAACGTGGGACAACGTGGGACAACGTGGGACACCGTTGGACACCGTGGGACACCGTTGGACACCGTTGGACATCGTTGGACATCGTTGGACATCGTTGGACATCGTTGGACACCGTTGGACACCGTTGGACACCGTTGGACATCGTTGGACACCGTGGGACAACGTGGGACAACGTGGGACAACGTGGGACAACGTGGGACAACGTGGGACAACGTCGGACAACGTGGGACAACGTGGGACATCGTGGGACAACGTGGGACAACGTGGGACAACGTGGGACAACGTGGGACAACGTGGGACACCGTTGGACACCGTGGGACACCGTTGGACACCGTTGGACATCGTTGGACACCGTGGGACAACGTGGGACAACGTGGGACAACGTGGGACAACGTGGGACATCGTGGGACAACGTGGGACAACGTGGGACAACGTGGGACAACGTGGGACATCGTGGGACAACGTGGGACAACGTGGGACAACGTGGGACATCGTGGGACAACGTGGGACAACGTGGGACATCGTGGGACAACGTGGGACAACGTGGGACACCGTTGGACACCGTTGGACACCGTTGGACACCGTTGGACATCGTTGGACACCGTGGGACAACGTGGGACAACGTGGGACAACGTGGGAAACCATGGAACAACGTGGGACAACGTGGGACACCGTTGGACATCGTTGGACATCGTTGGACACCGTGGGACAACGTGGGACAACGTGGGACAACGTGGGACAACGTCGGACAACGTGGGACAACGTGGGACAACGTGGGACAACGTGGGACAACGTGGGACAACGTGGGACAACGTGGGACAACGTGGGACAACGTGGGACAACGTGGGACATCGTGGGACAACGTGGGACAACGTGGGACAACGTGGGACAACGTGGGACACCGTGGGACAACGTGGGACAACGTGGGACAACGTGGGACAACGTGGGACAACGTGGGACAACGTGGGACAACGTGGGACATCGTGGGACAACGTGGGACAACGTGGGACAACGTGGGACACCGTTGGACACCGTTGGACACCGTTGGACACCGTTGGACATCGTTGGACACCGTGGGACAACGTGGGACAACGTGGGACAACGTGGGAAACCATGGAACAACGTGGGACAACGTGGGACACCGTTGGACATCGTTGGACATCGTTGGACACCGTGGGACAACGTGGGACAACGTGGGAAAACGTGGGACAACGTGGGACATCGTTGGACACCGTTGGACACCGTGGGACAACGTGGGACAACGTGGGACAACGTGGGACAACGTGGGACAACGTGGGACAACGTGGGACAACGTGGGACAACGTGGGACAACGTGGGACAACGTGGGACAACGTGGGACAACGTGGGACAACGTGGGACAACGTGGGACATCGTGGGACAACGTGGGACAACGTGGGACAACGTGGGACATCGTGGGACAACGTGGGACAACGTGGGACAACGTGGGACAACGTGGGACATCGTGGGACAACGTGGGACAACGTGGGACAACGTGGGACACCGTTGGACACCGTTGGACACCGTTGGACACCGTTGGACATCGTTGGACACCGTGGGACAACGTGGGACAACGTGGGACAACGTGGGAAACCATGGAACAACGTGGGACAACGTGGGACACCGTTGGACATCGTTGGACATCGTTGGACACCGTGGGACAACGTGGGACAACGTGGGACAACGTGGGAAAACGTGGGACAACGTGGGACACCGTTGGACATCGCTGGACACCGTTGGACATCGTTGGACACCGTGGGACAACGTGGGACAACGTGGGACATCGTGGGACAACGTGGGACAACGTGGGACAACGTGGGACAACGTGGGACAACGTGGGACACCGTTGGACATCGTTGGACACCGTGGGACAACGTGGGACAACGTGGGACAACGTGGGACACCGTTGGACACCGTTGGACACCGTTGGACACCGTTGGACATCGTTGGACACCGTGGGACAACGTGGGACAACGTGGGACAACGTGGGAAACCATGGAACAACGTGGGACAACGTGGGACAACGTGGGACAACTTGGGACATCGTGGGACAACGTGGGACAACGTGGGACACCGTTGGACATCGTTGGACACCGTGGGACACCGTGGGACAACGTGGGACAACGTGGGACAACGTGGGACAACGTGGGACAACGTGGGACAACGTGGGACAACGTGGGACAACGTGGGACAACGTGGGACAACGTGGGACAACGTGGGACAACGTGGGACAACGTGGGACAACGTGGGACAACGTGGGACATCGTGGGACAACGTGGGACAACGTGGGACAACGTGGGACAACGTGGGACACCGTTGGACAACGTGGGACACCGTTGGACATCGTTGGACACCGTGGGACAACGTGGGACAACGTGGGACCACGTGGGACAACGTGGGACAACGTGGGACAACGTGGGACAACGTGGGACAACGTGGGACAACTTGGGACATCGTGGGACAACGTGGGACAACGTGGGACACCGTTGGACATCGTTGGACACCGTGGGACACCGTGGGACAACGTGGGACAACGTGGGACAACGTGGGACAACGTGGGACAACGTGGGACAACGTGGGACAACGTGGGACAACGTGGGACAACGTGGGACAACGTGGGACAACGTGGGACAACGTGGGACAACGTGGGACAACGTGGGACATCGTGGGACAACGTGGGACAACGTGGGACAACGTGGGACAACGTGGGACACCGTTGGACAACGTGGGACACCGTTGGACATCGTTGGACACCGTGGGACAACGTGGGACAACGTGGGACCACGTGGGACAACGTGGGACAACGTGGGACAACGTGGGACATCGTGGGACAACGTGGGACAACGTGGGACAACGTGGGACAACGTGGGACAACGTGGGACACCGTTGGACACCGTTGGACACCGTTGGACACCGTTGGACATCGTTGGACACCGTGGGACAACGTGGGACAACGTGGGACAACGTGGGAAACCATGGAACAACGTGGGACAACGTGGGACACCGTTGGACATCGTTGGACATCGTTGGACACCGTGGGACAACGTGGGACAACGTGGGAAAACGTGGGACAACGTGGGACACCGTTGGACATCGCTGGACACCGTTGGACATCGTTGGACCCGGGGACAACGTGGGACAACGTGGGACAACGTGGGACAACGTGGGACAACGTGGGACAACGTGGGACAACGTGGGACAACGTGGGACAACGTGGGACAACGTGGGACAACGTGGGACAACGTGGGACAACGTGGACATCGTGGGACAACGTGGGACAACGTGGGACAACGTGGGACAACGTGGGACAACGTGGGACACCGTTGGACATCGTTGGACACCGTGGGACAACGTGGGACAACGTGGGACAACGTGGGACACCGTTGGACAGCGTTGGACACCGTTGGACACCGTTGGACATCGTTGGACACCGTGGGACAACGTGGGACAACGTGGGACAACGTGGGGAAACCATGGAACAACGTGGGACAACGTGGGACACCGTTGGACATCGTTGGACAACGTGGGACAACGTGGGACAACGTGGGACAACGTGGGACAACGTGGGACAACGTGGGACAACGTGGGACACCGTTGGACACCGTGGGACACCGTTGGACACCGTTGGACACCGTTGGACACCGTGGGACAACGTGGGACAACGTGGGACAACGTGGGACAACGTGGGACAACGTGGGACAACGTGGGACACCGTTGGACATCGTTGGACATCGTTGGACATCGTTGGACATCGTGGGACACCGTTGGACATCGTTGGACATCGTTGGACACCGTTGGACACCGTTGGACAACGTGGGACATCGTGGGACAACGTGGGACAA